>NC_132999.1:5880440-6182156 GCF_048564905.1 Vicugna pacos | reverse complement strand
GGAAAGTTTTTTTTTTATTGAAATATATATAAATTATGTAAGTAATTGTCCAGTAACTACTAAGTACATTTTAATAAAACTAAAACATCTGAAAAATTACAATTTAGCACTAGTGTGACATGGTAATTTTTATTTGTTTTTTGTTTTAAAATATAAAAAGAAATTAAATTGAACTTTAAAGCTGTTATTCAGTTGCAGTGAAGTATTTCACGTTCGAACAATTTGCACTTCCAATGAAGAACGCTGTAATTCACATTTTATATTTTAAACATAGATTTAAAACGCCAAAGGGTCACATAGGATGATAGATTTGAAGTAACTCAAGTTCTAGTTCTCCTTTTCTACAAACACTTTATTAAAGATGGTTTATTTCAAATATACTCTTTAAAACACAGGAACATGCGGTGCCCTAGGAGTTGAAGACATAGTTTGTGCCTGAACATTTAAATTCTTAACTATCTTCCAAAACAAGCACTTACAGCTCAGTCCATATGTGTTGAGGACCCAACTGCATAACTGGGAGTTCTCCATAGAAAACAATGTTTATTAAAGGCCAAGCAATAAAATTGTGCTGATTTAAATCTTACATATAGATTATTGAAATCTGCCATTATAATTATGTAGAACTTGGGCCAATAAACATTTTTTTGAGAGAGAAGTATTTTATTAATGACATCATCTGGAACTTCCAGCATGTGGTATAATGAAAACCAACCTACTTTCAGTGAGTTTCTTCACTGTATTTAAGTTCTCCCAGGGCAGATCTGCATCCAGGGCAGACCACGTTTACTGCTCCCACTATCGGTGTGCCATGACCTCAGGTGCCTGTTTAATATTGACTCACCAAACATGTCTGCAATGCGGGGATAGCTCCTCTACACCATAGGACATAAAACTCCTCCCCCATGAAGTACAAGTGAACTTTCCATGGAGATCTTTCTTCGTGGGGGAAATACCATTCTTTTCTGACACTTCCGTCAAGGTTCATTTGAAACTACATGCCCTTAATCACCACCTCCAAAAACAAAAGATGGAAACATATGGCTGGATTGGGTTTTTTGTCATCTTAGTGCTATGTCCCAACTATAACCAAAAGAATATGGCTCCATTACAGGATGAATGAGATAGTAAACATCCAGTGACATGGCTAGTCATGCGACAAGAATAGCTCAAGCCATTGTCCACCCGGAAAAGGCTGGTAGTATAGTCCAAATCCTTATATCATTATTAACTTTTTAATTTAAACAAAGCTTAAACTTGAATGTGGACATGTTTGTCAGCTCTTCTGCAGGAAATCATGTAAAAGTAAGCTGGGGGGGATATACAAAATCTGTAATTTAAATAAAAAATAAACAAAGATTAATTTCATGAACTGTAAAACAAAGTCATGTGTCTATCACCAAGATCAACCCTGACAAGAAGGTGCAAAGATGATATAGAAAATTATAATACAAAGTGGAAACCTATGATTAGGAAACAGAAGATGGAAAATCAGCAGTGGTCAGTGAAAAACAAAACCCAACGAAATTTACCCAATACTGCATTTCTTATAGTTAGCAGTACAACTCCACACATTAATTGATTTTTGTTCTATTATATAGGAAAAGCACAACTTTCCACCTAACCTTGTCTACGAAATTATTCTATGTAATACACTACCTGCCAAACACACACACACACACACACACCATCAGCAATAGTAAAAGCCACAAAATGAGTTAAAAAGTCCTTGACTCTGTCAAAATTCTCTGTATTATACTTCAGTGATATTTGTAACAATAACTTGATTATAAGTTAAGCTAAGTATTCATCGGGACATTTGAACTGTTCTTTGCTGAATCTCATAAAAGTTCTTCATTCTGGACCTGGATTTTTATTTGGTGTCCATAGTCTGCTATGTTATAGGAATAGACGCCTCTGCATAAACACTTCTCTGAATGTTGCCTTGAGCTTCACCTTCTTGCACTAACTGAAATCTGAAACCTCTTGAGGACATCACTGTCTCTGCAGCCCTTTCAAAGGGTGGCTGTTTACCCTTTTCCACCCTACTTACCACTAACCCTGAAAATGGCATGTACACTCATTGCTCTTCATTGCCATCCCCAGTCATCAGTTCCTCCACATCCCTAACTGTGCCTTGCTTCTTTGAAACATTTGCCACTGGACTCTACTCCACCGCCATGTTGCAGTCACCCGCCATCCTTCTGGACCCAGCCTTCTGATCTGCCATTCTTCCAGCCACTCTCTCTCCTTCAGCGAGTATTTGGCTGCCTGGTGTGCTGCCCTCCTCTCCACTGTCTCTCTTGTCATCTTTCTCCAAAAACTCAATGGAAACTTGATTCCTGGAGATTCACTTCCTTGATGTCCTTACCATCAATCATGTCTCCTTATATCAGGTCCTTGACTCCATGTTCACACCACCAATAACGAAATCATCTCAAAAATATTAACTATATGGTCATGCAATTATTTAATCCCCCACCAAGGGGCTTTAAAATTTGACCAAATCACCTTTTCACTGTGTTACTCTGTCAAATCCTCATTTCCTTCTCTGTACAACTTGCATTCCATTCTATGCACCATTGTTATAACTATTCTCATGCGTATACCTGGTCTCCCCACCCGTCTTTAATTCTGCTGTAGTTACCTAGCAAAACCGTATTCCTGGTTAAGTAGGACTCTCCCTCCACTCTCTGCTTTTACCCTGATGTCACTCTAAGTTTGTGTCTACACACCTCAAAACTTGAGCCTTGCTTAACAATCCAACTGCAACACCCAACCATCTTTCTTTCCTGCTCTCCGAGACGACTCTGCATCTTGTCTTTCATTCTCCAAACACTAACATCTTCCATCTCCCTTACTTCTCTCAGCTGTTGATCTTGTTTCTCAATTCAAGAAACATCCGGAGAAAACCTTCTTCTCTCACAACTAAATCTGTCGACCTACTTGCATCTAAACGTATACACTCTTTTTCCTTCATGTTTCAATGGATCAATTATTGTCCATACTTTCAAAGGCAAACCCCAACATGTTTATACTGGATTGTATCCCTACCTGCCAACTCAAGGACTTTGTTCCTATGGTTTTCAATTCTTTCCCCTTTATCAGTTTCCCCACCTTTCCAAATAATTTTCATCAGTATAAAATTATGCATATCTACCATTTAAAAAAACTGCTCTCCAAATTAGACATCTTTAGCTACTGTTCTATTTCTCTGATGCCCTTTAAAGAAAATCCTTTTAAAATGTAAGTATACTAGATATTTTACAATCTCCTATTTTCTCTTTAATAAGAATCAATCAGGTTTTTATCTCCATTCTCCTATTGTCTTATGCTGGTCTCTAATGACTAATGACTCGATGTGGTTAATCCAGTGGTCAACACACCACTGGAATCTGACTTGACCCCTCAGGAGAATGTGGCACAGGCGAGCACTCTCATTTTCATGAAAACCTTTCTTTACTAGACCTCTTGACAGCCCACTTTTGGATTTTCTCCTGCCTCGCTTGACTCTCCTTTCAGTCCCCATTGCTGCCCCCTCCTCCGCTTGTTGACTTCCAAATGTTAGAGTGCTCCGGGAATCAGCCTTCTGTCCTCTTTTCTTCTCTATCTGCACTCATCTCCTAAATAATCTCATCTAATCATATGGCTTTTAGTATCACCTAATAGTATTTACTTTGTATCTCTAGCCCAAATTCTCCACTGAGCATTCAACTTGCACATATAACTGCCTATATGACATTTTCACTTGAGTAGCAAATAAGCATCTCAAATACAACACACATATACACTCCACTCCCTCAACAGAGTTCTCACCTCAATTATTGGTACATTGTGCAATTAACTGCACAGTTGTTCTTGGAGCCTCAAATATGAACCATCAGCAAAGTCAGTCAGGTGAACATCAAATGTATCTCTGGCCCAACCACTTCTCAACATTTTCATTACAAGCACCTCATTTCAAACCATCATCTCTTACAGTGAATGCCACTACAGCGACATTCGACCTGGTCAGGACTTCTGACATCTGCAGCTCATTCTCCACATAGAAGTCAGAGCTGTCCTTTAAAAATATGTCAGATCACATGACTTCCCCATTTAGAACTCTCCAATGGCTTTCTACCACACTGGCAAGAAAATCTGAAGTTCTTCCCATGACTTGCTGTGTCCTCCTGGCCTCACTCTGGTTACCTTTCTAGCATCATGTCCTGCTGACCTCTCACTCACTCAGCTTCACCTCCATGGCATCCTTGCACTTTCTCAAACAGGCTGAGACTGTCTCTGCCTTAAGCCTTTTCCTCTGCTATTCCTCCTGCCTGGAATGTTCTTTCACTTGATCTCTGCACAACTTGCCTCTGTGCCCTATTTAAGTCTCTGCCCAAGTGTCACCATCAGTCAGACCTTTACTGAGCACTTCCTTTGAGAGAGCACATCCTTATCCTGCCCTTCTCTTCTTACCACATTTGTCACCAGCTGTCATTTTAGTGTCGTATGAAGTATTGTGATACTGGGATGCACCTATGAAGATGGACATTTGGATCCAGAGCCATGAGAGAACTTATCCAACTAGGTCTGAGCAAATAAGAAAGATGGTAAGAGGCCAAGAACTAGCATTAAACCCCAAACCATAAAATTGGAGGGGGGAAATGTGGAGGTGTAGCCCAGTTGCTAACGCTAAAGGGTCCAATGTGGCAACAATAATGGGGCCTTGAGGTAGACAGGCAGCATCTGGGCAGTGAAGAGCTTATCAAGAGTTCTAAAACGCCCAAACATCAAGGCATGACCAAAGTTGCTATGTATCTCCACGAATTGTCTAGATTGCTGTCCCCTCTTTAACTGTGTCAGGTCTGCTGATCTGTTTTGTCGTCTATTTACAACACTACTCCTACCTTTTGGCTAGAACTTAATATTTGCTTTTGGGCTTCACCCATCCAAAGCCAGAAGAGGACCTAGGTTAATGAAATATGTTTCTGTGAATCAACACATAAAGTTAAGTTAAGGAGTAATGAGTTTTCCATTATCTTTCCAGTTGTCTCTACCATCAGGCTGGCATGGCCTTGAAAACATCTTTCATTCCTTCATCTCATGAGCCGTTTTATTGTCAAGTATTTATATTCTCATCTTCTCCATTAACTTATAAACTCAACATGAATAACGCCCCCAAAGCCTGCTACAGTGGCTGGCTTATTCTTCTGACTTTCTTTTTAAATTGAATACCATTTCAGATACCCTGACTATGTGATTACCAATCCTTACAGAGGATCCAGGTAGGTCTTTAGGGGAAAAATGTACATGTGATTAATGCTAGTTTCTGCCAACTGCATCAGAAAGATTGCAGTCAGATTTTACCATACAGATTATTTCAACAGAGAGCGTTTAAGGCAAAAACTGTTAATCAGGTATCAGAAAACTGAAAAGGCAAATCAGAACAGCAAGGTATCACAGAGGTAAGACTTACAGGAAGCATCTAGCACTCCCAGGACCGGAAAACAAAAGGAAGAGACTGGAATTATTAAAACTTAGACGCTTAGATGAGAAGCCAGAGTCGGGACTCAGTACTCGGAGGAGTGACTCTGGTGCTAGGAGGTAAGTTTTGTTCTGTGGATGTTGGAGGAACTACAAATCAGAGTCATGAGGCAACTGACTGCTGCCAGCCTCAAGAGCTGGGCTCATTTGACGTGGACGGAAACCAACAGAAAGGAGCAAGCCCCTTCTTCCTGCTCCAACCTTCCAGTCTCCATCTAGGAATTTATTACGCTTATATAATTATTTGTGTATTACTCATCCTTTTCATAAGCCTTTGAGTTGCATTACTGTTTGGTCCACCATGAAATCTTTAAGCCTGGCACACAATAAGGATGAATTTCTGAATAAATGAATTAGACCCATTCATTTAACCAACTTTCTTGGGAATGAGAGAATTTGCTGAACGGTAAGAAAAGACTTCACTCAAGAAGGTAAGAGTTTTAGGATAAACGTCTTCTCCAAGATTTTCCCAATGATGCATTAATGATTATGGCTGGTAAATATTGCACTACTCTTATCATGGTAGATTTATAGATTTTGTCTTAACCTAAAAGCAAATTTGTTTTCATATTTTCTCAATTTTGTTTGAAGTCATCTGATGAGCACAAAACTAAATTTTTAAAAATTAAAATTCCATGAGATCAAAGTATATCATCATGTGCATAATATGCTTTGAGTACTCACCTCCTAAGATTTATCAATTCCATGAGGGAATTTGCTTTAGGGTAAACTTCCCCCCATTGTTGATGGCAGCCCAAGAGAACACAGGTGAGATCTCCTAGCTTATTTCTAACACCCCCGTGACAAAATTTCATCAGAGCCTTCTAACTCTGCCTCTCAAAAGAACTTTATACTTTTTAGCTCCTTATCTGACCTTCACATCTATATCTTAATTATAACATTCTGAAATCAGACGGGATCCAAAGAGAACAGCATTTCCTCCCTTCTTCCACTGAGCATTATTTTATAGGAAGGATATGTTGGTCCTGAGGGCAGGACCAAGGACAGAATCAAAGGATACCAGTTAGTGAATCATTTCCATGGGAAGAAGCAGCCTAACATATGCGCACCATTATCTATCGCCTTCTCCCTTTAAGCCTAATTATCCCAAAGAAAAAGGAAATGTTTGTGGCCAAGTAACACAATGCAATTGGAAAGTCTTATTTAGAGATGATCTAAATATATAACACAGGAGGATATTGATAAAGTTCAAAATAATGGAAGGAAAAGACGATTTAAAATCTAAATGACGCACTTTTAAAAAATATATTTGGTCAGATTTCCAAATGACCCACTCTGCTTCTGCTTCTCTGTTTTTGCCAAATGCCAGTTTCCTCAAGTAAGTCAATTCCATGTGATAAGCTTTAAAAAAGAGCCCTGTGTTATGTACAAAGGCATTAAACGTAATTTGAAATTTAAATTGTGTTCCAAAGAAATTGTAGCACATTAGATTG
Source organism: Vicugna pacos (assembly GCF_048564905.1). Lineage (NCBI taxonomy): Eukaryota > Metazoa > Chordata > Mammalia > Artiodactyla > Camelidae > Vicugna > Vicugna pacos. Next base: position 6,175,176 of record NC_132999.1, on the reverse strand, counting down.
TGTTCAACATTTACTGCTGTTATTCAGTCTATTTACATATAGCAATAAAGGATGGTTACGCCATTAAATTACACAACTGTTTCAAAATTGCTCTTCAATTATGATAAAATTAAGCTTTTGCATCCTATTTATAAACATGGAAAGTAGCCAGTACATTGCTGATACCATTGTGCTATAACCAAGTTTAATTTTCAGTAGTTTCCTCTGGGCTTTGGTCATTTACTGATATTGGTCAATAAATTTGTGTGTTTGTGTGTGTGTGTGTGTGTCTGTAAGCTGTGTTGAAATTACCTTTAAGGAAGGAAGAGCGGAAACCATATAAACTCCTTGAAAAAAATGCGAGGCACAGAACAGCACTGAACAGCTTTGTAAAATACAAATCAGTTTTGAGAAAATCAAAATGTGAAATTAGCCACAAGGCACATGTAGGCGGGCATTCTCCGAAGACAGCACTGGTTTTCCCTAGTTTAAGGTTTTTTAGCTTTTGGTTTTTGTATTACAGAATTTGTAACTTATAAAAGATCTCAATTCTCAGTGATTTTTAAAGAACTTTTAGACCATCTTTAAACCTCAAAAAGCCTGGAGTCCTTGTTCCAGGATAATGTTGTGTGATGAGAAAGCAGAATTTTATGTATTTGCCCCAAGATGACTTCTTTTCTGGTATGTCTGCCCGTCAATGCTGCACAAATCCACTAGAATAAAGTAAGGTATCCACTCCACTTAGGCTATAATCCCACTGGGAGTAATTTCTCTTATCTCCAAATTTCTTTCTTGATCAATTAAAAAGCCCAGAGAGTAAATAAGGATCAATAAAACAAAAATCAAACTGTAACTTGTAATATTTACCAAGATGAGTAAATTCAAGAGAAAACCAGTCATGCGAATCACGTAGACTCTATAAAGTTACTTCTTCCACTCTTGATTTAGCTAACTTACTTCCACATCCACATCAGAGTGTTGGCAACATTCTGGTGAAACTGCAAAGAGCATATAGCCAACTTGGAGAACTCAGGCCAGAAAGACTGCCTTGGGTTCAGTTAGGAATCCGGAGGTACTCCTGTCTAAAGCAAGTTTGTGGCTTGGCATACATAAAAAGATAATGTACTGAGGTCTATGATTTACCACCAGTGAGAAAAAAAGTGCATTTTAATTTATGTCACCCATTGATGTGACACGAACCAAGAGCTCTGGCCTGCATGGAGAGTGTTGCTGCTCCGTCCAACAAAGGCCTGTTCATGACTCTCATGGAGAGGCTGGCAAAGGGGAGAGAAGCCCCTCAGTGGAAGATTTGGACACCACCATCAACACCTGTTTCCAGTTGAAACCTGCTGAACCAATTTCTGTTTGCAAAACGAACTGAAAAGGCGAAGGTCTGCAGTAGATTAGAGACAGAGCCTGCCTGGCCTGCCCGAGGGAGCAGTTGAGTACCGCACACTATGAAAATGCCAGTTGAAGGTAGGAACGGTCTTCCGCCCTGGTGGCAGCCAGAGGGGTGCAGCCAAAATTCCATCAGTGCCCCCACCTGCAGTCTGCTCCCTGACCAGAAGGGGGACGTGATCATGTTGATGGGACTGGCCACCCCAGGGAAGCCGTCCAGTAGGGCACAAGGAAGCCAAACAAAATAAAGTCAGTCCAGGCTCTCAGTCACAGTGCCAGTCTTATTGGGAGAGCAGAGCTGTCTCTAACTGATGCTGAAACACATAAAGGCACAGACTTTGAACAAAATGGTGACCAAGTGTTGAGATAGGCAGTTTGAACGCGGATCTCATCAGGCAGCTCTCCATTCCCCTTCTGGCTTTAGACACCAGATAAAGATCTTTGTTTCTCCCTCCTCCTTGTCTGATCTTGGGAAAGGTTTCCCCACTGCTGGCCCTCCATTATTCTGACTGACAATGCAAACTGTGTCTACGTGCAAAATCAATTCTACTCTAGCCTTTGGACTAACAATTGCTCTTTTATCCAACCAATGACAGTTGCTGCTGTAATGATGGTTAAAAACAAAACAAAAAAAAGCAAAAAAACATGTTAGAGTAAGAGGTAATGTAGGTTTTAATTTTAAGCCATCCGAGTTTTAACGCTTTGCGTGAGATGGAATAACAAAATTTATCCCATAGTCTGAGAGCAAGGGCAACAAATGCAATGATTCCCAAACTTCATTGCATGTGGGATTCATGGGACACCTTTTAAAAATACTGGTGCCTGGCTCCAAGCTCAAACATTCCAATTTAATTGACACGGGATGTGATCTGGACACTGGGATTTGTAAAAACTCCCTAAGTGATTTTAATGTGCAGCAAATGTGAGAACGGCCATGGTAGTGACTAAACTCAGCTTCTCTACTTGCAACGTGTGTGACTTTGAAAAGATTACATCACCAACTGATAGCAATGATCTCAGTTATTGTGAGGATTTAATACAAAAACAAGGAAAAGTGCCTAGGTCAGAGTAAGTGCTCAATAACTGTTCGTTTAAAAATAAATCACTTACAAAAGCCATGTTTAAGTACCAGCCCCAACAAAAGAAGTCAGTTCGCATAATTTTCTTATGAATTTCTTAGACTAATTTTACTTATTCAAAATGCATTTACTAAACAACTTGCTTATTTTTTTATGGCTGACATAACAGATTACCACAACTTAGTGATTTCAGACAACACAAACGTATTCCCTTAGAGTTCTGCAGGTCAGAAGTCCAATGCAGATCTCACTGGGCTGAACCCAAAGTGTTGGCAAGGCTGTGTTTCTTTCTGGATGCTCTAGGGGAGAATCCAGTTCCTTGCTTTTTTCAACTTGTAACGAGGTCTCCCACACTCCTGGGCTCCTGACCCCCCAGCTCCTCCATCTTTGGAGCCAGCAATGTTGCATCTCTCTGAGCCTTTTCCCATCGTCACATCTCCTGCTGACTAACCCCATCTGGAAATGGTTCTCTGGTTTTAAAGACTCACGTGATCAGATTGGGTCCACCTGGATAGTATCAGCTAATCTCCCCATCAAGATCTGTAGCCTCAATCACATCTCTTAAATTCTTTTGCCATGTAAGCTCACATACTCATAGGTTCCAGGAATTAGGATGTGGACACCTTTGGGGAACCATCATTCTTACTACCACAGAATTGTTGTGGCCTTATATCATATTCTTTTTAAGTGTTCTCTTGGATGAATAAAATCCCTCCACTCCTTAAAATCTAGAGAAAACTTATTGTTTTGCAAAGTACACTTCCGTTCAAGTCTTAAAGAAATGATTATAGAATTTTAACTACCTGTGTCCACCCATGTCATCTAGTAACTGATAACTGAGGTGAGCAGTTAACTAAGTCAATCCCAGGAAAAGATAATGGTGATTATGTGCTCACTTTTTAAACTTTTCTATTTTGTTTCTTCTTAGGCTTTATACAAATCTTTTACCTAATTTCCCTTGGTAGGTTTAGTTTTTAGTAGGTTTTTAAAAAGTTGTTTGAGCCCCTCCCCACTGTAACAGTACTTACTCTGCAGATTCCAAACACCACACCACCACCCCCAACCAAAAGCTACTTGAGCAAAATAAATAATGAGATCCCACCAGAGTCGGTCATGTTTCCTGACACTGCTCACACCTCTCTGGATAATCCATCATTTGTCTGCAGCACCAATTGACCCTGAAAATTTTGGGCATGTTCCCAGAAACCTGTTAGCTGGCCCACCCATTTTGTCCTGGGGAGTGAGTGTTACAACCAAGAAAGACTTACTCAAGCAAATGTCCTCCTTCCAGCCAAAGCCTCACCTTGAAAATGAACACGCTTGAAAACTGAACAACTTGGCACTGCTGCCTGCCTGTGCTGCTCAGAAAGACCCGCTGGCTCAACCATCAAGATCAAGGTAGCTGTGCATTTACACCCACAGCCCTTCTTTATCTAATGCAGCTATGACTCATGAGAATCGCTCACATTCTCCTTTCTCCTCCCCCTGCTTGCTGCTCCTCTTCTGTCTGCAGTGATTGATAACAGTCCACCTTTCTCCCATCCCTGGAGGTAAAGACTGGGGGGTCAGGGCCCACACAGTCTCGTCGTGGTGGAGGGACCAGTGGAAGGCAAGGCGAGGTAGGTACAGCAGGGCCAGATGATGGGAGGCTCTGGATGCTGGGCTGAGGGACTGGGGCTCGATTCATTAAATGATAGGGAGGCATCATGGGCTCCTGGTTAGAGGAGTGACATGAGAATAGTGGTATTTTCGAAAGAGTAATCTGACAGTGTCATGTATGATGACTTAGAAGCTGTGAGGAAACAGACGAGAAGCCAGTTAGGAGACGATCACACAAACCAAGTCCAACTTGATAAGAGCCTGCGATGGGATGACAATGCGCAGGAAGCAGGAGTAAGAATAGATCCAAGGGACTTCAGGAAGGGAGAAATTGGGCTTAGTGACTACTTTTGTATTGGTGATAAATTCAAGAGAGACTTCAAAGATGACTCTAAAATGTGAAGCCAAGGCCATAGAAAACTGGTGGTGCTACTGACACAGGTAAGGGGGCTGGGAAGGAAATTTGGTTCAGAGAGCGGATTGAATTAACAGTAATTAACAGTGCTCACGTTACTGCTTGATCAAAATCCATCAGAGCGTCTCATTGCTCTTGGTTGGTATGAATTCTGAAAGCTTAGCATCACCCACAAGACTCTGTCTTAAGTCTCTATAATTTTCTCTTTCACAATTCTCCAGACCGTAAGTAGCTCTCAATATTTTGCAGGGATCAAATTAGAGTCGGACCCATGTCTGGCCAAACACAGAGCTCCATTACTGGGAGTATTCCAAGGAATGTGGGGCATTGTAGATGGACGCTAGTTTAAAAAAAGTGGGGAAAGCGTCTCCCTCTTTCTTTGATATAGGAGCAATATGGATGTAGATTTGTGATTTCTGGAAACTGACTTGCCACCAAATGGAGGAAGCCTCTCTGCGAAGGAGGCCAAGCAGTGACCAGCCAAACTATAGATGGAGAGAGAGACAGGGACCTGAGGCTTCAAATAAATCCCTGGATCCAGCCAAGACACTCTGTGTCCACATGTCAGGCTTCCCAGTTACAGGGACTAATCAGTTTCCTTCTTCAGCCTAAGCTTAGGCTTCTGTCACTTTAAACCCGAAGTCCTGGCTGTTCTCTCACCCCAGGGCTGCTCATCAGCATGAAATGCTTTTCCCTCTACTATTTGCGTGATTAACTCCTACTGGTCTTAGGAACTTGGCTCAAATATGACCTTCTTAGAGAGCCATGTCATGAAGCACCAATCTAAATTTGGTACCTCTTTACTGTTCTCTCAAATTATCGTATTATTTTTCATTACAGTTCTTCCTATAACTTGTTATATTTATACGCGTTTATTTGTTGGAGACCCGTCTTCTTAATGTTACCCTACACATTACACTCTAAACCCTCTGAAAGTCTCATTAGAATAATAATGGGAATTTTTAAAATATAAATCCAAATTAAAGAAAATGGAATAGAACACTGGAAGCTAGAAAGCCAATGAGTAGCAATTGACCTAGCAGACTCAAAAAAACTGAATTCTCAGCCTAGGAAAGGCTGAGATGCAGCCTAATTTACAGGATGGAAGGACTAAAAGACTCAGGAATTCCTGGTATCAGATTCCAGTGAATGTAGGAAGTAGAACTAAAGCCAAATCCATTTAAGAAACAGATCTTCAGAAACCCTCCCCCAGCAACAAAGGCCTAGATGTTGTCTGAAAAGAAATGAAAGTTCTCTGGGCTAGAAGACCCCAGGCACAGTGGAGGGCATGGTGATACAGGACTAAAACCAGGTGATTAAGTGCAAGTTTAAAATTAAATGTTCAAATTGGCTTCCATGGAAAAAGGGGATTATACTCCACAGGCAGAAAATTCAGTGCTTCTCTGTGGAATTTGATCAATCCAGGATAAAGACCTACAAATATTGACCTTAAGGCTTGTTTAACTTAATGGCCCAGCTTGAATCACACCTTGGAAAGGTGCCACCCACAGGCATAGACTTTCTAATCTGATTCTCAGTATCTCCCTCTTAAAACAAAAGTCAACATCCGAGAATCACCGGACCTTTGAAGAAAGCCTCCAAATAAAAGAGAGATGTCAAACCATATGGAAATTTTTAAAACTTGGAGAAAACACACAATACAGAAATAAGAAAACTATTAAAATACTTATTGTTAAATTCCTCAAAAAAGTAAAGAGTGCACTTATGAAAGAAAAACAAGGAATTTTAGTGGGGGGAAAAAAGAATATTCAGACCAAAAACAAGTCTTGTAAATTAAAAATAAAATTGTAAAAATTAAAAAAAAAAACTCAGTAGAAGAATTGGAATAAAATGTGACTGATTTTTACAGAAAGTTGAGCAAAAGGACAAAAAGATGAAATGTGAGAGGAAAGGTATAAAACTGAGAGGACCATTCCGTATCCAAATAGGAATTCCAGTAAGAAACAGAAAATGGAGAAGAAATCACTAGAGAAATAATTCAAGAGAATTTCCCAAACTGAACGTCTGTTGAGTGCTCAGCATGAGAGATGCACACAGATTCACGTGAAAACACATCATGATAAAATTCCATAACACCGGGGATTGTAAGAAGGTTCTAGAAGTTTCCAGAAAAAAAGAACTGGAAGATACAAAGTCTTAAAATTACAACTGCATAGAACTCTTCTGCAGCAACAAGGGAGCTAAAGACAATAAAGTGATGTCTTCAGAATTCTGAGAAAACATAGTTCTAACCTAGAACTCTGTAGCTAGTCATAAGTGTGAAGATAGAACAGAGACATTTTTGTACATGCAGAATCTCAAAAAAATCTTTTAATTTTATCTTTTCTCAAGAAGATACATTTGAGGGGAGGGAGTAATAGCTCAATGGTAGAGCACATGCTTAGCAGGCACAAGGTCCAGGGTTCAATCCCCAGTACCTCCACTAAAAAAAATTGTGATAAATATACCTAAAATAAAAAAATTAAATAGAAGATACATTCTGCTAAAATGAAATGAACCAAGTAAGAGAGGAGAAAAGAAGATCTAGGAAACAGGTGATGAATAATAAAAAAAAAAAAAGTAAAGAGACTCTTTAGGACAATAGTGAAGAGAAGGAGAGAGATGCTAACTGCAGTGGTGGGAAGATTACCCAGCGTGAACTAGAGCAGATGCAAAGACTCTGGGAAAGACTTTGTAAAAATGGGGTTAGTATATCACCAAATACATCTGAATGTAATTGAGGATTGTTCTATTTATGGTTTCCTTTGCTGTGCAGAAGCTTGTAAGTTTAATTAGGTCCCATTTGTTTATTCTTGCTTTTGTTTCTATTGCTTGGGTAGACTGCCTTGGGATAGCATTTTTGAGATGTATGTTAGATAATGTTTTGCCTGTATTTTCTTCTAGGAGGTTTATTATATCTTGTCTTATGTTTAAGTCTTTGATCCATTTTGAGTTTATTTTTGTGTATGGTGTGGAGAGATTTACTGGGGAAAGTTTAGAGCCATAAGTCTGTGGACTATACAAATAAAAATACAAACTATTATTATGATTGTCATTATCATTATTCATCTCAGAAAAAATTAAAAGTTGCACAAGGAATGATAATAAAACCAAGGTACAATAATAAAACAAAAAAGTCTTAACACTTTTTTAGTGCTCATATGGCAAGCATTGTTCTAACTCTTTTTATATTTATTAACCTATTAACTACTAATCATCACAAGCACCCAATCTTATAGGTACTATGATCACATCATTCTATAGTTAAAGAAATTGAGACAGCTATTAAGGAGCTTACCCAAGTTCACCCTAATGGTAAGTAATGTCATTGGGATTTGAATTCAGATTGTTGGGCTCTAGAAGGTGTTCTCTTAAATTATATTGCCTCTCAAAATAACCATAGGACCTTATATTTCTCCTAAGTAGCATTTTCATAGACAAATATAAATAGTGAGTCTTCATGTATCCCAAATTATAAAATGACTACTTTGGAAGACTAAGAAAAGTGTATGGATATAACGTGGTACACGTGAAAGGAAGCTCCATCTTTAGCATCTATGTTGGAAGTCAATTGCTAAGACCTTTTTAAAAAATAGAAAGAAATAGCAAAATAAGCATCATTTTTTTTTAGATAAGTGCCCCACCCCAAAAAAAATAAGTAAAAAAATTGAATGTGTTTCCACAAATAGGAAATTGCAGAGTAGGGGGGGATTTCCCTTAGGGAACTTTTTCTATCAAACCTCGTAGAACTATTTTACTCTTTAAACTATAGGATTGTATAAACTTTAATATTTTTAAACCATTGTTAAGGGTTTAAGGATCACTAAATTGGTATTTAAAGCTGTGATTATAGGCGACCTCTCAGCAGGAGCAGAGAGGAAAGATCGCAAAGACAGAATGCTTGAAGGCTTCCCTAGCCCACGACAGGAGGAGGCCGGAGGAATGAGAGGGAACAGAGCCACGGAAAAACTAAAGAGCAAAGTCAAAGACTCAAAGAAGTCTGTTGACCCAGAAGGCAAAGGTGGAAAGAACATTGGGAAGGAGGGAGCCATCCACAGAAATGGAAAGAGGGGAAAGACAGTGAGACTAGCAGCTGAGCCCAAACTGCACTTCAGTGTTGGTTGGGGAGCAAAGTAGCTGTGGGGATGATGGAAGGAGCTGTAGGTAAAGCACCAGAGGCCTTGAGTCCAGACCGTAATTATCAGAGTAGCAACGAATCCTAAAGAATCCATTTCCTCTTGCGTAAGTCCCTATCTCAAGAGGTGCCCACCAGATTTGATTTATTTTCCCCAGAGGACACTGTCAGTGGAGCAGCCACCTCTCCAGAAATGGGGAAGGAGTGCCAGGAAATCATTACTGGCAAGGAGCTTGTTGACAGGAGAAAAATGACGCGGTTAGTTTCTGGTGGTGGCGGTGTGCCATTTTTAGCAACGCCGCAGCAAAGAAATCATAATAGCGAGAAAATAGTATTTCCATGCCCACCATATAAATTCTAGCCAGATGTTGCTCCGAGGAAAGCGAGCTCCTTTGGCTTTGATGACAAGCACAGAAGAGCAAAGGCCTCCTTGCCGCTGTTGATGAGCCCCGGACCGTTGGTTGCATGAGTGAGAAGATGAGCTTTAGGGGCAGGATCACAGCTAGCCCGGCGTTAGACCTGAAGATAAGCGACAGGTCGCCGTTTAATTTCAAGGAAAGGCACAAGTACACGCTGAAGAAGAGAGAAGCCACCCGGCAGCCTTACAGTGGAGCCTCCGGAATGCGGCTGTGGTCCGGGGGCAGGCAGGTGAGAGCACGCTCAGCGCTCCAGCAACGCAGGCACGGGGCGGAGGGAGAGGGAAGCTCCCTAATACCGCCTGTCCTTGTCATCTGCCGGCCACGTGGCCCGTCAGTTACCGCGGGGGCGTCTGCAGCTGACGCCACTGAGATGTTTCCGTCACGCGTCAGAGGGCTGTTTTCTTCCAGTCGAGGATGTCAGAGAAGTGTGCGGTGGCTTCCAGTTGGACGATATGGAAGACTGGATTATTTACTGAGGCTGCAGTTTCCTTCCTTTTACAGAGGCACAGTTCAAGACAATGATGGTTCTTTAAGTATTCCACATGCAGGCAAGAAATTATCAAACTTCATGGAAAATTCCATTGCTCCTGAAGCTATGTACAAGTGAAAAATATATTAGGTGAATCATGTATCCCTTCTTTCTGTACCTTGATACTACTCAGAGGCAAAGCCAGCACAGGGATCTCACACACACACACGCACACACACACACACACACGCACCCAGAGGACAGTTATGTGGGATTGAAGCTAGGATAAAATCCACACATTCGGTTATTGAGTTCAGTTTCTCACTGCCCTCCACCCTCACTGCCTCGAGAGAGATAGTAAATAAGCAGAAGGAGGGAAGAGGTGGGTGAGGGGATGTGGTCAGAATCCCAGTGATATCCCGGAGGAAGGTTTAAGGGATACTTGCTTGCTCACCTCCCATACCCCAGCCCTCCTTCCTTACTGCTCCAGAGCAAAGAAGACGGGAGCTTATCTCTCTGCTCAAGTGTATCCTACATTGTAGATGACTCCAAGGGGACAGCATGCAGTGACCCAAGACGCAATGATGCCAGACTAGGGAGTGGACAACCTCAGGTCTCTCCTCACCAATATCCCACCCTACCTGCACCTCTAGAAAAAAAGAACTCATGGTAAACAAGAGACGATCTGTCCGGTAGGAGACCATGTCTGAGTGATACCAACTCTGGGCTTGAGCTTACTCTCGATAAGGCTGGAAAAATCTCTGTGCTGTTAGCATAAAAGGCACAGCCTAGGAGTGAAACACGTGGTCAGTGGGGTCAAACTGTTTAGTCTGAATCCCAGGTGTCCATTTACTAGCTGTGTGACATTGGGCAAGTTATTTAACCTCTCTGTACCTCTGTTTCCTCAACTCTAAAGTGGAATGAATGATAATATTTACCTCATAGGGCTATTTTGTCAAAATTAAATAAGTTAATTCATTTAGCACAAGCTCAATAAATGTTAGCTCTTATAAAGTGTGTTAATAGGGTCCCTGGATTCCAAACAACTTTTCCCACCAGCTTGTTATGTACCTGAAATTCTACCTGTGGAAAGTTAGTCTTCAGATAGAGAATTTAGGGTCCATAAGAGTCTCTAGCCTTATTAAAAAGCAAAAACTTCTTGTAATGCAAAAAAAAAGTCACTTCTGAATCTGTATTTGTGAGACAGTTGTTCTGATTTCTTCATAGTCACATCCAAGAGCAAGTTCCCATTAAATAACCTCCCTGTATTTTTTGCCTTTTCCTTTAACCTACTTCCATCCATGGTTTGTCTTAAGGGACTCCTTGTGTTCCCTGGTGACATGAGTTTCTCTTCAATCTTCCCAAGCTACCTTCCTATATTTGGGGTCAGGAGAAGCTGGCATTTTCTACAACTTCAATGGCACATCTACATTTTTCACATAACACTTGTCCTTCAATTTACCCCTCCCCAGAAGCTGCTGTATATCCATCTGCAACAATTCCTGACATCTCAAATGCACCATGTCTAAAACGTACTGCCCCCTCCCCCCAAACATCTCGTCCCACAGCAGTTCTTCACCCTGCTTCTGTTAAAGGTACTGCACATTTCATAGACTAGACACCTGGAATTAACTCTGGCTGATTCCCCTAAACTTGCTTGAGTAGTCACTCAAGTGTTTGGGTTCCATGTCGAAAATACGTCTCCACCACCCTCACTGCCTGTGCCCTGTATGAGCCCTAACACTTTCCACTGGGGCTTTGGCAATAAGCTCCTGACTGATTTGCCTGCATCCGATCCATTTCCTTTCCAATCTAAAGAGCACACTGCCTCAAGCTCTGAGCACACGCTTTCTTATTCAAAATAATGCCATGACTCCCCAAAGTCTGGTGAAATAAACTCAATACATCAGCTCTACACTACCTTTTCAGCCCCAAAGTCTACTCTTCTCTATATCCACCCAACAGTCCAGTTAAACTGAGGTACTCTGGATTACCATTGCCCCCAGCAAGCCATTCTTACTCCGTGTCTCTCCTGGGGGCCCATGTACCTGCGATGTCCTTTTTGCCTAACTCCACTGTCTGGTCTCATACACCATGTGGGTACAAATCTTTGCTTTTCTAAGCTCCGTGGACTTGAAGATACTTAACCTCCCTGGATTCAGAACTCTGGAAAGTGTCAAATGTGCTGTTGGGAGATTTCAGAGAGCTACCGTAATATAAAGAAATTACTCATCAAATGGCACCTATTTATGGAATCCCCTACAGGAAGCCTTCCCTGATTCCGCCCAATAAAATAGTCCTTCTTGCCTTCTTGTCTTCCTTCTTGCCTTCCCTCCTTCCTTCCTTCCCTCCTTTCAGGCCACAGATATCCATGGAGCAACTGCTCCATGTCAGTTGCTGGGCTGATCTTGGGCACCTACACAAGAGACATGGTTGTGACCCTGCCCCTTCATTGGAGAGACGGCACGATAGAAATGGAGATGCATGTGGGTGTCAAACACACACAAAGGAGGGAGGCTCTAACCTCCCGATCAGCCAGGGAAGAGCCAGCGAGTAACGGCAAATTCAGAACTGAGCTGAAAGTGCCAGGAAGCAGCTTCCCAGGCCACTGTGTGGGGAGGGGTCACCCGAGCAGAGGGCTACCAGGTGCAGCGGCTGGGAGGAGCCGGGGAACAAGGATTCTCTAGGACAGAGATGCTTACAGCGGTGTGGTGTGAAGAATGCTGAAGCAAAATCATATCAGGTACTCTTAACATTCAGAACCCCACTCCACAATCACTGAACGAAAACACCTGTGGTTAGGACCTGAGAAAATAAACTTCAAACTAATGCCAGCGATGATCTTCTATGTGCTATATTGTGAGAAGGATGATTCCCTGTTCCGGTCATGGACACCCACCATAAAGCTTCAGACAGAGAAACTGGACAAAAACAGAAGAGGTGATAAAGGCAATGGATGTGTAACAATGCGTTTGTCTTGCATTTTGGATTTTCAGAATGTATTTCAAGTAAATTCGAACACTAAGCAGCCATTAAAAATAATACTGTGGAGTATTTTTCATATTGAACTATGTTCATGCAAAAAAAGAAGAAGTGCATATTCTACTTGTAACACTTTATACAGAGAGAAATAAGTAGATAGAATCTTGTGTTTGTAAGGAAAGTAAGTTTTTGTATATATGTACAGAGAAAAACATCTTGAAGAATAAACTTCAAAATGTGGGTGGTCATTATCACTAGGCAGTGGGAACTTATGCAATTTTAGAGATTTTCTGATTTTCCAAAATGAATATGTATTTTATGTTTAATTTTTTAAAAGCAGTATAAGTCTCTTTTCCTTAGGACAAATAGCCAGAACCAAACTGGAATTCTAATTGAGTGCCCTGAGGCCCTGAGAACAAGGAAAGTTTGACCCCAGGACGGGAGGCGGTGACACAGCCCAGACACTTCACAGGGCGTCTGGCCTCGATCTGGCCTGGGCTCACCTGTAGCAGCAGGGTCTACAGGGAGAGAGAGCCTGCGGCAAGGCCTGCCCGGCCCGGGCTGCCACCCGCCAGGAAGGCACAGTGCCAGCAGAGAGGACTTGGAACACAGAGAAGAAATGTAAGCAGGGCAGCAGCCCTCATTGCCTGCTCTAGCTCTGGCCAGACGGTTCTAGGTGTTTTCGCCATGAACTTCTTTGCCTTACACATCTTCATCACAAACATTTAAGCCACAAATATTTTTGCCACATACCTAATTGGCTATAAGGCAGTTTTGCCGTAAAAGATAAAACAACAAAAATAAAAGAGGGACGTTAAAAGGGACATAATAAAACATGAGAAAGGAATAACAAAATTTGAAAGACTTAATTGTGAAATACAAAATATTTGAATACATTTAAACTCTGCAGAGATTTATAAATAACTGATTTTACTTATGGGGTTGTACCTAAACCCTTGTCTTCCAAGTCTTTCATTCTTAGTGTTTTACACTTTTTTTCCTCCCCCTGGTTGAGTCCTCTCCTTGTTCAGCATCATACTTTTTCTTTTCAATAAAATGTCTTCCATTGTTAAGAAAGGTGTCCATTTCCCAATCGAGGATGCAGATTTGTAACTGAGCTTTGCTCTGCGTCGGGAAAGCCTCTGCATTGTTCTTGTTCTCCGTGTATTGTCATGTGTCCATCAACAGACAGGCATTCCAATGTTCTATGGGAAACGTGGGCTCAACTCTGCTCCTTCTAAGCCCTCAGCCTCAACCTTTCTCCTCCAATGTAGTGCATTTCAAAATAAGAAACCAACTTTTGGGGCAAATTGTCATCGTCTATCATGATTTTTGCATGTGATATCAAACCAAACTGTCAGCCAGCTGTTTCATCTTTTATGGCAAAAATGGCCTTGCAGCCAATTAGATATGCTGTGAACATGTTTGTGGCAAAAATGCTTGTGGCACAGGTGTCTACAGCAAAAACAGCAGACGTAGGGCCAGATTTAGAGTGTGCCCTTGTGACCACCAGAATTTTGGCCAGTTGCAATCATCCTCCCCTCATAGTGTGGAAAGTTCTAGAAATCAGGGGTTCAATCCGGGCTCCCCATCATCCAGGTGGACGCTCAGGGACCAGTGTTTTAGAAAAGATTTCTAATGTAGTAAACTACCCTCAGTGGAGCCCAAGTCATTCTCCAAACTGGAGATCTTTCAAATTTTTGTATTCTATCTGTGGAACAATGACATGCCATCCCACAGTTGTGAAATTATATTTTTCTACGTCATGTTTCTAAAGTTAAGATAATTCAAGGAGTGGTCTCAGACCCAGGGTTTGGAGTCTGTGCTCTATATCCTATTCCCAGACTACAGCACCATCCTGTGTCATGCAGTGGTTTAGCGAAGGTTGTTATAAATAAGTAATGACGTATGGGATGCTACTCTCCCATACAATTACATGTATAATGCAGTGGACACCGGGGATGGAAAGCTTTCCACTGGTTCTATATCATAGACTGTACACGAGGAACATAGAATTAACCCAATAAAAGTGACAATTCTGACTCTAGGCTGTACCTATGACTCTAAGGTTACAGCTCGCAAGCCAACCCAAATTGTTCTCAGTGTGGTACTTTACTGAAATACTTATCATCTGGAAACAGTACATAGTGTATATTCCTAATAAATAATAACAAATTTTATTTTGGTTTACTGAAAATTAACAGGGCTTTTGGGAAATTGCTGTTATTGTGGGAGACTGTTTCAGATCTGCCTTGGCAGCACAATAGCTATCTAAGTGGAAAACAGGAGAGCCGGTGGCTGTTAAGGTTGAGTTTTTTCCCTCTGCTGTTGGTGTTCAGAGACGTGATGCAGCTGGTAACATTAATGGCATCCCATATACTCAGAAGAGATGAAAGAAGTCCAGCAAAGTTGTGATGGGCTTAACCATGTGAAATTGTCATTCTGAGTTGATTAGTTTTGCATTCAGACACAATAAATCCACTACTCTGCAACTATATTCCAATCTGTGGTCCAAATGGTCTGCAGAGCTTCAGGGCTTTTTAACGATTGTCTGTGACAGCTTTGTGAACGTGCTGAATAGGAAGGCAAAAAGCAGTGCGCTTTGGGGGCTTTTCCTGTGATGGTCTTGGGTTATTGTGTACCATTCTCTGATAGTCCCAATTCCTCTGCACCCCAAGTTTCAGGAGCATCCCCTGTAGGGTTCTCCCGCCCGCTAACCCAACAGTAAAAGGCTCGGCCCCGAGGTGACTGGCTGTTTTTGTTTGGGTTTTAGATTTAAAAAAAATAAATTGGAGGGAGGAGAAGTAATTAGGTGTATTTATTAATTTACTCTTAATGGAAGTAACGAGGATTGAACCCAGGACCTCCTGCAAGCTAAGCCTGTGCTCTACCATTTAAGCTACACCCTCTCCAACAAGATGGCTAGTTTTAATTGGAGAAAATACGGATGCGCAATTGGGAAGAGTGAATAATGATGAGATGCAGGAAGAAGGGGAGACCTGGGACTAAGACCAACAGCAGCAGCTTTTTTCAGGGGTCTCACCTGCTGCTTTTCCTTCTTTCCTTGGCCAGTCCCGCAAGGTAATAACTGTAGGGAGGGAGGGGCCATGCTGCAGGCAGACGGTGGCCTCACCGTCCCTCAGCCCTGCTCCGCCTTGCCAGCCCTGCCACCCTCTGTCCACCCTGTTTGCCACCCTCCCCTCCTTGCTGCACTGAAATGCTACAAATTGTGTTTTTCACGGTAAGAGAGAAAGAATCTCCCAACAAGTTTCTCTGTTTCTGTTGACCTTTGTTTTCTATTTTGATGTTAAATATACTTTCTCTTCCATTCATTCCTATCAACTCTCTGGGTGTTTGGGTGGGGTTCAAACTGGTATCCTGAGAAACTGTATGATTATTCTTATCTAACAGTGCATTTTATATTTCCTGGATTTAGAAGAATTTGCGTTTCCTTCCTTAATCCCCACCTTTTCCACATGGCGGATTCTTGCACACTGATGGTTCTACCATCTATTCAGGCACCCAAGTTGGAAACCAAAGTGACCTTTACCTTCTTTCTCTCGCTTCCCCTCCCCACCACCCCACAGTCATGGCTCCAAACTGACCCTCAAATGTGTCACCCACCATGACGTACCTAGCCTGGGTTATTGTACTCTCTAAACCAAACTGTCTTTAGTCTCTCCCCCTCCAAATCACCCTACTATGCCACCAAAAAAAAAAGAAAAAACTTTCAAAAGTCCCCCCCCAAAAAAAATCATATCCCAAATCTGCCTAAGATCAGTGAGTAGATCCCATTTCCATTTTCACAGGACGGATCCACATTTACAAAGTAGCTGAACAAGATGGTTAGACAAGGGCTCCAGAGCCAAACGGTCTGGGTTCAAATCTGAGCTGTGTCAATTACTCATTGAGTGACTTGAGATTCAACTCAGTTTCTTCTTCTATGAGGTGGGAGGATGACAGCACCTCATAGTGTTAGGAGGACTAAATGAGTTAGTACTAGTTAGTGGCATAGAATAGTGACAGGATTATTCACCTTGGCTACGTAAGTAACATAAGGGCCACACAAGGCCCTTCACTGCTCAGTTTCCTACTTTTCTGCCTCCCCTTCCATCACTCCAGACCACACTCCACACCTTCACCTATCAGGCCATTTGCCGTATTTTTGCACATGCTATTTCTTCCATTTCAAATATCTTTCTCATCAGTTTCTCTATGGGAAAATTCTACTCAATCACTATTTTATCACTCACAATTTTATAATATTGTGTATCCTGTTGTTATATAATTTACTGTCACTTTAAGTTTGAGTTTAGAACCCTTGAGTTTCAAGGACTCCCTTTGCATTCACATCTGATAATTCCATATCTAGAATATTGCTTAACAGGTATTTGCTAAATACCAAACAAATGGAAAGAAGGATGGGAGGAAGGGAGGGGATGGAAGAGGATAAGAGTTGTTAACCGTTTTCTCTGTACCAGGTAAGGTGTCAAGTAGTTTACATGGAAAATTCAGTCCCAACAACAGCCGTGTGAAGGATGCTCTGATTATCCTCATTTTAAAGACAAGAAAAAAAAAATTGAGGCACAGAGTTTAGGCAACTTTTCCAACATCAACCTGACCCTGGAATCTGTCAGCATAAACTTTTCAAAAATCTGCCTCCCACTGGTTCCAAACACGACTCTTGGTCTCCCTCCCCCAAACTGTCCACCAGCACAGACTCAAGGAGGAGTCCCTCATAGTCACCCGGGTGGCAGGGAGGCAGGGCGGGAAGACCACAGGCTGCCAAGGATAAGCGAGTCCCAACTCTAAGCCCCACTAAGACTTCCCATGAGTAAGTCTCCGATGTTCAGTTTTCTTAACCATGAAACAGGCGTAACAGCGCCCATCCCCCACTTTCTAGAATTCTTGTGAAGATAAAGGAGATAAAGTATGTAAAGATACAGCTTCAGAAATTTGCACACAGTAGGACGTCAATATGAGGCACTTATGATAAAGAGTAACTAGCCCTACTAGCTTCTTGCCTCAGAAAAAAAAAAGTTAACTATAATTTCCATTCTTGGTGGTTTTAAAGACAAGTCTTAATATTCTTTTGTAATAATACCAGTTCAAACCTTGCTTCAAAGGGAATGTCTTATGAGTGTTTGAAACAAAAGCATTAAGGAATTGGGCGGGAGGGTGGAATAGGAATCCCCTGAAAGTCTAAGCAACAAAGAAAATGTACTCTACCTTTAAGGCAAGAGCCAAATTCTGTCATATTTACTATACACATGAAGTAAGTCTCCTTCCAGAATCAAAGCACCCATGACCCAGAATTCTGGACTTTCAGCTCAGGAGCTGAGAAAAAGCAATTTGGACAAACTCAACAATTCTTTTGTACACATAGGTATCGGAATCCAAAAGGAAACCTTGAATCCCAAAAGAAGATTTGGAAAAGTTTCATGTTAATTTTAAATACCTAATCAATTTGTAACTCAAGAAACCAAGAACTCAGGGAAAATGAAACTCGGTAAAAACTGAACCTTGGTTTGACAGGTTTTCACTTCGTCTATTTTTCTTGTGGTCTTTTGACATTTTTGTAGTCCACAATCAAAGATGAGCCCAAGTCTTTTACCCCTGAAATTTAGAAGCAGTTATAAGAAACAACTTCATTTATGGCTGTAAAGACCAAGTAAATGTTTCACACAGCATAATTAAAACTAGGTCAGTGAGAGAAAGGAACGAGAGACAAAGAGGTTGTCTAAATGCTACACTGAAAAAAGACAAGTCCACCTTGAAACAATTCTTCGGCCATCTCTCTATTTAGCCATGTCCTCCATGTTTGCACTTAAAGAATATTCAGTTTCCCAGATACCAGGTTTTCCAGCCATCCCTTACTTTCGTGTGCCAAATATTACAGATGGAGCTAAAATGATCCATGGTAATTTACTGTTCTCCGCAGTCAAAAGGCAAACTTGCCTCCTGCCTATACGGAAGCCCTCTAGGACATACTCTGTACTTATTCTCTGGGCAGGGTTCCCACTGATGACGGGGGACAGCCCACGAGCGGAATGCATGGACAGAAATCTCCACACCGCAGATCAGAGAGGAGAATTCAGTCCAAGCCCAGCTGGGCATTCCAGAGAGAGAGAAAGAAAGAAGCCAACATAATATCAACAGTTGGGGGGAAACGTTATGACTCTGCACTTTCAGGGTTTTCAGATCTTACAGGAATTGTATAAAATATTCTCTGATGTGCTATGTGGCGAATGAAGCAAGGCAAAGTAGCAACTAAGAGACTAGGGTCCACCAGAAAAAGAAAAATAAGTCACAGAAATCATAGAAACATCTGATTTGGTTCCAGAAAGTCGCTCTGGTGAAACTCACAGGGCATTAAGGAGAATGCTTTGTGTGCTGAGCTTGGATTGGCTTGGCTACACGCGGGGAATGAGGAACTAATTGCATAAACTCTACCAAGTGTCTGGCAGCCTGATGTGCTTTTCCCCCCTATCCTTCCCCCGACTCATCCCTGCCTGTGGCCACAATTCCAAACCCCAGCCTTTCCCCCGTGTCCTTGCAGCTCCTCTCTGGAGTGGAGAATGACATTCACGCCGAGTGTGTGACTACCTGGCAGTAACATCCAGGCTTCGCCACAATGAATCGTCTCCCCATCAACACTTTTGGCCCTTGGCAAAGCTTGCTCTGAGGCGTGGGCCTGAGCCTTGTCAAAGGGGCATAACTGCTGACACCGACCGGACGGATGCACCCCCAACAAACCAGACGCTCCAGCAGATCATTTATCAGTCCCAACCATTTCTGCAGCTGACAAGTTAAGAAAGCTATTTCTGAGGGACTGACTCCATCATCCATGTCTCTCGACACGTCACATTTTGAGTCATTCTCTTTTGGTAGGGTCGATGTGGCGTTTGATGGTCTTCAAACCACAAGCGCATGAAGTAACTTTCTTTGAAATAATTTAGGCACTTTCTTCTTAGCAGGCTGCAGAAGGTACAATTACAAAACCTCCCTAAGGGATAGATCCTTCTAAGCATATAAAAATGACTGTTTCTCCACAGAATCCAGCCTTGGGAAACAGTGCTTTCACCTGTAATCATCGTTGGTGTCTGTGGGTCTTATTCTTTTGGATTTGCTCACCTACCGCTCAGTTCCCCCATAACACTCCAATCTGATTTCTTTTTCTTGTTTAAAATCCTTCCTAAGCTCTTAGAGTCAAATACACATTTCTGAGCGTGGCCTTGAGAAGTCTGTAAGAGCTGTTCGATGCCTGTCTCTCTCCATTGCCACCTAAGCTCTGCCACGCTGGCCTCCTTCCAGGATTTCAAACCAGCCATGGTGTCTCGTGCCATGAGACCCTCACACAGATCGCTGTTGCTGCCCAGACCGACCTCCCTTATCTCAGCCTCCACTGTCTTTAAGCTTACAATTGAGATCAAGAAAATCACTCCCGGCAGAATTTTCCTGTCTCGTAAAATATTTCTCTGTTTCTGCTCTCATGACATTCATTATACTTAGCCTTCTTCCACGAAAAAGAAGTCCCTTGAGGACAGGAACTGTGCATGCTGTGTTCAGCGTTGTGCCCTGAGCACTGAACCCAGTGCCTGGCACATAACAAAGAGGCCCTGCATGAGTCTGCTTGGACCGCCCTAACAAAACGCCACGGGCTGGGTGATGGGAACAATAGAAATGGAGTTCTCACAGTGCTGGGGTCCAGAAGTGCGAAGTCAAGGTGCTGGTGGGTTCGTTTCTGGTGAGGCCTCTCTTCCTGGCTTGGAGACACCTGCCTTCCTCCCGTCTTCACATGGGCTATTCTCTGCGCATGCTCAGACAGCGACCGCTCCGATGTCTATTCCTCTTCTTACAAGCACAGTTGCCTTAAGGGATTAGAGTTCCATCCTTAAGACTTCACTTAACTTTATCTCCCTGAAGACTGTCTTCAAATACAGTCACATTGGGAGTGAAAGCTTCAATATATGAATTTTCTGAGACAAGCCCTCAAATGCATATTTGTTGAGTGAATGGTTAAATAAATGAGTGGCTTCTCTTTCCAAGTTCTTTTCTCACTGAAGGGACTGTTGGCTCAGGAAGACAAGAAGCATGTCTTTCTTTCCCCCAGCACTCATCATGGTATCTGGCACAGAGCACACATTCAATGTATATCTGCTGGATTGAGTTCAGGTTCAGCCTTCAAGGTAAAGGTGACTTGTGAGAATAGAGGTGTGTATGTGAGAGTCTTATGTGTGTGGATGCGTGTGTTTATCAAAAACGAAATGTAACTTAAAGACTTTCTATAACCTAGATCTAATCTTCGAGGCAGAAAGCAAGCAAGTAAGCAAGCTTCAGCTCAAACATCAATTAAAGAACAGAAGCAAACGAGTGTATTGAAATTTATGCAGTGCTGCTTAATTCTGCCCTCCTTTCTAATGACAGCCCTTCCTCTAAGAGGTAATTTTCTTTTGATAAAAGGAAACCAGGTTCCCTGACCCCAGGAAGAAATGAATTAGTGATTTCTCTGCCTGAGAGTTGACAAACAGCCCTTCCATCCTGTCCCCTTGATTTCCAGCAGTGAAACAAATAGACTCTGAAAAAAATCTTTTTTTTAAGAGGTTGGGGAACCCGAGAATTCCGGTAGAGTCTGGATAATTCTTCATTTTGTTTCTCTTTGTGAGGATGTCAGTGCCCTGTTGTCCACACATACGTCAAACCCACAGCCTCTAACACGTGACCCTCTGGGCAGCAGAGTGAGCACCTCACCTCCAGGGACCCTCTCACCACGACATCTCCTCTGTCACCTGCAGTTGTCGCCAACAGTCACAGTGTTTTCCAGGTCTGTGAGAATTCCGCTCAAATTCACTGTCTCTGAGCCTCTGCCTCAAGCCGAGTACGCAGTTGGGCATCACGAGAAGGGATTTCCCTTTACCTAATCTGAAGGCACTTATTTTTACATTCAGAGAGGGAGTGAAGGTTGATTCTACCAAATCCACCAAACACAGATATCCCATTAGGTTCTGTCCTCTCATCACCCCCACCTCTTCTTTCAGTAGGTCCTGTGAATAAAATTAGTCCTCATGGATGGCCTTAAGCAAGACTTCTAGTGTGGCTGGAATCAGCCTCGGGGTTTGGGGGTTCTTTCTGGTGCTTACCTGTGTAGATTTGCCTTGCTTAGCTTGTTACTTATTTTATTTTCAAGAAAATGTGCATCAAAAAATTGTGATTAGTGTATATCTTAAAAATATCTGACTGCATGAGGGAATACACGAATATTAATATAAGTTGTAATAACAATATTACATTTATTTAAAGCATAAAAGAATTATGCACTGTGGCTATTTTAATACAATAACTCCTGAAACAAAGTTTTTATGAAAGGCATTTGATATCTGAGATCCACGTTATCCACGTGATTCTTGCGGGCAAGAATAGCAAAACCTAATTTAGTTTTTGAGGTCCGTGAGTATTTGAAGTTTTATTGCACATAGCCTGCACTCCTGAAATACTCCATTTATCAGGAAACCTAGAACACAGTATTGGAAGCCTATTATATTGTACTTCACATCTCTGGCCTTACCTCCAGTTCCCACTATAGCTGTGGTACAGTTTTATGAGGACTCCCAGGGCAAAATGTCACTCAAGTCCACGCTGGGTGCTTTAGCTTTCCACGCTGGGAATCTCCAATTCTAAGGATTTTCCAGTGTCGCCACATAGAACACTGGTACAGCCCAGGTGTCTGCTTGCCATGCATCCATGTGCCACCAGGTAGTGTGAGACACTCAATATCGCTATAGGTTAGGCCTCAATCAATGGGAAATGGAAACCAGTGGAGAAATCCTTTCCTATAAATTCTCAGGTGGACGATTTCAAGGGACATTCTATCTGCAACTCAGAAGGATCCAGCAGGATCAAATGTGGCGCCCAGGGAGGTGACCAACTGATAATGCGCCCTTGTATTGGCTTTTCCTCCTTCCCTGTTTCACTTCCCCCATGCTTCACTCCTGCTCCCAGGTCAGCATCTTTGATCTACCATTTATTAGGTATGTGGCCTTGGCCAAGCTACTTAACTTCCTGTTCCTCAGTCCCTGTGTTATAAAATGTGGTAACACTAGCCCTACTACCTGGAGTTTAATGAGTTAATGCCTATAAAGCACATATAGGTGTCAGCTATATTAATAAGTTCTCAACATAAAAGAAAAGGACTTTCAAGTGAAAGCAAAGGACTGCGGGAAACCACAGCGTGTCGAAACCTTCAGGTAACTCACTGTGGGTAAAGCTTAGGGTCGAAGCAGGGGAGCAGGGGGTCGGCTGTGTAGCCAGGGGCTCAATGAGGACCAGATCATGGAGGGGGAGGTCTTGTGGACCATGCTAAGGAATTCACCGCCTCTCTTGAAGACAATGTAAAAACATTGAACATTTTTAAACAGGAATGTGGTGTGATCACATTTCTGGTTTCAGAAGATCATTCTGGAAGATGTAAGGTGAAATATGTTATGATAAATAAAATGATATCCCTACACACTAGGCACCTGAGTAAGGATGTGAAGCTTGGTCCATTCCTACAGCTCTGCTTCTCCTGCGGACTGTGAAGTAGACTACCCCGAAAGGAGAAGGCTGACGGCTGCTGTTGTTGGCTTTTGTTTTCCACTCCCATGTCCATTATCAAATGATGAAATGATGGCCTTGGGACGTGTATGGCTTTCTATTGGTTCTCTAACAAATTGCCACAATGTTCGTGGCTTAAAATCACCCAAATTTATAGTCCGGGAGGTGAGAAGTCTGAAATGAGTTCCGCTGGGCTAAGATCACGTGTCGGCAGAGCCAGCTCCTTCCGGAGGCCCTGAGGGAGAATCCATTCCTTGCCTTTTCCAGCTTCTGTAGGCAGGAAACCCCTCAACTCTCCCTCCAAGTCTGACACTCACCCTTCTACCCTCCTCTGCCGCTTATAAGGACCCTTGAAGTTTGTTTGGGCTCACCCAGATCACCCAGGATAATCTCCCATCTCAAGATCTGTAACTTCTCAGGGAAGGTAGCAATTCACAGGTTCCAGGAATTAGGAAATGGCCCTCTTGAGGGATGGACGTGAATGTTGGACACGTGCTTTTAGTGTGTTCTTTCAAGTGTCTCTGATGTTCGTATTTGTCACAGCTCAAGTCCACCCAAGCAGGCCCCACTGTGCTTAAAGCTCTTACAAGAGGGAGCAAGAGCCCCAGGGTCTGCTTGGTTTGTGAGGACAGAGGACGGGTCAGTGTGGAGGGAGACATGAACTCACATCATTATTCCTAAATCCCCCTCCTCTAAGCTTTTTGCTATTTAGCACTGCCCACAAGACACCTGCAACCTCCCTTTCCATTCTGCAGATGGAAAAAATAATGCTGAGAGAATTTAAAGAGCTTGGGTACATTACAAATGGGGCCACTGAGGTCGCAGCATGTCCCTGGTTAAGCAGGAAAACGCACACAGCCCATCAATGGCCCCATTTGCACCATGCCCAAAGCACACCTGCTGCTATCGGGCTTGGTGCTTAAGGGTTTGAACTTATCCAGACCCCGCAGTGATGCATTCAGAACACAGTCCCACATCCGGAAACAATACAAGCTTCTCTTTAATTAAAACGAGCTTTTAGTCACGACTATAATTTTCTTCCTGCTATTTATGAGTCATTTAATAAAAACTTTTGAAACTCTCAGTAGTCTTCCGCCTTGCTCACTCCAGGCCCCTCACTCCCCCAGTTCATCATTTCGTGGCTGGGAAAGATCTCGAAACAGATCATTATAGTTGAAATATCTGGGGTTTAAAAAAACTCACTTTTGCATATCTGTATTGTTGCCAGAATGTATATAAAATATGGGAGTTTCCTGAGACATTGGATACAAACTTTGTTTCCTTAAGCTTATTTTTTTTCCCTCCTGCTCTCTTTTCTAGCAGAGAACAGGAAGTTTTCCTTACCATTCTAAGCTAAGAGAGCCATGGAACCTACGTTTCCTTTATTGTAACATCCACTAATCCATTTTCATAAACCAGGCACACCCCTGCACCTGCTGCCCTTTCTTTGGTAACCAAGTAGCAGTTTTGCTGCAGAACAACATGTCTCAGTGTGAAATCCCCCCTGAGGTGGAGCCAGCATCCAGAAGAATGACAGGGGCTGTGGAAGATGCCGTTCTGTACATTTTGAGAGAAATAATGTCAACGTTACATCAATTAGGTTCTTGCTTCCATCACGCAGAGAATCAAGAGGTAGAACAAATCAGCCGGCTTCTGAGAGCGTTGTTCTTCTGAGAAGGCTGTTCAGAGCTTTGCTTTTTTGCCTTTCAGTTCGTTATCATGTTTGTCCAACGGGAAGGTGAACTATAAGAATTCAGCTGAGTTGAAACAAATAAAATGGCTTTTGTGGTCCTCTCCTGGCTGCCTGTGAGGGTCTGGGACAGTTATAAGGTGATCAAATGTACTGGGTGCCAGGGAAAGGATCTGCTTAAGACTGAAAGGATTCTGTTGACAAAAGAGAAAAAGATGTCAACCAATTTTTCTTTATGAAAAGAAAAGATAATTGATGTCTTCCCCACATGCTTTAGGGACCATAGAAAAATGGGACCAAAAAATGTCATAGTAGGAGAAAAAAAAAAGAAAGACTACTTGAGTTTCCTGGAAGTCAGGGTCTGAGCATTATTCTTCCTGGAAACCTGAGTGCCTACTGTGTGGCCAATGATCAGTAAGTATTAGTTTACCAGGACTGAGTTAAATTGTATTGAATTATAGAGGAACTGAATTATATGGAACAACAGGCAGTTCTGCATGGCAATGGCTTTATTGAGATACAATTTGTTTGAGGTTAATCTTGTACATGTGGTCCATGTTGAATTCCAGTGTTCAACTGCACCAGTGTTGAACTCCATCAGTTCATGGATCTTGGGAACCACAGATCCCACCCAGAGCAACCAGAAAGCACCAGGTCCAAGAAAAGAGGATGACTAGAGCAACCATCATCATAATATGCCTGACACCTCTCCTGCCTGGACCATGATGCTTCATCTCCCACCAGGTTTCATGGTACTTTCAAACAAATATTTTTTAAGCACTTCAAACTCTTAAAAAATCAGACAGAGAGCAAATACTTAAAACACACACACACACACACACACAAGCACACATTCCACCAACACCACCACCACACCATGCAAAGATAGAAGAGCCAAAGCTAAATTCGGTTTGCTTACAGGAGTCAGGTTTTACGATGTGCCGGTTTGACTGCATGACATTTCCCAGGTACCACTTGTCCTCGGGTCAAATGCACTTGGGCAAATAAAATCAGATAGTTCAACCACTTTTGATCTCCTCTATTTTTTTAAGTCAGACTCTCAGGCAATGACAAATTCCTTAGGAAGATGATCCATGATTTACTGAGTGCTAACGGTGTGGGTGTGCCATTTTTTGACTGTGGAAAACTTATTAAAGAACTAGAGGAGAAATTCTCTGCCCTGATGTATCCCAGGGTAGACGGAGCCCTGGACTTGGAGTTAGAACATCTGGGTTGTTCGATAGTTAATTTTAAATTAATATGATTTATTTCAAACTAATTCTTGCTTTACTAAACTCACATATAAAATTTGTGGAAAAGATCAAATTATGCAAGAAATAAAATTTGTAAGTGCATTGTAAACTATGAAATAAATGGGAATGTCCACATTTAATATTTTTTAGACTCAAGTAGGGAGATAACGCGAAGGCACTAGACCGTGAACATTTGGTGAGCAAAGGTTGCATCACCTTCCCTGGTGTGTATCCGGCATGTAACACAGTTTCCTTCACATTGTAGGGACTTACAACTATTTGATGAGAAAAGTGGATGAATGAATGCTTTGATGAATGAATGGGGTGAGGGTAGTTATACATAGGTTGACAAGTGAAGAATAGTAGTTTGAATGGTGAATATGTGTCCAGAGTCACAAAGCAAGATCTTGAAGATGGTTCCTGAAGGGAAAACAAAAACAAGACCCAGAAAAGAAGAAGGTGGCAGTGGGAGGAAAAAGGAAGAAACGGAAGTGCAGTCAGAAAATGGAGCAGAGAGAGTTTGGAAGGAAAAAAATGTGTGCTGGAAAGGGGAGATGGAGAGGCCTACTTGGGGTAAAAGGGCAGATTCAAGAGTAACAAAAGGTGACATTTTCAGAATTGTGGGACTAGGTGGCAGGGTCGGAGGATGGGTAGTTGATGGAGCTCCGTAAGTCCCTGAGTGAAGTGTTCCCCATGATTTGTTGGGCTGGACGTGCAAGGAGGTCAACAGCAAATAATAAACTATTTCACGGACCTCATGGTCTAGCAGACGAAATGGCCCGAGCAACTTACCAGCCAGGAGGGGGCGGACACAAGTTTTATGGGGGATGATGGATGCTGACCTAGTGACTCCTGGTAGGCTTTCGGGAAGGAGGTGGCTCCTGAGTGAGAGTTTCAGGCATAATGTCATAGACAGAGATTGACAAAAGGAGCGTGGATAATGTGGAGTCAGGGAAGGTACGGTGAGTCTGGCTTTGAAAAATAAGGTTTTTGAGGAGGGCAGCTGTCCAACTTAATTTTACTTGATTCACCAAATTCCTACAAATTTGGTTCACACTGAACGCCTCCTCTACACCCCTCCTCACACAGTAGTGCACTCAGCTGATGCCGTCTGCCCCTGTCACTGCTGGTTTCCATTTGCTTTACTCTCATCTGCAGCAAGCAGACAGTGACTCTTGAAGAGCCCTTCCCTTGCACCTCTAAAATCAGGTGTGCCATGAACCTGTGCCTTTTAAGCCAGCAGGAAGCACCCCACACGTAACTCCCCAGCACCTCCACCCTGAGCCTCTCACGCCAAGCTGTGTTTGCAGCAATGTTCTTGGACCCCAGCTCTCATGCTTAAACCCACTGCCACTTGTCCCCACCCATGTCTGGTCCTATCTCTTAACTCTGTCTCACCTCTCCATCTTTTTTCTCCCCACTTGGAGTTCACAGTTACAGGTAGACCCACCAGCCCCTAGCCTTTGGCTTCTGCCCCAGGACTCTGATGCAGATCCCTCCAGCTACCCCTGCTGCTTATGTTGTCCTGGTAGCCACCCACTCCCTCCCGCCAGCCTTGTGTGGTCCACCTCCTGGGCCTGACCTGCCAGCCATCTAATCCTGAAGGAAGAGTAAGACAGCCAGTATCTCATATAACACCAGGCCACAGAACAGAGTCTTAATAAATATTTTAAATAATAAATGAATTAATTTTTAAAATGTTCTGCATTTTTTTCTCTGGCAGCTAAGTCTCTATGGATTTGGGATATAATGCGTATCTACCAGCAGTCTTGAGCATAGGCAACACCCCCCCTTGCAGAGACCCATCTCCAGACTCAAAGAACAGTTCCTTTGACCTCTGCAGAGGCAGCTCACTTTGAGGGGCCCAGGCACCAAGGGCAGAACTACAGACGCATGACCTGCATCTTAAGCATCGGGCATGGTGAGAACTCTGTGTAACTTCCCTGTAAGTTAGACAAGTACTTACAATGAAAGGTTTGTGAGTTCAGAAAGCCCCAGGGTATTCGAAAAGACAGTTCAGCTTCCTGTCTGGGAAGAAAATGACAGCTCTCCTCACTAGGATTAAGCTTCAGATATTCAAGAGGAAAAAAGAAAACTTCTGAATAACACATTGGTCCCACTGCAGGAAACTTGGTGTCTCGTGAGCATTACCCCTGCAAAATCAGATGCCTAATGTATGGACAGTGCAAGGGGTTCTGGGAATCATTTTGGAAAAGGACAATGCCTTTGTCTCTCCAAGAACCGCCACAGAGGCGGAACCTACCCCGTCTCATGGATGGATGGCAGCATGGCCAATCCTCTCATCTTCCACGAATGAGAGTATTTCCTACAGTTTTCAAACTGGCCCTTTCTCTCCAGCTCTAGTGGAGTCTCAGGCATCCTCACACCTCATTTAGACAGCTGCAGCCACTTCCAAACTGTTTTCCCTGCCCTGGAACACATTCCCCTCAAATGTGTTCTCCTCACACCTCAGAAGGTGACCTGAAACTCATATCTTTTTCCTCCTCTGCTAAAAATCTTTCCATAGTTCCCTGTTGTCTGTAGAATAAAAACCAAGCTCCTTATCACGGCATAGAAAGTTTGCTATGAGCTGGCATCTGTCTACATCCAGAGCCACATCCTCCCCCCCACCCCTTGATTTCTGCCTGCTCCTTTGCACTCTAGCGAGACTGAATTCTTTGTAATTCCAACTACACCGTGATATTTGAAACCACCATTCTTGTACTTAAGCTGTTTTCTCTGCCTGCTACACAGGGGCTTGGTCAGACACCCCGTCTCTCTGAGCCTCTGAGCCAGAGCCCCCTCTGTCTGAGCTCCCCCTGTTTCCATGCTTGTTTTCACCAGCGCACAGGTAATTTCTATGCCATGTTCTGCTTTCCATCCCTGAGCAGAACCTCATGAATGTCAGCAGCCCTGACTAGGAGCCTCTAAAAGTCACATCATTCTCAAGGTATTAGGCATTATTCTGGCCTCTAAATAAACATTTCTTGACTAAATAAGTGTGAGTGCATTACCAAACATTTTCACGAAGCAGAAACAAATGTTGGGGAGTTAATGGCTCACACAAACAGGAGAATAAGGACAACTTGGATTCTAAATTGAAACAGACCAAGAGAAAAACTATCACAATACTTTGAAAGTGAAGACTTGATGCTTTAAAGTGCTAAAGAGGGATGATTTAAAACTTTGGGGAAAAATAGTATAATTTTCGGCTTTCTGAGAAGTATCTTCAGCGTCTTCTACAAACCTCCAGCATGTTGGTTTGTATTACTGACTGGCAAAGGGCACATTGACCCAGGGGAATGATTTAATGCAAAGAGTCTCCAAGGAGTCACACAAGTCTCACTTGTCTGTGATAATTGGAGTTTGAAAGAGAAAAAAGAAGCTGCAGGTATAAATTATGTAGTCTTTCGGTGGTTTTGATATTATGTCTCACAAAAGGCTAATGTAAGAAAAGAACAAAGAAGCTTTTTGATTAAACAACAAAGCTGGATTAATATTTCAGGGACAGTGTACTTATGAGTGTGGACACCTAAAAGGGAGAGGAATGACCAGGAGGAAAATGTAAGGTTTAGCAATAACAGTGATTTAGTTCCATTTGTTCTGTAAGGTCAGTGGCAAGAAATGTGCAGTAAGGCATTTGAGACCAGCCTCTCCTCGCCCTTACTTAAGCCACTCCTGAGCTGTAAATCGTCACTCGTGAGATTTACATTAATTATTCCAATTAGGGAGGAGAGAAGATAGCTCAGAGAGGGGAGAGTAGAGCTCAGTGGGAGAGCACAAGCTTAGCATGCAAAAGGTCCTGGATTCAATCCCCAGCACCTCCATTAAATAAATACATAACACGTAAATAAGCAAACAAACCTAATTACCGACCCCCCCACCAAAAAAAAAATTACTCCAATAGACCCACTTACTTAGAATCATCCTTTTACCAAAGAACAGCACTACAATGCATTGAAAAGGGCATGAATAAATGTGCAGTTTACAGTTTAGAAGGAGCTTTGTCATCAGAACAAGCCAGTTTAGTGAAACAGACAGACAAGGCAGATGGGAGAGAGTGCCAGGAATGTTCAGGAGCTGGGCTAGGCTAGCCACGAGAGGACCCGGGTAGGCGGCACTCACTCAACGACCGAGTATACTACACCACTCCCCACAGTCCCGGCAAAGCACAGGCAAAAGTGCAGGCCAACTGGAGCAAAACTCCACTTTCATCTTTACTCCAGATCATACTTTGAGGATCGAGATTGTTCCGCATACCCACCAGTTTGTCAGCCCAGAAGCATTCATGAAAGGTCAAGGGTTGCACCATGATGACAGAGCTTGCTTTGGTCCACGGTAAACCTGCCAGTGAAAAGAGGTAAAGCGATGAATGCAAGGAGTCCTATTTAGAAGAGAGTCCATTATTTCTACGCTTGTTCAAAGTTGCTACAAGGAATGTACAAACTTGTACTTATCGCTGTTTTTAATTCCGGAGACTCCTTTTCTGTAAGTTAAAAGTTGAAAAATAAATTAAGATATTCTTTATACTTTCCAGGTATGAATAAACTCAGCATACCGTCAGTGTGGAATCAAAAAATTGTCAGGGAATATAATTTGGGTGTCACTTACATGAGTTTCAGACAAATACATCATCAAAAGCATCCTGGAAGTGGAAAATCTGGTGGCAGTTTCCCAAATTGACCATGATGATGGTCAACTTGGTCATCCAAGAGAAATTCTTTGGATGCACCTCCCAGGATTCACTGGGAACTGCAAGAAAATAAAGAGGTTCCAAGATTGAGGGCTCCTTGGAAAAATGCATTAGGCAAACTCCAAAGCAAAGCCACATGACTGAAAGGATGACCTCATGCCTTCATTTCATGAACATGAATCAATCACCTATTGGGTTCCATGTACAAAGTGCTCTGAGATGATAGACGTTGATGAAGAGAGAATAACTATTTGTGAGGGAGTCCAGGAAAACTTTACCGGGGAAATGATCTTAGAATGAACCTGGAAGCATGAATGGCTGCTTGAAGGGCAGACAAGCAAGGTAAATCAACATCCCAGATTAATTAACATCATGTGGATACAAAGAAACAAGGAAAAGCAAGATAAATTTGGGAAATGCAAAAAGCTTAATATGATTGGACAGAGGCAAAAGTGTTACTTGAAGAAAGGAACATGTGATGTGATCAGATATGAATTAAACAACATTAGTCAATTCAATCTCCCTGAAAAATACTTTTCAAGAACAATGGTAATGATATGATATTTACTTTACAGGGTTGCTATGAGGATTAAAAGAAAAAAAAGAAAGAAACTATAAGATATGAAAGTAGACTGTGCAGAGCAGGCCCTCAGTCAGGTTGTTTTTGTTATTATTCATACAAATAACTGACAGAATTTCAAAGCAAAATGAGACTTTATTGTTGTCAATGATATAGTTACAATTTAATCTCGTCCTTCATGATTAATCACGTAAAGGATGCTGTGGTACCTGACCCAGGTCTTCCCTTCAGAATCAAGGCATTCATTACTCAGGTTACTAGGTGTGCTGGCTGCTGATGGCTAACTTCTGCATCCCAGTTCAAGACTTACTCTCTGCCAAAGGGAGAGAGTCCACGTTTACATTCTCCCCCCAAGAGCAGCCTGTATCCAACGGCTAGTTGGTGGGAACATACAAAGTTCCTCGATCTTGCCTCAACTTGGAACAATTCTGCAGGACCACCCCAAATCCAGGGACCCCATGGGACAGGCTAAGGCTCTGTTACAACTGTGCCTCAGCTCAGCTTCTCCCTGCACCCATCCCTACTCCCCTCGCTTTCTGTTTGATGCTGTTCGTGAGAGTGTTCCCCAGTGAGCCTCTCGTATACAAATCTCCATCTCCGCACCTGTCTCCAAGGAGCCCAACCTAAGACAATCATATTCTGTTAATCTGCTGCAACACTAAGAACCTCAGTGGAGTTCAGATCTATGAGACCAATTCATTTATAATATCACCTTAAAACTTATTGACTAAAACTGCCCTGCCCTGGGCTGAATTCCACCCTTGAGTAGAGCTGTCAGTGGCCTCCCTGTACTCTTAGCAGTATTTCTGCTAAAGAGCAGACATAGAAGCCAAAGACTCCAAGCCCTAGAGACTCAGACAAAAAACAACATTTGACCATTCCACACTGCAAATCTATTACATGCCATCAAACAAAGGCAGAAGTAAACAGAGTTTATAACCCAAAAAAGTTTTGTATGTTCTACGCCTTCAGCATTATGAGGAAAGTTTGCTCACCCTCAATCATTTCTGGGTTAGCATAAATGCACACCCCAAAATCACTTAACACAGCAATAAATCTACACGGAAGCAGTAATGTCAATTACGTGGGAACATTCTTTCACAGGGGTGGGGAGGCCACGTTGGGCACATTCCTTCCTCTAAAGAAAATATATTAGAAACGAGAAGTGAAAAAGCCTACAGAAGCATCCAGTTCCCTCCAGGTGAGAGTCAAGAGAAGTCTCGAGCAAGACAGCTGCCAGGAATCCAGGCTGGCATTCTCAGGGCCCTTATTCTCAAATCAATCAGACGCTCAAGTCTTTCTTTTGCTGAAGAGGGCCGAAGGCTCTTCTGAAGGCAGCCTGCTTTGCCCCGTCCCACCAGATAAACAAAACCAGGAAAGGCTGTTTGAGTCTCACACACCCCAAAGCGGATTTGTGTTGACGTAGTACCCAAAGCTGTACTTGGCAATGTTTCTTAATTCTGTAAACAGATAGAGACAAATTCACTGGAGTGAGAATAACTCTCGCACACACTTCACCACACTTTACACTTTGTTGAGAATTCAGCAGAGAACTTCACACTTCATTGAAAATCCATTAAAACAATTACCAGGTCATTAGCACGGACTTTTAAGCACTAGCTTTCAAACTCTGCTTAGTAAAGAAAACTCTTTGAGAGACCCTCCACTCCCTCAGCAAGCACCGTTCTAGGGAGCTTCAGTAGACGTCCCAAACTGACAAAGCCACATTTTTTTTTAAAGTGTATTTTCTGAAAAGAAAAGGAAGTCTCCTGCACAAATCACTTACATAAAAACAGTTAATGTTACATAACACAGTGACATGTATCACCATCTTATCAATCATATTGAGCAGATTGTAGTAGGGGGTTAGCAAATGCTGAATGATTCAAGAATAAGGTCCCCAAGGCAAACACAAATGTCCTTTGCGTGTCTTCCAAGGTTTTAAATATCATTTGTATGTCAGTGATCCCCCACATCTATCTCCAGCCCAGACCTCGCCCTTGAACTCCAGGCTTGTATTTTCTCCTGCTCATTTGGCATCTCACTTGGATGTCCAATAAACCTCTTAAATATAACATGTCCGAAACTGAACTCCGGATCCTCCCCCAAAGCCACTCTACCCGCAGGCATTTCCATCACAGCTAAAGGCAACTCCATTCCTCTAATAGCTTAAGCCAAAGTTTGGGGTTTTTTTCCTTTCACTTTTCTTTAACGAGGTGTAAGTGACATGATAAACTGCACAAATTTAAAGTGTACAATTTAATAAGTTTTGACATACATCTACACATGTGAAACCATTATCACAGTCAAGATAGTGAATATATCCATCATCTAGAAACATTTCTGTTAGTCTCTTTGTAAGCCTTCCTTCCTCACCCTCACCGCTTTCTTCCATTCCTCTTGCCAGGCAACCAGCTATCGCAAGCTTTCTGTCACTATAGTGCGTTCTGTCACTGAAGACTGCATTTTCTTTGATGTGTTATATATAAATACCATCCTACAGTATGTACTCTTTCTTTCCTGGCTTCTCTCAATCAACACAATTAATTTGAGATTCTTTCATGTCTTCACATGTATCACTAATTCATAGTATTTGGCTGAGTAGTATTCCATTGTATGAATATACCATAAATCTATCTCTCTCTGTTAGTGGACATTTGGGTCATTTCCTGTTTTTTGACTGGAAAAAATAAAGCTGCTATAAATTTCTAACAGGTTACTAGATAGGTATAGGTATAAAGTTTTAAGATCCTGACAAACTGTTTTCCAAAGTGATTATGCCTTTTCACGTTCCCACCAAGAACGTGTAAGAGTTTCAGTAGCTCAGCATTCTCAACAACATTTGGTAGTCTTTTTCACTTTTGGTCAATCTAATGAGTGTGTACTGATGTCTCATTGTAGATTTAATTTCAATTCCTTCATGAACAGTGATGTTGAACATCTTTTCATGTGATTACTTGCCATTCACATATCCTTTGTTAGTGGAGTGTCTGTTCAAATATTTTGCCCATTTTTTAATTTACTTGTTTGATTTTTTCATTATTGAATTGGGGGATTTTTAATATATTCTGGAGACAAGTCTTTCATCAGCTATATGGCTTTCAAATATTTTCTTCCACTGTGTGGCTTGCCTTTCCATTTTCTTAATAATGTCTTCTGAAGAGCAGAAGTTTTTAATATTGATGCAGTGCAATTTATCAATTTGATCTTTTCTGAATCATGCCTTTGGTGCTACATGCAGGAACTCTTTGCCTAACCTCAGGTCTCAGAGTTTTTCTTCTGCTTGACATCTAAGTTTATATTTAGATCCACGACCCATTTATCCATTTGGAATTAATATTTGTACATAGTGCAAGTTATTCAAGGTATGAATCAAAGTTTGCTTTTTGTTTTGCTTTGTTTTGGGGGATTGGTTTTTTTGTTTGTTTTGTTTTATTTTTTGTTTGCTTGTTTCATGGCAGATGGCTGTCCGATGGTTTCCACAGCATTTGTTGAATAAACTTTTCTTCACTGAATTAATTCTGTATCTTTGTCAAAAGTCAGTTGTCCATATATACCCAAATCTATCAGGACTCTCTATTCTGATCTGTTTCTTTAAATTTATGCCATTACCATACTGTCTTGGTTGCTGTAGCTTTATAATAAATCTTGAAATCATGCAGTGTTAGTCTTCCAGCTCTGTTCTTGCTTGGGCTATTCTAGATCTTCTGTATTTCCATTTGAATTTTAA
This sequence comes from Vicugna pacos, assembly GCF_048564905.1. NCBI lineage: Eukaryota > Metazoa > Chordata > Mammalia > Artiodactyla > Camelidae > Vicugna > Vicugna pacos. The sequence goes on along the minus strand of NC_132999.1, from coordinate 6,140,162 downwards.
AAATCAGCTGGTCAATTTTTACAAAACTGGGAATTTCATTTGAATTGCTTTAAATTTATAGACCAAATTTTAGACAACAAGCATCTTAAGAGTATTGAGTCTTCTAACATATTGTTCTATTTATTTAGGTCTTTTAAAATTCAGCAAAGTTTTGCAGTTTTCAATGTACAGGTTTTGTATATTTTTGTCAGATTTATCCCTAAGGGTTTCATATTTTTGGTGCTATTATAAATGGCACTTTAAAAACTTTACTTTCAGATTGTTTGTTGCTACTGTATAGGAGTAAAATTAATTTTGTATATTGATCTCATATCTTGAAACTTCACTAAATTTGGTTTTTGGTTCAAGTAAGTTTTTTGTAGATTTCATTCAATATTCTACATAGATGATTAGGTTGTCTTGTAAGTAAGTCAATTTTCCTCTGTCTCTTTCTCTGCTTTTGTTTCTGTTCCTCACTTTAAATCACTGGCTAGGACCTCTGGCACAATGTTAAATGGGCGTGGTGATTGCAGCCATCCTTACCTTATTCCTGATCTTAAGGGAGGACATTCAGTCTTCCACCATTTAGTGTGATGTAACCTACAGGGTTTGGTAACTGCCCCTAAATCTGGCTGGGGAAGTTCCCGTCTATTTCTAGTTTGTTGAGAGTTTTTGCCAGGGATTAATGTTAGATTTTTGTCACATGCTTTTCTACATCTACTTAGGTCATTGTATAGCTTTTCTTTTTCAGTTTGGTAATATAATGAACTGCACTAATCAATTTTCTATTGATTTTCTATTGTTAAATTAATGTTGCCTACCTCAGATAAATCTTACTTAGCCATGTTGCCCTTTATCTATTTTTAGACTCAATTTGCTAACATTTTGCTCAGCATTTCAGCATCTGTGTTCATGAGGGATATTGGTTCGTCGTTTTCCTGTTTGTAATGTCTTTGTCTGGTTTGATATCAGAATAATGGCTGGTCTCATAGAATGAATTGAAAAGTAATCTCTCCTTTTCAATTTTCTGAAAGAATTTGAGGAGAATTGCTGTTATTTCTCCCTTGAATATTTAATTTGTAAAACCCTTTACTGAAGCCATATCTCTCTGGACTTCCTTTCCCTAAGAATCACCCTTGGCTTCAGCAAATGTTTTTCTGTTTTCTGTCTCTTTAGTTTCTACTCTGATAAGAATTTTCTTTTTTTCTATTCACTTTGGATTTAACTTTTTTTCCTAGCTCTTCAGATGGGAGTTGAGATATTTGATCTGAGATACTTATTTTCCAATAGGGTTATTTAGTGCTATCAATTTCTTTCTCCAACTAATCTTTTAGTTGCATCCTACAAATTCTGAGATGTTGGATTTTCATTTTCATTTAGTTCAAGTATTTTCTAATTTCTCTTTTGATTTCTTACCTTTTTGACTATGAGGAGTTGCTGTTTGTTGCCATGAAGTTTTAGTTATGCAGGAAGAATAAGTTCTAGAGATCCTCTGTACAGTGTTGTGCCTTATTATATTATTATAATACTGTATTATGCACTTAAAAATCCATTAAGAGGGTAGATCTTGTGTTAGTGTTCCTACCATCATATAATTAATAATTAATTAATTGAAAAGAAATGTATACATGAAATCTAAAAATAAGAATATTTAAAAACCAAACATAAAAATTACAATTACAACACAGAAAACTATGCATAGAAAAGTGATTGAAAGGAAAAAGTCGTAATAGTCTTACAACAGTATTAATATGTTAAGAATATTCTTACTATTTCAGGGATGAAATAATGGGTGACATTCCTTCTGCTTTTTCCATTTTTTTAATTTCCCTTGAAATTTATGAGCTGTTTATACAATAAAAATCATATGGCCTGTTATATGATACATTTGAAAATAATTATAATTTAGCTCTTACTTTTAACTAAAATACTAATTTTCTTTAGAAAAAAATCAATTACCTTTTAAAGAAATTTAAATAATGAAAAACTGTTACATATTTACCCATGAAGTTACCATTTCTAATACACTTTATTTCTTATATCAATCCATATTTTTTTCTAGTGCCATTTTTCCTTCTGCTTGAAGGGATTTCTTAAAATTTCTTTAGTTGAGGGCTAATTAGCCCCTACTTCTGAGGCAAGACTCTTGGGTTTTGCCCAATGCACCATCAGTTATGAAGTTTTCCAGACTGGCTACTCCTGGCCTTTTGTGAGTCCTGGGTACCGCTGCCTCTGATCCCTTTGGAAGGCTCTCTCCGCAACCTCGGGTAGTTTTTCTACCCGCATGTTCTGATCGGCCCTCTTATGAGGAATCAAAGGGAACACGCGCAGCTCTCCGGGCTCTCGGAGCAGTTCTCTGCTCTGCATTATTCTCTCTGCAAAGCTCTAGCCACCTTGGTCTCCCCAGGATCTCAGCTCCATCTCAGCTGAATAAATTTCCTGGGATCCTCCCAGGTTCTCCCTCCCTGCACCACAACCTGGAAAGTAAGGCATGAGCTCTGGCAATAATGGGGCTCACTTCATTTGTTTCCTTTCTCTCAGAGGTCACTGTCTTCCATTGCCTGATACATCCAGTGTCAGGAAAGCTGTCGTTTCCTGTATTTTGCATGTTTTTCCCTTTTGTTGTTTCACATGTGAATGTAAATCTGGTCTGTTACCCCATCTTGTTTGGAAGTGGAAGTCCACAAGCCAAGATGTTACTATAATATTTCTTTCACTCCCACATCCGATCTATCCATAATTCCTATTGAGTTTACCATTACAATGCATCCAGAAGCTGACCAGTGTTCACCATCTCTGTGGCTATCAAATCACAACTGTTCCAAAGCACCACGATCTCTTGTAAAGATTATTTCAATAGTCTTGTAACTGACTTTCCTTCCTCCACCTTCAGTCTATTTGTCTGTTATTCTAATTTAGCAGGTAGAATGATCCTATTAAAATGTAAGCCATATCATGTCATTCCAGTGCTCAAATCCTCTAGTGCCCGCCTCTTTTGAACAAAGCTAAACTTTTTTAAAGAGTCTATAAGATCCTAAGTGATATATCCCAGTTAGAATTCAGCTTCTACAATTCTCTCTTTAATTCTCTTCGTTCCATCCATCCTGACCGTGCCATTCCTAGCATATGTCACGTGTCACTGCCCTTTGCACTTGTTGTTGCCCCTGCCCAGAAGTCTTTCCCCACATAGGCATATAAATGCATTCAATGTGACAAGTACTGTGCTAAGTACTCAAGATGCAATGCATTTATTTAGCCTTCCATTCACTCATTAAACAAATACCATTTACTATAATTGTGAAAAAAACGCACCTAGTAACTTCCCTCATAAAGTCTATAGACTGGATAATAAGAGAGACAGTTAAACATTTACTCTTCAGCTAGTTAGACAAATATTTATTAAGCACCTAATATATGCCAAGTATTGTAATGGATTATGGGAAAACAATAGTGAAAAAAACATTTTAGAAATTTACCCTTATAGAGCCAACATTCCAGTGGAGGAAGAGAGGGAATCAATAAATAAGCAAGTATGTATATATCATATGGAGATGAATGTTTTTGGAGGAAAAAAAACACAGCATGGAAGGGGAATGGGTAGTGCCAGAGTGAGGATCAGGGTAGGTATGACTTTTTTTCACAGGGCCACTGGGGAACCAGTCCCTGGTACAGTGATATTTACCAGAGATCTAAAGAAAACATGGGAGGAAGCCCTGTGGCTGACTAAGCAAAGTATGTTCCAGGCAGAGGGAAGAGCAAGTGCTAATGTTCCGAGGCAGGAGTAGCTTTGAGCATTTGAAGAAGAGCAAGGAGGCCAGTATGACCCATTCTACCTGTGAAAGACTGAAAAAGACAATTCACACACAAGGTGATTTTCTGGTGGAGGCCATCAGGAAGGTGAGCTATGAGGTATTATGGCAGCCATACTGGCAGAACTGAATGCAGTTCAGTGTGCCTGGAGCTTAAATTGTGAGAATTCCAGCTAGAGATAAATTTGGCAAGTTTAGCATGATCACGATCATTTTAAGAAGTTTGTAGCACATATAGGAAGAAGATAAGTTTTAATCAGGAGACTATGATGCATTTATCTGAATGAACAAATTGCAGAACAATGGCATGGTGGTGCAGACTCTGGGTCAGGTGGGTTAGATCTAAGTACTACTCAGGCCTCTGATTTGTCCTAGGGAGTTTCTGGGAACCTTAGAAGAGAGAGAGAGGGACAAAAGAGTGTATGGAAAGCCCTACAAGGAATCATGGAGAAAGGAGATAACTAATCGAACTTTTTATCAACTTTTTGTTGCGGGATTTTTTTTTTTGTCTGTTTTATTTCTTTTCTTCTTCTTCTTCTTCTTTTTTTTTTTTTTTGTTATGTGAAGTGTAATATTCTTCAGTATTTCTAAGAAATTTTCAGTAAAATACCCAGATTATCTTTTAATGCATCTGGAGCTGGATTTGCAGTTTGTCCTGAGATGTCACAGTTTGCTGAGATAGGCACTGGGATGAGAACGAAAAGCCTGAGAATCCAGTTTTGTTCGGCAACAGATAGTTATGTTAGAACCTCTGGCATTGCTTGATCTTAGTGTGTGTTGTGTAGGTGGGTACTTGTTTTTGGAGAATTGCTCTGTTGTGCTATTATTGCATACCTCATGTACTCTGTATTTTTGCACCCTTCTTTAGGTTGGATCTTGAGAACATTTATAAAGTTCCAAAGAGTAAGAAAATACAGTGTCTTACTCATTCAAAAACCTTTTTGAATGCCTACTCTGAGCCGCAATGTTCTCCGTGCCCCATCCTGGAGCTTATCTTCTCATAGGGAGAGGCAGACAATAAACAAAAGAAATATGTAAACAAATTACAATTTGTTAAGTGTCAATCTCATGAAAAATTTAAATCAGGCAAAGGAGATCCAGGCAGTTACGAGACGATTGCAATTTTAAATAGAATAGTAACAAAAGACCTCATTAACAGAGTGATTTTTGAGTAAAGTGCTGAAAAAGGTGACACAGAAAGAGCCTGGCAAAAGAAGAGACTTTTGATGGATAGCAAGGTAGCCAGAGTCACTGGGTAGAAACCAGTAGGAGACAGAAGAGAGAGAACAGGCTAGGGGTGGGAAGCAGATCTTGTAGGACCTTTGAAACCATCCGGAGACTTTTACTCTGGCTTTTACTCTGAGTGATATGGAAAGCCCTTGGAAGGCTTTAAGCGTAAGAGTAATCTTATGTTCTGATGAAACAGATCCGGGCTGGGAAGACACCGAGGGCACTCAGAATTGGGAGTCCAGACAGGAAGTGATTGTAAGAGGCCATGGTGGCTCAGACCAGAATGACAGCAGCAGGGTGGCGAGATGTGACTTGATTCTGGATTTATTCTGAACGTTGAGCTAACAGTGTTTGTTGATGAATTTGATGCTGTTGATATGCATGGTCAACATAGAGTTTCACCTTGAGAGACATTAAAATCCACCCTTAATATGAACTGCGTGGTTGTGCTTGACATGAAGCACTAATGAGCCAGTTCTAAGTTCGAAGCACATCTTTCCAGGAAAAGTTGAAAAACTCTTTTGAGTCTTTTAAATATGCGGTTATATATTCTCTTCTAATGGCTAAAGAGAGGAAGCCTGAGGTTTAACACCACCAGTCCTTACAGGCTTCCTTTAAAAGTATTCAAATTTAATCTCGACAATAACGTATCAATTCATCTAAAGCATAACATGGTCATAGAAATGCTGAATAAAACGTTTTTAGTTTGGAGATGAGGATGATGAAGGCAAAAAAAAAAAAGATACCAAGAACTGGCTTACACACTACACACTTGTTCCTTCTCTTTAGCGTCACCCCACAAAGCTCCAATTTTAAAGAATCCTTGCTTCTTCTGCTGAAAGAGTCCCTGGGCTCTTCATAGCAGCCCTGACCTTAAACCAAGTCCCTAATGTGGGAGGTCCACATTCCACGCAGTCGCCTTCCCTGGGTCCCGGAGATGAAGGCGCAGAGCAACCCTTTCAATGGAGCTTCAGTTCACTCTGCATTTCTTTCAACTGCTCCATTTGCAGGCAGTTTGGAAACCAAATACGCCTCAGCGCCAAGTGAGGAGGGAGATTCCTGCCTTTTCCCTTCCTGAACATGCACCTTATCTTTGTCTCAGTTTTGAGAAAATCAAACATCATTAGGTTTCCAAAAATATTTATCTTGGCACTTTGGGAGAATTCCTTGTTGGTAAGAAAGTGCTATTTCAAAGAAGGCAGGGAATAAATCCCTTGATGAGGCAGACGCTCCAGGCAATTGCATGACTCCCGTGGCCAAAGGCAGACCCAGACCTTCCGTGGCCTCCTTGCTTAGTTGGGGCCCTTTAGTAAAAGACCCTGCTTGGCAGTATTCCAAGAGGAAGCCGATTACAGTCCAGTGGGAGCTACAACGCTCTAATTTCAATTACCAATGAAATCATCACTCAGTGGCCACGCTGGAAGGGCTGGAGAAGTGACCAATTAGTATTTATTCCCGTGAAATATATAAAGATGTCCTCGCTCTTGAAGGAGCATTTGAAACCCGGTGACCAACAGACAAATATGAGAGTCCAGACGTTCAGCTTAACTCCTCCACCCCTAAACTACCTCACGCTCGTGACTACCCCGAGAACAAGTAATTCTCAGGAAGCTGGGTCTGGAAAGACCCAAACTCCAGACCTCCCGCTCCCAGGATAAAGGCATCACCTGGAAATGTGTTGGCGTATTTTTCTCTTTTCCTCTCCTTTGTTCGTGTTGTAGTGAGCTTTTCCCCTGAACTTGCTGTTATAAGAAAGGTAATGGCCTTCCCATGTCTGCTTAAAGTTGAAAATCTATAGCCAAGTTATTTTGGGATATTTCCCTCTCTCTCCTAACTCTTTGGGGTTTTTCTGATTTTTTTTATTTTTTGTATCTTTAATTCTCAAAAGTACGTGAGAACTCGGTTCACTTATCTGTCCTTCAAAGCAAATTTCAATGAAATTGGTTCCACTGAGATGACTCTGAGTTCTTAGTATAGAAATTATTTGAACAAACTTGCTCAACTAAAAATTTTAATGTTATTCTTTATAGACCTATTTTCCCTGTGTTTTCTTTGTTCAGTTTAGACACATCCAGAGAATTGTCTAAGTTTTTAAGCCCGAGATACAATGATCCTGGAAGGAAAATACATCTGCTTAGTCTTTTAAATTCATACCCGTGGGACTTGGTATTTTCCATATTGGAGGTAGCAAATTGAATCATAGTACAACTCACCCATAAAACATAACCCCTAACTTCTTACTGTTTTTAGATGAAAAGATGCTGTATTTAAATAATCCTGTGATGGTTCCAAAACACTCCTGCAGCCACTCAGCATCCATGAAGTCTCATGATTTTTACTGGAGCTATTTGTAATAGGCTATCACAATGGCTTTTTAAGTAGAATATTTCAACTATTTGGAGCACAGTGACAAAACGGTTGTTTAAAAAAAAGAAGAAAGCTTTCAGCTTTGTGTGGAAGCAAAAGGCACAGGCCATCTGTAACACTAATTCCAGTTGCTACGACTTGAACCTGAGCACTGTGAGTTGTCAGTGCTGGAGCTCCAAGTGTTTAGTTATGCTTAATTTCTAACTAAACACACTAGTACTTAGTGGAACAAAAAAGGTCATTAGTGTCTTCCTAGGAAGCAATTAAATTAACAGCTCAAAGCCATTCATCAAATCACAAAACAGATGCAAAACTTTTCTGTAGGAAATCAGATTCTATGATGAAGGGAAAGAACTAAATTGAAAACACAGCAAAACACACCCACCTCCCTCAGTTTCTATCAAAGCAAAAAAATCCACTCCTTTCATCTGCAGCCAGAGTCCCAGAGCTCTTTACGTTTCAGAGAGAGGCCCAGAAAAACATGGAAGAATTCAAGCAGAACGGCTTCCCAGGCTGACTGGTGAAGTCATCCTTCTCTTTCCCCTACCACCCACCAACAGCTCTTCCTCAACCGTGCGCTGTCTTCGGGGTCAGTGAGTCAGACGATTATCACCATACAATAAAACAAGATGTTCAAATTGTGTGATGGGAAAAGTAATAGTAAGTCCTATATGCCTCCCTAAAAATAGCCTTTAAATTCACATTCCATTTGATAGAAATCTTTGAAACCGTGTATTGAGTAGATGCTGTACACCTGGAATGAAATGGAGCTAAATACTAAGATGAATCAACCGTGGCTCTGACCTTGCGGAACACGACCTAGGGAATGCCATAGAAGCATGTCAACATGGCATATTAGAATGACCATAGGCTTTGGAGCCAGAGAATTGGGATTCTGGTCTTGACATTGTCATTTCCTAGGCAACTGACTTTGGGAAATTAGTTTAACTGCCTAATCCTCAGTAGCATCATATGTGAAATGGAAATAATATGTAGTTCATAGAGTTGTTGTAAGAATCAAGTGGGGAAATGCTGAATCAGCAAGAATTAGAGGACACATTCAGGTCTCATAGAGTGAGAAGACTTGAACAACGGTACTCTTTTTAAAAGTGGAAGTAAGATATTAGAAGACCACAAGGGACAATGCAGGACTCCATGGATGGTATTAGGGGATGATGGCCCAGGAGGTAAGGGCAGAACATTGAAGTATAGAGGCAACGTGGGGAGGGAAGCTGCATAGGAGTTGAGGCTTCTGGTGGACTTCACAGTGAGCTCCCTCCTCCCTTCTCTCCTCCCTTCCTCCAGTTCCCTGCCAGGGCTCTCCATTGGCTTAACCAAGGTTGTCCATTGATATGACCCATACGGTTCATTCTTTATGGACATAGAGCATGGTGAAGGCTGGAGAAAGAATCTAGAAGGGCCAACAGATCCTGTCCAGCCCAAGTGATTTATAAAATCTCAGCTACAAAGCAGTCTAAATGATCCTAATACTACTGTGTTCTTGCTACAGATGGACTGTGCTAAATACATGTAGGCACTTTATCATGTAATTCTATGAAAAAAATATACAATTATTATCTTCAGACCATAGGAAGGATCTGAGGCAAAGCAATGTTAAATAGCTTTAAAAAGCTCAATGAGGTAGAATTCACACCCAAATCTGACTCTAGAGTTTATACCTACTATGATGAACCATGTTCCAGTCGATGGATAAGCACTGATTAATTGATGCTGTTAAGATTTTCCACAGCGTTTAATCTTTACCCTTAACTTCAAAAAGCCTCTAGTTTCTCTTGCAACACAACCCAAGTTCATCACCTTCAGGTCTGGGCAGCCCCTCATTCTCCTGGATAAGTGCTTAAGGAGGCAATTAACTCAAACCACTCATACTGTGAATGCCCTTTTAAAAAGCAGTATGAGAAGATAAGACTCAAGTTATTGCTATAGGCACACAATTACATCAAGACTGTCACATTCCCCACTCTGCTGTTAACTCAATATGACTGAGGACAAGATACTCAGCCCCTCAGTTTGCTTTCTCACCAGTAAGTTGGCAAAGCTGAGGAAAAAGGGCAAATTCAGCAAGGTGGTCTTTAAGATCTCCACTCTGATCCCATATATTTATTATGCTTTACAAGGTATGAAATACTCATGAAGTGTCTATATTCATTTAATGATTTGTTGTAATGGGCTTCCTCTGTCGATGTGTTCAGAATAGAGTTAAGCATTGATGAGATTATGGCTGATCTTCTTTTTCTAATGCTTCCCTTTACCAAGTCAGAACTATCCCAATATCCATAACACATAATCAGAAATAAAGCAGAACTCTCACATACAACCCAACAATGAAAAGGAATTTGTGAAAATTACTTACGGGTAACAGTTAATTACAGTTAACTTTTATTGACTGTTGTATTAAGTGCTGTACAGGTTTTATGCAATTTAATAAAATGATAATTATTAAGAGTTGAGACGTAGCAACCATGTTTTTCAACTAACTGGTTGATACTGAGAGACAATTCTCCATGGACCTCCAGCCCTTTTCATGTCTTGTGAGCAATACCATGAGAATAAAGCTCTTTATTTCTGGCCCAGGAGTTTCCATGAAACTAGGGAAGGGTAATTTGCTAGCTTGCCAGTAGGGTAAAACCTCAGACCTCCACAATTCTTGACAACCATGTGACCTGGAACTATTCATTTTTTTCTCTTTGAGTTTGTTTTTTATTTATAAAATGACCTCTCACACTCTATGCCCTCCTGTTGTTTTTAAATATTTGGAAATGTTTCAAATGAAATTTTTTTAATTCCAAAGTGTCTGTGCATAAGCCCTAAATTAAAAACAAATCAATAAACAGTGTGTGTTTATAACTGAAATGTGGCATGAGGGGGTTCAGCAGGGATAGCCAATAGGTCCTTGGCACCCACTGTGTACCAGGCACTATTTTGGGTAGGGAAGGTGGGGAGAAACCATAGACAAACTAACAATTAACAAATGAGGTAGTGATAAATATCAAGAAGAAAAATGACAGAGACCAGAATAGAGTGGCAGCGTTGCTTCTATTGATAGGATGGTCAAGAAAGGATTCTTTGAAGAGAAGGGATTTGAGCAGAGGTCTGAATGAAGTAAAGGCAAGCCATGTGATTATCTGACATAAGGTCATCCCAAGCCCGGAAAGGAGGGAGGAGGCTGAGTGCTAACATCTCGCAGGGGAACATACTTAGTCTTGACGTATTATTATCATCTTCTTTGTTTTTCCTGAAACTCCTAATTATGCCCTTCTACTACACACAAATATCTTGAGCCTCCTAGTATTTTGAGTTTTTCCCCCCTCTGTATCGGCAATAAAATCCAGAGAAGAGATGGGTATAAAACTGCCTCTAACTCCTTGATTACCACGCCACATTTAATTTTTGACAATCCCATCAGTTATTAGCCTTGATCTTCTTTCATCTTTTCATTAGGATTAATCCAAATGATAATTCTCTACAAAGACATTAAAAAGTGAAAAAATGAAGGAGAAAGTCTTGTTTTGAATTTTATTATTTTACCTTGGAAACTGATTTTTGTCCCAGCTTCCAGAAGCTTAAGTGAGAATGTATTGTTCCACTGTTCAATCATTTTGGCAGACTTAAGAATGTAGTTTGGAAAGCTTGGAACCTCTATAAAACTCATGGATCTAAATTTATTTACTCTTGGAGAGAATAATAATAATAGTGAGTTTTAATGTGATAGAAAATCTTTAGCTCCCCTGAAAAGCCAACAAAGCCATTTGGAAATAAATATCTTACCTATATGAGATATTTTTGATTGATTGGGGACAAATGACTAAACTATGTGCCAATTATGACCTTCAAAAAACATGTGGGGTAAGGAGTGAAGGAAGCAAAGTCCTGGTAAAGCGTATGGAGAATAAAAAAATCTCTGGAGACACTTGGCTAACTCCTTATGTGGTTGGATTCATTCTTCCATGTGCAATGTTAGGGTTATCAGTAACATAATAAATTATGTTTTGTCAGTATTTAAATCCAAATAGCAAACATAATGATACATGTAGCTAATATATCCCTTTTGAAGGGTAGATCAGAAGCCATGCTAAGAAAGCTTAGCATTTGTCATAAAAGATGCCTGTGTGTTTAAAGAAACACATTGTTCTGTTGAGTGACTAGTTTGAAATAACCTAACCATCATCACCACTCAGATTTTTTTTTCCTATTAAATTGTGCATATTAGGACTCCTTGGCTCCAGCTTCCACAGGAAGCAAGAGCACAAACTCTGTCAAGCACCAGTTACAGCTGCTTGGTAATTCTGAGAAGAAAGCTTGTAAAGCAGAAATAATGCAAACTGAGCCACTCTGCTGAGAACGGGGCCACTGGAATGTCGTCCAGGAACACAGTCATTGATCCCAGCCCAACAGCTTTGGGATGATTGCCAAAAGCATCCACGATATCCTCTGTTGCTACACTCTGAACTTCTCAGCAGCCCGGTCCACCTTTCCCAGTGTAAGAAGCCAATCTGCCCAGTGATATTAGAAAGCCAGAATTAAAAGGCCCCGAGTTAGATGGGTGGTTTCCATCTCTGTTTCTGGTGATTTATAAACAGAGTGGAGAAGCAAGAGAAAATAGTAATTAAGAGAGACTCTGGAGGCAGACGGAGAGCTCAAATCCTGCCTCTACTTCTTGGCAAGTTGTTGCTAAGTTTCTGTTTGCCTTAATTTCCTCATCTAAAAAGAGGGGTTGTTTTGAGAATTAAATGAGTTAATAGCTATAAAGACTTAGTTCAGTGTCTTGTGGATGGAGAGCCTTCTGGGAATGCTATTCTTATCTGTGATAGGCTGAAGAATGTCCCCAAAGATATCAGGATTTAATCCCTGGAGTCTTGAGTGTTACTTAATATGCACATGATACGATTCAGTTAAGGATCTTGAGATAAGGAGATTCTCTTGGATTACCCAGATGTGCCCTAAAGACTATCACATGTATCCTTTTTTTTTCTTAAATTGAAGTATAGTCAGTTTACAATGTTGTGTCAGTTTCTGGTGTGCAATGTAATAGTTCAGTCATACATATACATGCACATATTTGTTTTCATATTCTTTTTCATTATAGGTTACTAAGAGATATTGAATATAGTCCCCTGTACTATACCGTATAAACTTACTTATATATTTTATATGTAGTACTTAGTATCTGCAAATCTCAAATTCCTAATGTATCCCTCCCCATTCCCTTCCCCCACCCTGTAACCATAAGTTTGTATTCTATGTCTGTGAGTCTGTATCTGTTTTGTAAATAAGTTCATTTGTCTTTTTTTTTAGATTTCACATATAAGTGATATGGTATTTTTCTTTCTCTTTCTGGCTTATTTCACTTAGAATGACAATCTTGAGGTCCATGTATCCTTAAAGAGAAGGGCAAAGGGAGATTTCACATAAACAGAAGAGGAAGAAACAGATAGAAGGGGAGAAGGCCATGTGACCATGGAGGCCAAGGTTGGTGTGATGCAGCCAGGACTCATGGGATGCCAGCAGCCACCAGGATCTGGGCAGGGCATGGAACATACTCTCCACCAGAGCCTCCAGAGAAACCTGCAGCATCTTGATTTGGGCCCAGTGATACTGCTTTCAGACTTCTGGGCTCCAGAACTGTGAGAGAATATATATTTTTGTTGTTTAAGCCACCAAGTTTGTAGTAATTTGTTAAAGCAGCCATAGTAAACTAATAGACTATCATCAATTTGATAGATTACATTTTTGGCCCAACTTGTCACCTCCCCCTGTATCCATGATCTTGGCATATGACTTGGCAGTTTTTCCTATATGTCCCCACGCCATTGATATGATTTTTTTTTTTTTTGGCCAACAAAATATAGGTAAAGAAGACAGTATGTCGTCTCCAAGCCTATGCTTTCAGAGATAGCTCATGTTTCCACTTTCCTCCCTTGCTTGTCTGCTATGACTCTGAGATGGATGCATCTCAGAGAGTTCACCAGTAGCAGAAATATGTAGGAACACAGAGCAGATATGAAGCAACCCCAGGACGTCCAGCCAAACTTAAGCAAGTTCAGAAGCACATGAGTGAAATTAAGTAATTTTTCAATTATTTGTTATGCAGCAGTAACTGACTGTTGCAAGTATTAATGTGATATATTAAAGACATAAAATTAAGAGATTTTTGTTAATATTTGCCATTTCTCTTGACAGCTTAGTGGGATTTATATCACTTGGCTATAATTTTTATGCATAACTGAGCCATCCACTTCACAAAAATAAGATGGGATCAATAAGGACAAATCCTTGCTACTCCTCAGAATATGGTGCAAATAGTTTAGCAATTGTCAACTGCATTTATCAAAGCCAGTCCTAGACACAACTGTGAGGGAAGCTTCGTGTATTTTCTTAGGACTCTATTCACCATCATTCCAGCACCATTAAAAACAGACTTCCTCTATGTTCCTTCTTAAGAGAAAAGCATAATGAAATTTCATCAGAAAGAAAAATGATAACTTTAAGTTTTCTGGACTGAAAGAGATTAGCATAGTGCTTGTGATGGTTAATTTTATGTGTCAACTTAACCAGGCTGTAGTACCAGTTATTTAATCACATACTAATTTCAGTGTTGCTGTCAAAGTATTGTGTAAATGTGTTTAACATCTACAATACACTGACTTTAAGTTAAGAAGAGTATCCTTGATGATAGGTATGGAACTCGCCCAATCAGTTGAAGGTCTTAAGTACAAAAACCGAAATTTCCAGGAGAAGAAGAAATTCTGCCGCAAGACTGCAGCATCAACTCTTACCAGGTTTCCAGCCCACCAGCCTGACCTACTCATTTTGAACTTGCCAGCCCCCAAAATCACATGAGCCAATTTCTTAAAATAAACCTCAAATACACATACACACACACACACACACACACACTCACAGCATCTTGATTCTCTGGAGAAACTAGACGTTACTGTGGTGTGATCTGTGGTAATGGACAGAGAACTGCTCTGAGGAAGGATAAAAGTGGTTTCAGTTTTGAGTCAAAAGAAGAATATCACACCCCTCCAGGTCTCCATAATCCCCTTACCACCTGGCACCACACCTAAGTCTCAAGACTTCCCTTCTGTTCTTTTTCCCATTATCAATATTTAACTGTCCTGTTTTTGTCCCTTAGACCTTATTTTCTGTTAGGCAATAGCCACGTCAGGTTTCACTCTCCACTGAAGTACCACAACGGGTGTGTGTTAATGCCCTTAACCAAGGTCCTCTATTGCTGTGGTCGTACATTATCTGGGATCTTAGCATCTTTGAGGATCGCATGAAGGCAGAAGGCACAATCTTAGAAAAATGCATATACTGACACGTTCATGTTACTTTTAGAGAAGAAATGGCTCATCCAAGTCTACTGAAACAATGTCCAGTTCAGCATTTTCTATATAATATACTATCTATATTTGTTATACTGTATATGTTGAAGCCTATAATTGTAGGAAATTATGTTAATTATACCTAGATTCTCAGAGTCAGAGTAGATCTTAAGGTTCCTCTGTCCATCTTCCCATCTTGCTCTTCAACCCCTTCCAGAACAGCATTAATCAGTGTTTATCCAGCATCTCTTTGAATGACTTAAATGACCGGAAACCCACTCTCTCAACATAGGCCATTCTGTTCCCAGGTCAGTTATGATTTAAAATTCCAAGATGCCCTGCTATAACTTTCACTGCATTTCTAGTTGCAGTGGTATTCACCAGAGCAGGTTAAATCACTTTTCTCATGGCATTCCTAGGATATTTATCATGCCAAGCCTTCCCATCTCTCCATCACTTCAGTCTTTTCTTCTCTAGGCTCAACAACTCCAATTTATCTAATTTATCTATTTATTTAATACACATACTTCTTAATAACATCATTTTCTCCTTAAAGAATAACCTAAATTTGGTTCTCCTATGTACCGCATAGCAAATGTCCGGTCTAGGTAAGAGAATAAACTTGTATTATTTACATGCTCATTAATTAAGGCACTATGATGAGTCAGAGAAAATGTCGGGGCTAGGGAGAGGCAGTGGGGCAGCAGGGAGCTTAGGGTCATGTTAAACCTCAGGCAGGCATTTGGTGTCCCCTCAGCCTGCATGAAGGCAGGCCACAGGACAGGATGCACAGCTATTTGAGCACACTGAAAATCATCCTAAAACTTCACTCATTATTCATATGAATCAAACTAAAGCCACGATCCTCTGAAAAATAAGTCTGCCATCTTCCTTTTCTCCTCAAACTGGTAGTCATTTATTCGCATTTGACCTGACTTAGGAAAGGTCAGTAAGGCAAAAGCATCTTGAAAGCTCTCCTTCTGTAATGACCAACCAAGGTAGAGCAAAGCACAACTCTAGTTACAGAGTATGCGGAGGGTCCTTCCTAGAGTATGCAATACCCACCCCCCCAGTCTCTGAAAGAGGAGATTCCACTTTATTTCTGGTAGACATTTTTTCAGAATATGGAGTCAAATCTCTCTCAAGGGAATTTAGAAATGCAGGTTAATATACTGCTGCTAGGAATTTCTTTTTCAAATTAAACTCCAAATACTTTTTTTAGACTCATGAACATTGGTACACAGTGAAGCCTACACCAATTGCAGTCTAACTAGCCTGGACCCTCACTTCACTAGATTACTTCTGCATTCCTCTCCTGTTAGAAAGGAGCAATGGGAGAATGGTTAAATAAACCCTGATGCTTCCATGTGATGGAATGATGCAGCCATTAATTATGGCTTTTACAGATTCGTGTTCAAAATGATACTAAGCTCTCTTAGTCTTACCTAAGATATCCAAAAGGATCCAGGAAGAGAGGGAGGGAGGCCTAAAACCTAAGCACTCTAAATGAGGAATTGATAGTAAGTCCATTGCCAACATCTAGAATGAATTTTCTAACTGTGAAGAAAGGAGATCTGGATTAGAAATAATAATCACAGGCTACTTATGCTTTGATGCTGGCTCGCTTGCCTCCCTGAGAGTGAGTAAAAAGATCTTCACCTACATTTCCATCAACACACACAAACATACAGGCTCATACTCTTGACTGAATAAGTGATTGAATGAAGCACATTTTCTGGGAATGACAGCATGGTTCGTTTTAGAGAAGTTGAGTTTCATACGCTCAGTGGAAGTGTCCAGTAGCCAAACACACATAGTAAGATCCCTTCAGCCTAGAGGTGGACTTGAGATTTGTTTAGCATATGAATGGTAATTTAAATAATGGTAAGTTTGCTAGGGATCAGGAAGACTGCAAGCACCTAGAGCAGAACCATAAAACAGAGGAAGAAAGGCTCACAAAAGATTGAGAAAGGGTGGCCAGAGAGACAGAAGAGCCAAGCACTAGAAGTCAGAGGGGCAGGATGTTTAAGGAAAGAAAAAAAAAAAAAATCAACAAGTCAAGTGCTCTGAAAGGTCAAGGAAGATGCCAACTAAAGTATCCATTGGGTTTATTGATGAGAAGAGGTTTTAGACAGACATTTTCAGTGGGTTTATGGGGACTGAAGCCTTAAAAAATGCATGGGAGGTATGACTAAGGACAACTCTTTTCAGAAGTTACAAAATCATGCAGTGAATAATCCTTACGCCTCAATCTCTTTCACAGCTTAAAATGTCATTGGAAAACATCCTTAGAATTTCTGGGTCAAAGGATAGACATATTTTAACAACTTTTGATAAAGAATGCCAAGTTGTTCTCCCTGCTGTTGACTTCTAAAACAGTTTTCAAGTTTATCCCGGAATGATTGATTTAACCCAATCTCTTCCCCTTGTCACTTCCGTAGCAAAACCTCACCTCTGTAACAATATGCAGAAAGGATGACACTCAGGCTTTGCAAGAGCATAAATCACTGAAAAATATTGAGATACTTCATTCAATCTTTCCACAAATATTTATTGAGAGTCTAATAGGTTCTAGAGGGTGAGAGAATATTTTGATAAATACAAAGAACTAGTACTTTTAGTGGATAAGAAACATATTTATCTCATAACTACACATATAACCTTACTATTACAATTGTGCTGTTGATTTTTAAAAAGGTACTGTGATAGAGAGCATAATCTTGTCTAGGAGTCAGGAAATAGTGAAAATGAAGGATGTGTAGAAGTTGGCCCAGGTGCTGGATCGTTGGCAGTCAACTCAGCCTAACCATCCAGTCTTCTACTGCAATCTCACTGCAGATTAGAAGAACTGGGAACTACATTTCCCAGAATCCTCTGTCCTGGGTTGTTCCTATTTAGAGCCTGAAAGTGAACAGAAGGCAGAAAAGAAGAGAAGAAGGAGATGGTAGCATTCTCCACCTGCAGTTCCAGAGATTCATGGTCACGCTGTAGAGAGGAGGTTTGCAGTGGCTTTGGGGTGAGCACCTGTAGATCATTTGCTTCAGTGTTGTAAGCAGCTGCAAGGGTTAATGACAACTTCCGAGAAGTTACTTCCTCAGGCTGAGCTTGGTGTGGTGAGGCTGAGCCCCAGCCCTCCCGTGGTGGTGTGAGCCCTTCATGCCCTGTAGGGGAGGAAATGTGTTTCAGGAAGAAAGAATAACGGATTAGAATGTCCTAAAGTGAGAAGACACTTGGCATTTGGGGACGAGCCACCGTGGCTGGAGCATCATAAGAGGGGAGGTGGGAGAAGACACCAGGCAGTGGAGTCAGGTTATTCAGGGGACAATGGAAGCCCTAAGGGCTTTATCTACTTGGTATGGTGGCAACTTGGACAAGCACAGCTTTAACATTTTTGTGACAATCTTTTAATGACTTAAGATAGCTTTTCTTTAACCAGAAAATTGTACTAACCAGAAAATCCCATTATTCAAATATTGCATTTGTAATGAATTCTTTACTGTAGAATTCACAGTTATCATTTTTTTACCAATATAATAATTTTGATATTTTGAAGATCACAATTAGGGAGCCTAAGACATTTAATAACTCCTTAAAGATGTTCTGCTGCTTCCTTCGGTTCATGCTCAGCCTTTCTCTTTCTAATCAATCCATTAACAAATATTTATTGAGCAGCTTCTTTGCACAAAGGGTGTTAAACACTGTGGGATGTCAGCTGTGGAGGATGAGGGAAAAAAATCGTTAAACCATTGAAAGCCAACGTAACAGTGTTCAGTTCATACCTTTAGTTTAAAGAATGCTTTCTTTCAATAATTTATATGTCCGTTAAATTTGTATGAGTAAGAGTGAACAAGTGCAGGGTGATTGCCACAAGCGTCCTGTCCCCGTGTTGTCTGTAGAATTCCTAGGCTCTCTTGAAGACACAACTCCACTGTCACTCCTGGACTCTTCCCGGACTCGCCCAGCCTGTGGGACCCCCCTCCTCTGCATACACAGAGCTTTTTATCCTCACCTCTAGCACAGAACTCAGCACGTTTTCTTACAACTACATGAATAGCCTGGAAATTTCTATCTAATAGGAGCAGAATATGATTCCTCATTGTGTCATCCATGCTTCAGGGTGACTAACAGACACTTAATAAATGTTTTCGTTAATGAATTAATTTGGTGAAGAAAATTTCAGACTCACTTGGCAAGAATATACTCTCTTAGAAGCATAATGTGTCTTTGGGGGGCACACTGGGCTTTTCTTTCCAGAAAGGCTTATCTGATTCCTTTCCCCTCAAGGGTTCTGGCATTTTCTGTCGCAGTCAGATCTCCTGAACTATTTTGCTGTCTTCATGGGAGCTGAGTCTTTTTGCTTACTGACTGCCATCTTGTTTTCCAGCCCGTGATTGACAGAGCGACTGGAATCTATGAGCAGAAAGTCAATAATGCAAGGCCTTCAGACAGGCCAGCGATGGTCTTGAAGAAACCGGTTTCCTGGTCTCAGTGGCAGTCACTGATCAGAAAATGTAAAGCTAGCGAGCCATGAATAGAAACAATGTAATGTCAGCCACACTGTTTCTTTGCATGAGAGGGTTTTTATATTGGTTTCCTGTGTTTAAATTCTGTGATGTTTCTCAAACCCTGGAGGGAGGATAAAAAAAGAAAAAGAAAAAAGAAAAAGACAGGTGGATGGAAAAGTAAGGGAGAGGCAAAGGGAGCAGCGAGGGAAAACGGTGAAGCGTGCAGATTTGTTTGCATTTGTTTCCTCATTGCCACACTAACCTTCACCAGTCCTTAAGCTTTAGGGATCCTAAATGTAAATTTGTTCTTTAACATAACATTTTCATTGTTCAAGTATAAGTGACACTTGAGTAGACATGAAAGATTCGAGACTTATTACTTGCAAGTTAGCACTTTCCTGCTAATGTAGTCCGCCACCCTTTACCTCCTAGTTTTATGGCTGCCTAATTATAGCCCGCAGGCCTATGGTGGGCCTTCGCTACTTCAACTGGAATGCAGCTCCCAGTGAATTCTCCCCATTAGGACCTCCCGCTGAGTTATTGATTATTAAGGTAATGCACTTTTAGTGTTGTATCTTTAACATGGAAATGTAAAAATGAGTGGCTTGCTGTTGGAGGATTGTGAAAAGAAGAAAGAGGGAAGAAACCTCCCATGCAGAGTCCTCTGCGTTATTTAGGTTGCTGTTAATTTAAAACATTGTCAGAAAAACACAGTTTACCTGTCAAGTGATTATATGAATGGCTTTTTATTACTGTATATTTTAATCTCTAAAGGAAGACAATTTGACATGGAAAAAGCTGGCAATTTGTGTCTTAAAAAGGAGGTGGGGGGAAGGCAGGCAGGCAGGCAGGCAGGCAGGAAGGAAGGAAGGGAGGAAGGAAGGAAGGGAGGAAATAAACCTGCTTGTCAAATTCGACAGATCTTTTTTGAAGTAAAGAAAGTACAGAGATGGCCCCTCTCTGGGCAAAAAGTAGGTGACAGCCTTCCTATTAACGAAGCCTTCTGAATATGGACATCTTAGCTAGACAGTGGAACACAAAAGAGAAATGGACCTGAAGCCTCTTCATTATTTAGATGGAAAAAACATGACTCTGGGTTATAACAGAGCAATCCTTTATGGCAATCCTCCATGAGAACTCGCACACAAGATAAATACCAGCAAATGGCACGCAGGAAATGGAGTTTGTTAGATAAATTGTCTGTGGGTGAGCCTTCAGTGATAGGGGCTCCTCCTTCCTCTGCACACAGAAGACACGTCCATCTGTAAAGCCGCTCTTTGGGGCTGATGCCCACCATTAAAGCTACTGGAGCAGCAACAGAGAAGGGACTGGTAGGTGAGTAATAAGGAAAAGGATGGATTAGGCGGGCACCCCTGTAATCCAAGCTTCAGCACCCAGACGAGCGCCTCATTTTAGGTGAATGAAGGAATCAGAAGCTGATAAATTCACTTAACTCTTGGAGAGGAAACGGAATCATCGATCACTTTTTTAACTGCAAGATGTATTGAAAAGAGATCCAACAGTCAGTCCCAGGAGTGCTGGTGATCAGGCTTTAAGAAATCAGGGATCCTGCTGTCTCCGCATGCCTGCAAAAGATAAAATGCTGTTCGCTTGCAAGTTACATAATGTATTACCTGAAAGCATGCTGAAAATACAAAATGTTATCCAAATGTTAGTGGTATCGTTTCACTGTCATATTTTCTTTCTTGATGAAAGTAGTGCCAGTTTGCAAATTTAAGTGCAAAAGCTAAACCTAACCCTCAGAAGCTGGCTGCCTTTCACGTAATGATTTGGGTGGAGGCACTTGAATCCTAAATGGTCCAAAGAGGGCCAGTTATCATTCAAGAACTGTCACAAGCATTGGTGTTATTCACCAGCCAGGTTCATCACTAGATCTTAAAAACATTTGCCAAAAAAATACCATTAACCAGGCCCCGCTAGATGGGATCTCGAGAGGAGATCTCAAGACACAGAGAGGTTAAGAGGCTCAGCTTCAGATGTGGGATAAGTTTGGGGTCAGGGATGTGCATCAAGCAAAGCCACAGTCCTACCAACTAGAATCTGCCTTGACTCAGAAGCCTGGTACCCAAGAGACCCTTGAAAGCAAATAAGTGCTCATGGTCATTAACTAACTTAAGGGTGGGTCCTAGTTTAATGGGAAGGTACTGCCTTTTTTGTTAGCAGAAGGAATGTTTTCAGTTGGATTTGTTAATAACACCCTCTGAGCCACATATACACCAGAATGGTTCTTAGACTATAAATTTGTTATTTCCAGACTTGAGCTGCCAGAGAGAAAGGACAATGATACTACTCTCTTCCCGAAAGAGAAGGAGTAGGTTAAAATCAGAGGGAATCCTGGAACACAAGCATTGGAAGAGGTAGGAGTTGGGTAGAGACTTCGAGTTGAGGGTGATCTGCTTGGAGGCCAAGTGAAGTCACAGCCAGCAGCCTCCCCTGCCCCCACACAAGGCTCAGACTCTCACTGGATGAGTTGCAAATTTTGTAGAGAGCTTTTCGCTTTTTGTTTTTTTTTTTTTAGGATAAGTTTCCTGTCTCTCTCTCTCTCACACACACACACACAAATCCCCACAAACTTTCAGCTCTCTTTTAAGCAAACTGCTGTCTGTATGCTGTAATTAAGTTTCTTTCCTTTTTTTTTTTTTCACATTGACTCCGCCGGATGGAGGGTGCCATAAATCATATGAACAAATGTTCAAGCTAAAATCCTCTCTGTGAGCACCATAATTTAAGTGAATTCATTCTCAGTTCATTTCTTGGAGACATGATCTCATAGCATCTGTTCTGGACAAAGACAGCCGTCCTTATTACCTGGGAAAAGAGCAGTGAGTGTATCCCAGGTTATTGTGGATAAACGTTTTCCTCCTTCATCCATTTATTCATTCAAATATTTAATGTTTCCATTTTTGCAAAAGACGTCTATGTTTGTGTGTGTGTGTCTTTGTGTGTATGTCATGAGGGAAAATCTGTTTAAAAAAACAACAGTGTGGGTAAGTTATTACTGTTTTCCTGAGAAATTGCCCCTCTGCTCGCGTGTCTGGGCACTCACCTAATTGCTCTGGTCCTTTTCCAGGCCGCATGTACCACCGGCAGTGCGGGAAGGCATTTTGGCTGTGCTCTAAGGGGTGTTTTTCCCTTGTGCTCTCCTGTTGTTGCTGGGCAGAATCTCATGGGAGCAAGGTATGTGTCCTCCTGTGAGAGGAGATTCATTTGATGGTTTCGTTGTGCGCTATTTTGATTAGTTTGCATCTTGAACTATATTTTAAGATGAAAAATAGACTGTACATTGTTGCAGCTGGAGCTCAAGAGTAGCAAGAGCAGCTTAGTCTTAGACAGTTTGGCTTAAACATCACTCAAGTGTGACACCTTAGCAACAAAGCTGCTGCTACTCACTGCTGACCAACGTTCACTTTGCGCTGTTGGCCAGCACTCCATTCTTGTTATTTATATTCTTAATTAATATGAACTGAAGCACCTGAACACACACTGGTTGACCACAGGCCCCACCACTCCCTAGTACCTAGCTCTTCCCTCTCATCTGTTATGAATTATTAGCACCTATTAATCTAGACCGAGGTAGGTCTCTGTGGGTTAAGAGTACAGGGCTGTGACAGCGATGTCTTACCGTCTTACCAAGTACCAAAATGGTAGGTAGACCAATCTTCCCAAGACGACTAGTTAGTAGATTGAAATACTAAATCAGGAGCATCCAAAACTTTGAGATGCTGGAATGTTGGGCTTACTAACAAGAGCGCTTTTTAACAGGGATAAATATGAAGTCCTTCACTTAGGCTCACTAGACCAGCTGCATAAATACAGAATGAAGGAGAAATGGTTTCAAAGTAAGCCTGCATGTGTTTAAAGAGATGTAGGCTTTTTAGTTGACAGCAGGCTCAACATAAGTCAATCACAGAAGATGTGACTGCAAAAAAAAAAGTGTTTTAACAATTTGTGGTGACAACTCTCAAGTGTGGCGTCCAGATCAAGAGAATGCTGTGTCTGCATGCTGTACCGATTACACTTTAAGAAAGACATTAAGCAACTGGATCTCATCTGAGAAGTAAGCTGAATGGAGGGGATTTAAAGCCATTTCCTGTAAGTAACAGCTGAAGAAACATGAAATGTTACCCTAACGAGGAAAAGACTTACTTGAAGAATCTATGATTGCTTTTCTCCAATATTTCAAAGGCTCCCATTTGGAAGAACTGTCTTGTTCTTTCCTGACCAAGAAAGAGAATCATATTCAGTCTATAGAATCCTTGAAGAAATTTATACCTCATTTATATTCATACTTACTTAACTAACAAATCAGTATGGAAATCCATGACCATTTGTTTTGCTAAAGATAGTCTTTGTGTTGCTCAATTCGAGAAATATTAGAGCTGCATTATCTTGCTTTCTGTGGGCCGGGCAGGAATAAAGAGTGGGCATTACTGATCCAAAGTGTCCCTTGTGTAGGGATGCTGCGAGAGAAAACTAGACAGGCAGGTCCGGGACCAAAGGCAGAGAGTCGGAAATGCAACCCTCTCGGATTGAATTTTATTTTGCAGGGGATGCAAACAACTAAGGAGAAACAGGAGGCATGTCCCAATAGCCCAGGAGCTGGGAGGACTTGATTAAGCCATGTGGATGGAGAATATCAGCTTAGGACACTGAGGGATGGAGGTGGAAGGCATCTCCAGGAGAACTCAATCAAGAACTCGGTCTTGGAATTTCTCAGTTTGCAGCAAATCTGCTGTTAGTTGGACACATGACTAGGGTCTGGAGAAGCAGTCTGCAGGGTGGGATGGCTAGGTCTTCACAGCCCCCAAATTTAATTTAGGTAATGATTTCTTAGGCGTGATTGAAATACCTGCTTTCAGTTGGTTCTTTGAGGTGAGCAGAATTCACACGTCTACCCGCCGTTCCTCAGCACAAGTATGAAACGCTGTAGGTCACAGATGGGCTGGGGTGTGGTCTGCCATGTCTTCCAGCCTCGATGAATGAGGAAAGCCTCCTTATCCATCACGTTCTTCAATAATCAGTGCTTCCTATGCTGGGCTTCACCCTAAAGCTGCTCTGGGTGGTGATGGTGGTGGTGAAAATTTAAGGCATATTTATAACACATACTTACGCAACATAGGTTATTATGACTACAGTTGTTACTGTTTTTATGATTCCTGATCCTGTGGTAATCCAGGGGGCAGTTAATAACTCCCTTGGTGAAAACTGTTTACCCATAAACACTTTCGTGAAGGCTGAGTAGCAATTAAGGTAATGGTTCTGGTGGAGGTGGAGGTAAATGACCTCGTTAAGGCCTCGGCCTGAATGGCACCCTGGTGACCTGAGAACGTTAGTCAGCAGCAGTTGACTCACACCGAGTATTTTATTCACCATATTTCAAGCCCTCTAGCGTTACTGTTGTTTGCTTACCGCCCTTTACAGGGTGACGTGGGAATGCCGGGTTTGGGTTGAGGTAGTGTGTGTCTACGTGTGGGCCCAGAAGATCTGAGCCGCTGGCTAGAAGTCTGCCCGTCTTGAACTGCAAGTTCACGTACATGGATGACAGTCGTCTCCCTCGTTCCCGGGAATTAGTGGCATTAATCTTGGCTTAACCACACTCAAATCCCGTAATCACTCATCCACTGATTTGTTTCAGCCAATGTCATAAATCCATCTAAATCCTTTACCTACGGAGAGAGAGAGCAAACCCTGAAAAGAATCATTCACTTGACTAGCCTGCTGGTACTATCATAAAACGCTGCTTAATTATTGCTAACACTGCAATGTGTGATGGGTCTCCATTGCAGGACTGCTAATCCTCTCCTCTCTGTGCGTGGAGGGCTCTTTGAAGACAACATGGCATCGTCTAGGATGCCCGAGGTTGTCACCATTCCTTGCTGACAGAGTGGCCGCTGCCGCAGAGTCCTGCTTGTAAGGCTATTAGGGCTTCAGCTTGCCGAGCTCGGCCAGAGCCAAGTCAGAGCCGGATTTACTTACTGGAATGCAGGGTCAGTCTTCTTGATTCTTTAAAGGGCTGAATGGGTCATCCCCACAGCCCAACTCCAATCAAGAAAGCGGGAGAAGGCAAAGACTGAAGATCTACAAGACTGTTCACATAGATGTTCCTATAAATGTCAAAGGGCCAAGATACACTAAACAATAGAACATGAGGGCACCGGAAATTAATAATTGAGTGAGCCATAGTCTAAGGCATCGTGTTTAGACAACCCACTGAGCCTAAAACATAGGCAAGCTTTTAATGCTCCTCTGCCACCTGTAGGTGCAGAGTGTGGGTTAGAGATTTCCACGCTCCACACGGGGGAGAGCTTAGCCAGGCCGAGGACGGGGAGTGGGAAGGCGCTCTGGGTTGACCTCGTCAGAGGGAGGGCAGCAATTCTGTCCATAGATGCTGGCAGGTGTTACAACATTGGCATGGACAATTGTGTGTGTGTGTCCACGTGCACATATATATGCACACATGCGTTTTATCAGTCTTCCCGGAGCAAAGGCCAGTGGGCTGTCTGTTGTAGGGCTGGCTGAGTGCAGTCACTGGTCTCAAGAAAGTCATGGTGAGAGTCAGGGTAGGCTGTGCAGACTGGAGTGAACATGCCTGAGCAGCCCACCCATTCTTTCAGTCTTTCACGAAAACCTGCCATTCTTAAAGGCAAACATAGTGTGCACTCTACCGTCATACTCCAACATTGTGGCAAATTGTTTCATCTTTCTTCTAACCTAAGACTTAAAGGCTTCAACTAATTTAAGAAACAATCTGGTGACCAAAGGGAGTCTTCCTAGGGACCCCACCAGCAAAACTTTGCCATGCCATAATTCTTCAAAGAGCCGATAGGTTTAAATGAGAAAAGCACACATTTTCAATTAAGATTCAGATTTTGTTTAGTATCACTCTTTAGGCATCAAAATTAGACCAGCTAACCAAAACCATGTCAAAATCAGAAGAAAAAAGAAAAAAGCAACACAGATTCCAGAAGCCCTTGTGTCTGGTCCAGATGGCATGCTCTGAGTCTAAAATTTCATTACCAGATCGACGCGTTGTGTGTGTGTGTGTGTGTGTTTTTGTCATTTTGAATACTCCACGCAGGTGGCTTGATTTGTCTGTGCACAAAGGCAAGACAACCACTAAGTCAGGAAAAGACTCAGCCTTCAAGGTGTTTTCCATGCCACCTGCCTGGCAGCAGGTCAGAGGGTCCGGGAAATCTGAGATTTGCAGGGGCCATGGCACGAGGGATGGAGCGCCCCTGTTCCCTCTGCTAGCCCCGAATGCTGCCAGCTGGATGGGGCACTCCCAGCACGGGGAGGACCAACTGGTCTTTCCTATTTTCTGTGACACTGTTGTTAATCCTCCCCATGAAGTACCTGATCCTCACTTAACCACTAGTTGAGGACATCGCCCCCACCTGGAAGGCAGAGGCAATCAGAGCACAGAGTGCTGGATGCAGTTCAAGGCAGGCAGAGTCTGATGCAGGAACACTACCTTTAGAAGGGAAAAATACCCACATATAGGAAAGGTGGCGAGTAAGCTAACATGTATAGTGTATATATATTTTCTTTGGAAAACTTAGAAAGCAGGAAGATGTTTTTACTTTAGGAGTCACAAAACAAAAAACTGCTTAGCAGGGCAGCCTGGCCGGGATGAATGGTGCTATTGAGGGAAGTGTTAACGAAGGTGTTTCCCGAGTGGCTCAGCTCACAGGACCCAGACCACTCAGGTAGCAGCGGCCGCCCCAACCTCGGGCACCGGAGCCAGAACATGGCAGGAAGCAGATGGTGTCGTATTTCCTGGGTCTCGCTGTCCAGTTGAGTTCAGTGCCTGCCAAGTACCAAATGAAACGTCTCTCCTTTCACAGAGCATCACACACACGGCAGGCTGGGGCGGCCCTGGCCGGTTCCGGAGAAAGCCGATGACTCCCAGGCCCAGGTGCGTCCGACTGAAGACGGGGAGGGCACAGGGCGGAACTGGCAGCCGGAGGTCACTCTCTCTTTTCATCCACTTAACAGACGGAGCCAAGTGGTTTGCAAGTCAGATGCTGAGAGAAGCAGTGAAAATTCAGTCACAGCAAAAAAAAAAAGATGAACTGCCAGGCGAACTCTGGAGTGGCCAGATGGACAGTCAGGTCACAGGTCATGCAATCAGTCACTCGGTGCCACACAAAGCAGCATGCTGGCACTAACAGGGAAGACCCACCTGGCAGGCTGGCAGGCAGGCACGTGGGGCACAGCACAGCCGCCTAAGAGGTCGAGAGGGAGACAGGCAAGGAAACGGGGTTCCCCTCCAAACGCTATTGGCTTCGCCTGCAGGAGCATCGCTCCTTTGGATTAAGTAAATGTCTGCAAATAGCAAATATGGGCCCCTCCTGAGTTACAGCATGACCGTCTCCTGAGCAGTAGTTCTATATATACATCATGTGTGTCTCTGCTCATCAGCACGCTCCACACAGATAATTAGCGAGCCATTCCCAGCTGGAAGCAAGGTCCTGGGGGCCTGTTCGGAGCCCCAACTGTGTTGACGGGTGTAGAGAAAGCCTGCAGAGCTGCAAGCAACAAAGCGGGGAGAGAGCGTGCTGGCGCCGAGGACGGCAGAGATCCTTGTAAAGGGGCTCAGGGAGTGCTCGGGGCTCAGCCCCACCAGCTGGGGGTGACATGGCAGCCTGGAAAACGTCTGAAGTTCAGAGTCAGTCAAATTAGGTTTTCAGCTTCACCAGGTTCGTGGCCTTAGGCAAGAGACTCCACTTTTCTAAGTCCGCGTGTTCCCATTTGTAGAATGAGAAGAAGGCTCTCAGCCGTGAGGAGTTGTGAGGGTGACCGGGGCCCGTGGTGGTGGAGGTGCCCAGATAATGACAGCAATTATTTCTTGAGGTTTAGCTGAAGGTGAACCGTAAGCGGCAAAGCCAGAACTGGGCAGTCTAGGGCAGCCTCTGCCGCAGATTCCGGAAGGCCGGGCGAGGCGGCTTAAGCAGAACAGGAGAGAGGACTGACGCAGCTGTTGGGCGCGCAGGGCACGGGAGACTTTAAGGAGAGGGTCCCTCCAGTGTCGCCCGGGCTGTCCCCATTTCCCATTTCTTGGCTCTGCTTCTCTTTAGGTGTCTGTCCCCAAACTGTTGGCTTCTTTCATATGAGCAGGGAAGACGGTGACAAGCCCTGGCTTGCACTGTCCCGAGCACCTGGTGCAGGTCCACCTCTGGCCAGTGCAGGTATCCTCGCCCTGCAGCCCACCTTGCTGCGCGAGGCCCAGGGACAGGTCTAGGCGTGTGCAGTTCCTGCAAGTTCTGGTCTTTCTCTACACACTCCCTCGCTGACTTTCTCTGTCACAGTGCTCTGGATGGCAGGGAACTGCTGATTCTCAAGTCCTGCCCCAAACTTGCGCCATGCAGCCCAAGCCCTGACACCCTGCCTGACGCGTGTCAGCCCCACCATGGACCGGGCTTCAGAGGAGCTGTGCTACTGACCAGTGGTGCCCCTAGCCAGAGCACAGCATCTCTGATCTGCTAGTTTTCCACCTCTCTCTCCCCCCTATACAAGTTCCTTTCCTTCTCTTGCCCAAAGATTCTCAGATGCTAGGAATCAAAAATCTGTGCTCATTGCTTCTTTTCTCTGTGCTGCACCTCCTCTAGGGGCTCCTCTCTTCTCCCGCTGGATAGTCATCACGTCAGGAGACACCGACAGCCTACAGGTGACAAATGTCTACCACCTTGAGAACCTGAACATCCAGGACATCTGGGGTTTGCCCCCTGTGGTGGCAGCAGGAGACCATGTTACTTGCACGCAAAAGCGCATCCATTCATAACTTTAAAAAAAACTGCAGGAGAGATTGGCCCCACTCTTTAGAAGCCCTCCTGCCCCGTGAGCCCCCAGGGTAGTGAAGGAGAAACCAAAGCTGTATTTAGCTCACACGAGGAAAAGCAGGACTGCTGGCAAGGGCTGGGGAACGTGTTTAAACTCCAGCTTGCTCTTCTTCCCCTTCTTAAGCTTGCGCTAGGCAGACCAGAGGCATGAGAGAAATTAATGTTTAACAAGTCGAATAACTAATTGTCTGCTAATGAGTCCCCCCTTCGGCTCCCACTGAAGTGGGTGTCATCTGTAAATGCAGTATTTTGTGGAGGCTTGAAGGCCTCTCGTGACACATCATAAATATTCTTTGAAAAATTAAAAGACACAGTAGCACTGATCTCTCTTTGGTTTCTTGAGGACTCTTTAGTCTCTGGGTTCCCGAGACTAGTTGCAGGGTCTTCCTGAATACTAACGAGCTAGACACGAACCTCAGACTCCCCGCAGGGCCTACATGCGGTTCAGGAAGTGGACACCGGCTTCCGTGTCTGTGCCAGACCCGCCGCCCGGGAGCCCCAGCGCGGGCAGAGCTGCCGTGATGCAAGGCGAAGGGCCCTGGGCTGTGAGAGAGGACAGTCTCGCTGAGCCTCAGTTTCTGCTCGGCCACCAACACAAATTACACGCCCTTCCTGCTGCACAGATTTCCCGTCTACAGAATTAGGAGACTGGAACAAATCGTGGCCTCGATGAGCCAACTCTGTAGCTGTGGAAACAGACAAGTGTGCCGACATTAGAGTTCAGTGGAACAAAGGAAGTTCCCACGGTGTGCTGGGTCAGTCCAAAACAGCTAGTCACCAAAATGACTATAAGCTGCAGGGACAGAGGACCCTACCTTCATTACGTCTATCCCCAGCACACACGACCTGGCACCTAGCATGTGCTCGTAAATAAAAATTAGGTAGAGAGATGGATAGATGTGTAGATGGATGTGGGCATGTGGATGGCTGGCTGGGCGGATGCATGAATGGAGAACTTGAGAGTGTGTGGAGGGACGGATGGATATATGTATGTACATGGGTAGGAAGGTGAAGACTGGGTGTATAGATGTGAACAGTAAGAAAAAATATTTAGATAACTGAGTTTTAATAAGTAACATGCTGGCCAGAGCGATGCTGAGGAGAAGACCTGCCTGGTCCCAAAGATCATGTGTAACACATAAAGATCTTTGAGGCACTTCTGAAGCTCCTATTAAAGCCAAGGGGTGTGAACAGTGTGCATAAATAGTAAAATTTTACCCATTGTAAATTGACTGGTGTGACAAACCTTACAGTGAGAGGTTTCATATAAACGGTCCCGTGTTACAGTGCCTAGGGACAGTCATATTTACTCTGTATTTATTCTTCTGCCTTATGGCCACGGTCCTCTCTAAAATTTTTGAAAGCATGAGATGAGTACATTCAAAGTCACCCCATCAAATACAATGTGATCTTGAATGGACTTCACATAAATAGCTTCTCTTTATACAATTCATTTTTAAATAAATGCCAATTTATCAGGTAGGTCCCAACCCACATCTCATACATTTATTGACTCATTGATTCTTTTTTTCAACAAATAAGAATGAAGCCTGTGAACGAAAAACACTGCAAACCATATCAGTAAACAAAGAATGCTGAAGCCATCAAGCCATCAGCACCACCCCCCAGTGAAGTCAAGCCCGCAGTCCGGCCTCTGCAGCCACTCACAGTGGTGCCCTCTGAGGGGACTCAGAATAAGAAAGGACAGGATGCTGGCCCTAGATAGCTGGGTGCTTGTCAAAGGAATGAATTCAATGAGCCCAGATGCTTGCTTGCTCCCATCCACAGAAAGTGCTAAATTCTTTAACTTGAGATGCCTATTTTTCTTCAGTTAACAAGTAATCTTTTAATGTTCCGACTACCTGGTCTTTGTTGTAAAGCTCCTGTATATCCTGGCTTCCCCACTACCTCCCAGTCCCTCAGAGCGATCTGAGAGGCTGTCATCCTGGGCTCCAAAGGGTTCGAGTCCTCAGAAATGTCTGCCAAATAAAACATAGCTCTCAACTTCGAGGCTGTGCGTTTACTTCCGTCGACGAGCCCCTGCTGTGTTCTGGGTAGAACCGTGTTAGAGGGTGTTGCGGGGAGGGGGACTCAGTGGCAGCACGACACGCTCGCCCCGCACCCACGGCCCTGCCTCTGCTCTTGGACCACAGGGCGCCTTATTCCCCGTCTTTTCTCTCCCTGGCTTTTCCCAGAGAGATGGCGGGAAGACAGAAATGTGACGACCCACCTCAATCCTCTTTCCTTTCTTCTGAGAGGCATTTCCCGCACCTGTGCTTTCTAAAGGCGCACACACACATCTAGGCCGTTTCCAGGTCCGCTCCAGCCCCCGCTACCTGTCCTCCCCTGGCGTGGTTAGGAGAGTCCACGCACCTTAATTACGCAGCCTCCCTGGCAGACACTGGCTCAGCACCACGCTGCGCAAGTTAATGTTCCCTGGCATCGCTCCCCTCCCACTTCTTGCCCAACGACTTTCCTCCAGGTGAACTGAACGGATTGGCTCTTAATGTGCCATTTCCCCGAAATCTCACAGCAGCGCGGGTCCTCGTGTCACACTGCAGCGACGGTAGTAACTAGCTCGGAACACAAGTTTTATGGATCCTGAGCCTAATGACGAGCCAGGCTAGACCGTCCTTTGGAACTTCCCAGCGACTCTGCTGTAACAAAAATAGAGCAGACGTTCAGAATATCTTAATATCCCAAAGCTCAGAGGATTTCTCCTAAAGCTGTGCTGTTTACCCGCTTAATACCGTGGGCGATGCAAAATCAATGGAACACAAGCATTCACTACAAACAGACTAAATGCCCAACAGGATCTAGTCGGGTCTGTGACACCTTCACTAATAAAGGATGACAGTCAACAAGCAATAAAACAGGTTTCCGGATTTTCAGACACCTTCGCCCCTAGCGCGCAGGGCGTCCCCTGCTCGGAGAGGGGGCTGCGTTATCAACACGGGAGAATCACAGGACAGTAAAGGTCATTCCGAGGCAGTCTTCCAGTTGAGCAACCTAGAATAACACTGCTCAGCAGAGAGTTAGGACGGGAGCTGGCACGGTCTTCCAGGCAGGTCTCGCCCAGGATTCTAATCACTGATAGCTGCTGGCAAGATTCGCCTTACGGACAGGGGGAAGTAGTCCCCCTCGCTGTGGGGCCCAAAATATCTGCTCATTTGCTTGTTTCCCTTTCTGACCTTCCTCCTCGCTTTGCATTAGCAAGAATTCACATCCAAAATCTAATACATTAGGACTCAGTGAGCATTTACACTGGCCATTCGCTCTGCCTGGAATGCTTTTCCTCCAAAAGTCCCGTGGCTAGCTCCTTCAAATCTCCTCTCCTCATGGTGGCCTTCTCTGGGTGTTCCCTCTACAGAGTAGCCCTGTCTTCCTTACTCTGTTTTCTTCTTCTTCTTTTTTTTAAATTATTTATTGAGTCAGTTTACAATGCTGTGTCAATTTCTAGCATACAGCATAATGTTTCAGTCATACATATACACACATGTATTCATTCTTATGTTCTTTTTCACTATAGGTGTCTACACGATATTGAATAGAGTCCCCTGTGCTGTGCGGAAGAAACGTGTTTATCCATTTTATATGCAGAAGTCGGTGCTTATTCTGTCTTACTCTTCGCTGCTTATTTATGATCTGTCTCCCCAGCTAGGAGGTACATCTCCATAAGGCAGGTGCTTTGCCTATGTGGTTCAGCACTATTTCCAGACACCGGCCAGTGGCTGGCACAGGGTAGGGGTTCAATAACTATTGATGAATGAATGAATGAATAGACTTCTTAGCATGAATGAGCCCATCGGTTCCCTTTTCTCTGCAAAGGAACACAAAAGTGAAAGTCAGGAGAAGACGAATGTGAGATCAGCTTTGCCATTAACTAGCTTCGTGATCCTGGCACAGCGGGTGGAACTGCCTCGGCCTCGGTGTTCTCTGTGAGATAACAGTGGTGATGGGGAGAACCGTCAAGAGCTGCCTTTTGGCTCGAAGCTACTCTCCCCTCTTCCAGATGTGGTTTGTTTCCTCCGCTCAGTTCCTCTTTCTCCAAGCAAGCTGAAACTGACCTGTTTTGGGTCCACAACACAGCTCCTCCTGAAAGTTAGAGCCATCCTCTCAGAACAGACGTCTAAAGTCCATAAAATGGTGTTTCATCCCAGATGACAAATCATGTTGGTCAAAGAAGACCCCAGATTTCCTGAGCATCCAAGTCCAGAGATAAATTGCTGACTATTCACTCTCTGAGGAGTTCTACCCGGAGAAAGTCCTGTCCCTTGTGGGGAAATGGCCCCTAGATTTCTCGTTCCAGAAAATGACAGCCAATCCCAGAACTGGGGCTTACAAATCTATTGCTGATTACCTCTACACTCGACCTCGGCCCATGCCTGGGCCCTGAGGAAATCTCCCAGGCTCCATTCTCGGGATGGCAAGCAGGGAGGAGAGGGCAGAGGGCAAAGAAGGGAGAATATGGCCCGAGCTACAGAGTTCTGGGAGGTTCACAAATGTTCCTACAGGCAGCAGCCCCTACCAGTGGAGGGGGAGTTGGAGAGACTCTAAATCAAAACAAATAACAGGAATAAGAAACTGGAAAAGACTTCATGTAAAGTAAGTAGCTAATATAGAGTTCCTTAAATTCATCTATAGAAAGTAAGTATATAGACAAAAAATATTTTCCTCAGCAGAACTGTGAAAAGTGAAGCTGAAGAAACCAAAGCATGCTAGAATGGGGGAACTGTCCACGGCCAAGCCAATTTCACTCACATCTCATGCTTCTCAAAAGATGCCGTGGGAAATTAAGGCAGGCGATGATTGTTAATTCTTGTGTAGCAAAAGTTTCAGCCGTTTTCCAATTCTGCCTCTTCCAGAAATCATTTGCAAATATTTCTTTTATTCCTCCTTCTGATCTGTAATTGCCAGTGATTGAAGTGAACTCAGAACAGGTAAATCAGGATACCGAGGGGGATGGCCCACACCTCTGTGTTTCTTAAAAGCCCCTGAGGTGACTGTAACGTGCTGTCAGGGTAGCAGGACGATGACCAAGATCACCTATTACTGAGAAAGAAGCAGGGAGAGAAACACCTGACACAAAAAAGGTCAACATATTTTTCCTATTCACACACAGGTTCAGTCTTGATCAAAGAAAGAAAGAAAAACTAGAATGTGAATGCAAAATTATACACTACTTTTGCATACATCTTTCCATTGAAAGTTCCACATAATCCACAGAACTCTGCCAAGAAAGCAGACTAAATTTTTTTCTTTTATATTTTTATTTTTCTATTTTTATTTATTTATTTCTGTAAATTGTATTTCCCACTTAAAGAATGGTGAGGCTCGGTGATGCCTAGTGACTTGCCCAAGGTCACACAGCTAGAAAGCAGCGAAGTCCTTTTAGGCTCTGAAATCCATGCTTTTTCAGTCACATGTATGCCATGGACAATGCTCCTTTTTTTTCTTTTTTCTTTTTTTTTTGGGAAATTGCCCTTTTCATGGCCCGGTTCAGTACCCAAAGCCCAGTGCCTCCTCCATCATTGGCCCTCTTTCCATGATGCTCTCTGTAATCAAGGTTAGTCACTGACATTTTTGTAGCATTCACTGGCATACCTCAATACAAATGAGCAATGATATGTGGAGAAAGTGAAAATCAATGCCACTGATTAAGAAACTGTCCCCTAATTTGCCTGCCTGACACTCAGCTTTAAAAGATGCATGAAAAGAAAATCTGTATCTGGCTTGATTGCTTAGAAAGAAAATCCCTTTAAATGTGGGCATTTCTTTGGAACTGTTGAGATAAAAATGTCAATATTTACGACACTTTGATGCTGATAAGCATGCGAATTCTCTTAATCCTCACAGCAGCTCCACACAAGATAGGTACTGTTCTTACACCCGCTTTACAGGTAGGGAAACAATGGCATAAAATGATTGGATATTTTACCCTAAGTCATATTACCTCCTAATGTTTGTCGTTGTCTCAGGAAGAGGGCCAGCTGGCTACAGCCCCACCACCGCTCTCCCCCAAGTATCTCCTATACCGTGGATTATCAAGTGTCTCCAAACCCCTGGCAAAAGGAAAAGTCCATTCCTTTCAGAATTCAAGAGTATTTTTTCCATAACTTTGAAAAGTGACAAAAGTTTACTAGTTGGTTGATTGAGAGCCTTCTCTGATCTCACACAAGCCCTCGGTGAGCCTCACGCTTCAGAAAGCCCTGTCGTTACACTGTGGGCCCGCCTCCCGGCAGCCGTTCTCATACTGTGGTTGCTGGCATTTCTCTCCCCACTACTCTGTACACGTCTTCAGGGAGGGTCACGCCTTTTCATCCTTGCCCTCCAATGCCTCTCTCTGTGCCCATTCAGAGATAGGGACGAATTAAATTCCAGTTCAAAAAATGAATCTAGAAAGTAGATAATGCACAAAGTTGAAGTTTTGAAACTAATTCTATAATCAAATTCCTTTAATGACAGGAAAGTCTAATGTAGGGAAAAAGTATATCCATATAATCATTAAATAAATTTGGGTTGGAGAACTTGATAACTCATCAGGGACAACTGACAAATAGGAAAATAACTAAGGGTTATTTAAAAATGCTTTTAATAATTTCAACTTTTTGGTAGTTATCTAGGGAGGAAACAAAGAAAATCATGGACTCTTCAACTAATCAGCTCTTTAAGCATGTCTTTTCAATGTTACTGAAATTTAGATTTTTCATTCCCCAGCTTGTGTTTTGTTTTAAAAAGTAAACAGTATGGGAATGTATAAAATTTTCAATTGCTTTCAAAATTAGGAACCAAGGACATACCTTTATAGCCAATAAACTGAATAACATGCATAATGAGAGAGGAAGTAGGAGAGAAAAAAGGCTAAGAAACCAAAAATACAAGGAAATGAAGAGGAGCTAGAATTCGGGAAAAGAAAAAACAGTGTAGAGAGATTATATAGAAGTCAGCCCCAGAGCAAGGGATGGGACAATGAGAGAAAGTGCCACATCTCCTGTCCCCTTAATCCTCCCCAACTCAGCCACCCTCTCCATAGAATTCAAAATTCAGAGCCACATAAAAGTTTATCTACTGTCTCGCTTGATAGATAAGCATTTCCCCTCTCATTATATAAGAATATATCCCATTATTTCCAGTTTCCTGAGCTCTTCAGCCTCCAACTCCAGGAGTTTGAAACTTATTTGGAACTATGTACAGCTCTCTGTCTCTGTCTCTCTCTCTCTCATTCTCAGTCAAGAGAACATCTATGTAATAGAGCATTTTCCTGTAAAACAGAAATTCAATTTGTACTGTAAGAATTTTTTAAAAAGTATGTATCTGCCGAAATCTGTTTTCTTATAAGAAAATATGGACAGGAGTCCATGTATTTTAGAAAATGTTTTCAGCTTCAAATAAAATGTAATCAAAAACTAGATGTGGCCTCTTGGCTAGAAGTCTATGTTTCTGAAATGCAGAAAAGGAGCTGCGTGCTGCAGTGAGATTTGTTGGAAAGCCAAGACCAGGTATGACATTTGTGTGGTCCGAGACAAAATGAAAATGCACGGCCCCTTGTTCACAAATTACAAAGACTTGCTGGTTGGTGGCAACAGGAGCATTCAACTAAGCACAAGGCCCTTCTTAGGGTTACGTCCTGTACCACTCACGGCACAGGTGCCACGCCCACGAGGAGCATCTGCAGAGATGAGGGTGGCCAGCGGTCACCGTGCGCAAATGCAGGGATAGCCAGGGTGGCCTGGTGATAAGTGACTGTCTCAAGGTGTAGACAAGTCACAAGCTGCTGGTGGTGACCAAGCTTGTTATTGGAAACAAGAGTTTAGGCAAGAAAGATGAAGAGAAGAAAGAGAGGTTAACAAGGTGACTTGACACTTTGCCAGCCAACATTCAGCCAGGAGTCGTACCCAGAGACCACAGAGTGACCGTTTGTGTTTAGTGGCATCTCTTTCTTTTCATCAAAACTGATAATAGCCACAGTGGCTGAACTGCACTCAGCCACAAGAACTTCCCCAAATAGTGGTTCGTGTGCTGCACGAAGGAGGAGCAAGAGAGCCTTAGAGATTAGGAAGCAAGATAAAATACTATGGATAGCCAAGGATTTCTGTGCTTTTCAATTAAGCGTAATTCTCTTCTAATTTAGCCTATTTGTTGGAAAGGAGTGAAGGAAACAGTAAGCCTTATAATCTCCGCCTGACCCCCCTTAGTTGGAGGGCCATCGTGAGGGTCACTGGCAGTAAGACGTGCTCCAGGACCCGATCAGCTACAACCGCCACTGCGACTGGAGGCTGGTGTTCAGTCCAGAAAGTTCTGGAGCCAGAAGACAAAGACTGGCATATACGACCAGCTTCATAACTTACTACTTGTGAACCTGAAGCAACTCGGATCCTCTCTGACCCTCTGTTTCCTCTTCTACAAAGTAGAAATAACACCTTCCTATTTAACTCAAAGTGGGATCATGGGCACTGGGATTTAACTGTAAAGCATCGTACAAATTTAAGGCATTATCATAAAAAGAACTGGGCACTGCCAAGGTCACCTCTGAAGCTAAAGAATTAAAGCTCAGAGCCATAAAACTCCAATCTCTCGGAGATTAACAACAGACGATGAAGTTGTATTTCAGCCCTATGAAAGGAAAGATCTATGCCCATAATTACAGAGGTAAATGGCAGCATAAATAAAGCATTTCCTTGAGTGCTTTTGTTTATCCCCTTGCGTTTGATCCAGATGGTCATCTACACTTTATCAGCAGGAGTTCAAGCAAAAGGTACAGGAAACCTTGCGTGGGAAAGGCAGCCGACCAATGTTTTCTCTCATGGTGCCTCACATAGACCAGACTTGTCAAGCAGAGTAAGCACATTTCTTCCCTGCTCCCTGGCAAAGAAGCTGAGCTGCAATCCCCAGGGGTCTTTTTAGATTCAGTATTTACCCTCGAGGTAATTTTAAGGCCTCTCTCCACTTCCTCACCACCCACACCCTCTTCTCCACCATCTCTCATCAACCCTCGCTCTGCACCTGCACTCAGCCATTAACAAGGAGAAGCAATGATGCAGGCTGAGAACAAGCTGGACCACTGTGCTCGGGGCTGGAAATGTAATGAGAAGGAGGAGAAAGCTGCAGATCAACAGGGGTGATAAGAAAGATATGCATGGAACCGATCCCTGTTCTCCAAGAAGGGCCCACAGTCAAGGAAGGTTAGGCTTACCTATTAATCCCTGCTGCCAGCCTTCGATATGAAAGCAGAGAATTATTAACAGTCACCCAATTCATGGAGGAAGAAATCAAGTCCAAATTTGGTGACAATGCCCTTGCTATAAATCCATGCGTGCATCTTTTTTTCTTTCTTTCTATCTTTTTTTTTTTCTTGATTGCTTTTAAAAGTCCATGTGTGCATCTTTTCCAAAGTGGCATCTGGACGTATGTCTCTCTTAAGGACATGGTTGTGTTTGTGGATTTAAACCTTGGCTATCATCGTTTAGAAAACTAATGATTACTGGTAGGATGCCCAAAAGCCAAAAAGATCATTTCAGACCTTTTAGGTAGTAAAGAGATACCTGCTACCAGATCTGTGCCTGTTACCTTGAGAATTCCAGGTGCAATGTCTATGCTGGTCTTACACAGAGAGTGTGGAGTTGAAATTTCAGAGTCACTGAAGAGGAAGCCCTGAAAGTTCTTTAACAATGAACAGAGCTCATGGTTCAATAGCTGCCAGAGAAAATGTTCACTTACATTTGAAAATCAGGTATCAGTCGGAAAGGCCTGGCTTGGCAGCAGTTGAATCTCTCTGCTCAGTACCACGTACTCTGTAATGCCGCCCAGAGCCAGTCACAGTTCCCTCTCACCCCTGCCCCTTATACACAGGCCTGTCACCGTGTGTTCCCTCCACGTTGTAACTGTTTGTTTACATGACTGAATCTCTATTATAAGTTCTTCGCAGACAAGGACTGGGTCTTTCATGTTTGTTCACTCGTGTCTCTCCAGTGCCAGTCTGATGCAGAGCAGATCTAGAACATGTTAAGTGAAGGAGAGCTGGGATGTCCAGAAGACCTCATCAAGGGAAGTGTAGATACCAAATTATATGTCACGTGTTGTCTCGCTGTCAATTAGGGACCCTTGGAGTGTCGTGTTCAGCCTTGGCTACCATATTTTAAAACACCGGGAAGTGAGAATTTGTTCACTGCTGGTGATGAAGATGGGCAGTGGAGACGGGAGATGCTTGGCAGGATCTGGAAACCGTGTCAAATGAGGAACAAATGAAAGAAATGGAAATGATTAACTGGACTAAAAGCAGGCAGAGGAAAGACATGGTTCTTCTCTTTAGATATTTGAAAAGCTGTCAAGTGGAAAAGGTAGCTCCATTCAT
Source organism: Vicugna pacos (assembly GCF_048564905.1). Lineage (NCBI taxonomy): Eukaryota > Metazoa > Chordata > Mammalia > Artiodactyla > Camelidae > Vicugna > Vicugna pacos. The sequence continues at coordinate 6,100,709 of NC_132999.1, read as the reverse complement.
TCTGTATTACCCCCAGAAGGCAAATTAAGGTCAATGATTATAGAGAGAAGCAGATTTGAGCTCACCAAAAGAAAAACAGAACTCATCAACAATGGCGGGAAAACAGTGAACTTTCTGACATTGAAGTAACAAAAGGAAGATGGCTTAATCAGGCTGCTAGGATCTCTTCCAAAGTAGGGTTTCTAATTTGCTGCATAGGGAACGCAAATACCCTTGGGCTCTCATATATGGAATCACATCAGGGAGTAATTGATATTAGCTTCTTTCCTAGGCACCAGTTTTAGTAGTTGGTAGAACACAGGAGACAGCACGGAGCTCCTGAAGCTGGAGGAAGTCTCCAAGAAGCAAGAGAAGACTGTTAGTTCTGAAGATACGTTTTCACGTGTGGTTTTGACTACCGCCTCTCCGAGTCACAGAAAGCTGGAATGAGGAGGGTATTTAAAAAAAAAATTATGGAATTTTGGGGAAAGGCGCATCTTTTTGAAAGTTAACACTCAAAAGATCTGCAATTACACATCTGTTTTCTTGTTTGGTTTACAATTGACAGAACAGAGGAGTCCGTGAAATTGAATGACACTTCACATCGATAAACATTTCTGAAACAGTATGGTAGCAATTTGAGGAACACATTATACTCTCAAGCTGCATAAAGAGCAAAGAATATGCTCTTTAATGCTTAATTTTAATAATGATCTTACTTGTTACAAATACAGCACTTCACAATGAAAGCCTCAATGTGTTTTAGTCCAGTAATATGATAAGACACAGCTTGTAAAAATGAGACTTGAGTTTAACTATGTGTTCTCGTGTTTTATTTTCCATTTATCATGTGAATTGCTCCTAAATAAGATTGCCTTACTTCATTAGTTTGCATAATTACCGAAATATAGCATGGGATTCCAAATAACAAACTCCTGATAATATCATTTCAGATTTACCGTGACATTATTTTGAAAATGACAAAAATTGATACACAATTAAGTTAAAAAGTAAAAGTATATAAGCTAATTATGTTCCTTTTGAGTCTTCCAAATATAAAGAGGTTATCTGTGGCAGAAAAACAAATGTTTGCGCTCAGATACCGAACAGCTTGAAAACCAGAGAACGATTGGTGAGAGCTGTATTGTTTTAAGCTAACAATAAGTCTGATTTTGACGAAGGAGGAGCCAGGTGGAGTTTTGTTTTCATGTTTATTTTGTTAATTGAATCAAGACTCTTAAAGAAAGATGAGAAAAGTTTTCCATCAAGATTTAAAAATACCTGTTCAGATGTATTTCCAGTTCTCTAATAGCAACCTAGCAAAGGAACCTAACAGGGTCTGGCCCCAGTCAGAAAATCCCAGTGTCTTGTTTGAGTTCAGATCTTCAGCAAGTGCAGACATTTCACTCGGCTCCATCTCCAAACTGTGGGCGAGATAGAAAATGCGGATACAGAGAAAAAGCTGCAAACTATTAGCGATGAGACACTGTTCCAGGAGCCAAGAAGGAAATGCTCCTCTTTGGACTGGAGGCTGTTGAAAGTCGATGAAGTGCCCTGACGGAATAAAGCCCGTGGTCTGTGGAGGGCCAGCTGATCAACAGGGGTTCCAAACATGCCAAGACGAGAGCAGAGCAACAGCCGAGATGAAGAAAGACACCCTTCGCCCTGCCTCCCACATCCTCTTATTCATCATTTTAAACCGAAAGCTTGGACGCAGCAGTCCCACCTAAAACACTGCTTGTTTCCCTAAAACAAGCTTGCAGCTGGAAAGGGGGCGCATTGCCATTCTGTGGTCCTTTCCTTTCAGTCGTGATCTGAGCACATCTATGACTTTTATGAGCAAGGAGCCTGGTGGCTGAGGGATAAAACATTAACTACCAACGTTTGCATTTGCTGTGGAATCTTAGTAGAATCTTCTTTTTCCTCGTGATGAACCAGCTGACACTGATCCTCTGAAGAAGAAGGATCTCCGTGTGGTTTCACACACCCCAGTTCCCAGTCCCCCAGCAGATGAAGAATATTCTTTGTTTACGGTTAGGTCAAAACACGTTCCCTCCAGCTGTGGGGAATCTCGCTGGCTGGGTGCGGGAAGGGGGCCTCTTTTGCAGGAGTTATTAACATGGGCTGTAAGTGTGTTGGGAGGCACGAGGCCAACAGCTGGATGGAGAAGGCAGGTTCTGGGCCAGATGAGACTCTCTGCTTTCAAGTCTCCCATGTTGTGCACACACACAGAAACACACGCACGCACGCACGCACGTGTGCACACACACACACGATCAGCTAGGGAATGTTAAACAGCTCCAGATTTATTTTTTAATATGAGCTGAAATGTCTAGTGCAGCTGAAGGGTTGGCAGAGCCAGGCGAGCCTGCTCCTCCTCACCACAGGCTGGAGGCACCCGGCCCAGGCCTAAGAGCTGCTGGCATTCCACAGAGATGAAGGGCTTGGAAAGGCATGCCCAGCTCCTCGGCCAGGTGATGGGGAAACGAAGAGAAAAAAACACAGCAACTTGGGCCATCCTAGCCTCTGAGTGATCACCTAGTCAAACTCCCACTTTTTAAGAAAAGAAAACTGCAGCCCAGAGTCCACAGCAAATCAAAGACATAACCAGAGTCAGGACCTACATTTCCAAATGAGGACCAGATAAAGGCCTTCAGAGGTTCTAGTAATTTCTAAAAAGATTAGGGTGACAGCCCCATATGTCATTCAATAGAGAAACGTTAAGGAAAGTCTGAGGTACTATGAGGTTCTGACATTTCCCAGGAGGAGTCATTTTAAATGCCTTTTTGGAAATATTTCCTATCAAATGCTTTCAGAAATATTTTGCCCCATCATTAGATTCCGCCGCCTCCTGGTGTTCTGAGCCTAAGCTTATCCTGTCTGCTGGGAGTTCAGCTCTGCTCTGACCCCAGGTCTGAGCAATCCCATTCCACTGTAACCCTCCTCGTTATCCACCCTTGAGCCATGGACCACCTGGGCTGGCCAGTCCCCTCCTCCAGGCTGCATCCAGGGAGTTCCCAGCCTCTCCTTGAAAGCTCCAGTGAGGACAACACACTGTCTCCTGGGATAGTTTGTCCCATCTCTGAACAATGGCTCTGACTATTAGAAAGTTCTTTCTTGTGTTAATTTGGAATTTGTCTGGCTCTAGCTTCTACCTAGTAACATTGGACCCTGAGATTAATGTACAGAACTTTACATTCATTATACTGAGTTTTGTTTATTATTAAAAAAAAAACCCCACAAAGATCGTTGTTGATCTTATTTACCATATTTACCATCCCTCCCAACTTGGATTCAGCTGCCAATATAACCATCTCTCCACTGTCATGATATGGATCTCTAACAAAAAGGCAGGTAAAGAGAAAACCAGGAAACATATCAGTGCTTGTCACTTTCAATATATTTTTAGGTAAACATTGATCTATTAATCACCAGCCCTTGGGTAAAGTTTTCCAGAAGTCATGAAGGCCTCTATTACAGTACCTATTAGGAGACTGTTCAGGTGTGACTGTCCCCAAGAACTGAAATCTCCACCTTTGTCTGCTGTGTCTAACACAGTGCCTGGCCCATAGAATATGTTTCATAAAGACTGTGAACCAGTGAATATTTTCTTGGGGGTCCTGTTCAGGTTACTAGTGATCACTCTTTCTTTCTCTACTAAGACATAAAACCTAACACGTTAGCACTTATATGTGGAATCTAAAAAATAAAACGATACAAATGAACTTATTTACAAACCAGAAATAGATTCACTAGAAATATTCATAGAAACAACTATGGTTACCAAAGGGGAAGGGGTGCAGGGGAGGGATAAATTAGCAGTTTGGGATTAACATATACACACTCTATATATAAAGTAGATAAACAACAAGGGCCTACTGTATAGCACAGGGAACTATATTCATGTGCTTGTAATAACCTATAATAGAAAAGAATCTGGAAAAGAATATATATATATATGTATATATATGTATATGTGTAACTGAATCACTTTGCTGTACACCTGAAACTAATGCAACATTGTAAATCAACTATACTTCAATTAAAAAAAAGTATGGCTAATATAAAGCTGTAGCCCCACCCCTCCCTCCCTAAACATTCAAGAATTTAAATGGTAAGTGTGATATTCTAGGGATATCTTTGAATTTTCTCCACTTTAAAAAAAATGTAAATTATTTCCAAATGTCAGTGCTATAACCATTATTAGTAACTACTTGCAAGTAATTTACTTGCAATATACCTTTCAACTATGTCACAGCTCCAAGGCCAAGAAGAAATGACATAGAACGTATTTGACCTAGTCCAGCTGGCTTTGAACAGGCACTCCATCAACAGAAGGAGAATTCTGTGTGTTTTAAAAGCAATAAGATGTAAACAAGATGAAGCAACTTGCTCCCCCACTTTTGCTGTTTTGTCAATAGATATTGAACTTCTGTCTGTTTAAAGAACCACTGTGTTTAGCTCCAGGATAAGAGGTGGGGGAAGAGGATGAGGAAAACTTTATCAAGTAGTTCATGGCTAGAGAATCAAAAGGCACATAATAATATCAGGAAGTGCAATAAACCCATAGTCATATTAATTTGACTTGAATGCATTCATGCATGTACGCAGGAGGAAGGGCTGGTGGGATTTGGAAAGAGGTTTTGACATGAGATGAAGGCAGGTGAGAGCTACCTGGAGGTAAGGGCTAAGGGTTCTAGAGGAGCTGAGTTTTGAAGCAATGTTCTGGAATGATGGAAAGACATACATTTAAAAAGGAGAGTGCACAGCATTCTGGGCAGTGACATTCTTGATCGGGCATAAAGGTGAAAACAAGAGTCAGGAAGCAGTAGTCTGGGAGAAAGATAAGGGGAGGGTAAGGTGACCAGGGCCTAATTCCAGTTCTGTTAATAACCAGCCATTTGATTCAGTCATTCTCTGTCTGCCTTTATCTGAAAATAAGGGATTAAACGAGATAGTCTTTCCCAAAAATTTCTTTAAGTGTGTAATCTGCTTTTAGGAAAGTAAGAAGCAAGTTAACTTGACAAACCAGAATGTTAATGCTGAGTTACAAATGAAAATAAGATTGGAAAGATGGACTGTATGATTGGCAGTAGGTGAAGACACTTGCATCAGATTTAAGGACCAAATGGGTAGCCACTGTTGGTCCTTGAGCAAAAATGACAAGATTAAAACACCTGTGGAATACAGTCAAAGAAAATTGCCCAAGAGGACTTTCAAAATAACTGTAGTCAATCCTAGACTTTTTTAAAGAGACTCACAAAAGTTACATTTCCAGCTACCCAAATGAGGGTGGTGGTAATTAAATTATCAATTAAAATTATCAATTATTTTATTCTTTTTATGGCTGAGTAGTATTCCACTGTATAAATATACCACAAATATCATATGATATCACTCATACGTGGAATCCAAAAAAAGAGAAACCAAGAGGACACAAATAAATGTATCTACAAAACAGAAACAAATTCATAGACATAGTAAACAATCTTATGGTTACCGGGGGAAAGGGGTGGAAAAGGATAGATGAGAGTTTAAGATTTGTGAATATTAACTAGTATATGTAAAATAGATAAACAACAAGTTTATTCTGTTAATATAGAGCAAAGGGGATTGAAAAGAGATTTGAAGAAATCATGACTGAAAACTTCCCAAACTTAAAAAAGGAATTAGATATCCAAGTACAGGAAACACAGAGGGTCCCCAACAAGAAGAAAATAGACCTACACCAAGATATATAATTAAGGTGACCAAGTTTAAAGATAAAGAAATGATGCTAAAGGCAACGAGAGAAAAACAAAGAATTAATTACAAAGGAACACCCATAAGGCTTTCGGCTGATTTCTCAACATAAACATTGCAGGCAAGAAGGGAGTGGCAAGATATATTCAAAGTTCTGAATGAGAAAAAGCTACAACCTAGGATACACTATCCAGCAAAGCTATCCTTCAGAATAGAAGGAAAGATAAAGAATTTCAAAGACAAATAAAAACTTTAAAAATTCAACAATACTAAACTTATGCTAAAATAAATACAGAAAGCACTACTCTAAATAGAAAAGAAGCAGGAATAAGAAAACCGTAATTGGAAATGTGTAACTACAATGAGTTGCAATAGAAAAAACATGAAGATGTAAAAGAGAACATCAAAGTCATTAAAGGTGGGAGAAGGAAGCAAGAAAATACAGATTTTTTTTCTTTTTATCTTTTTTTTAATCTTTTTTTTTCTTTTTATCTTTTTTTTTCTTTTTTAGGATGTGTTTAAACATATGACTAACAGTTTAAAGCAAACAGGTATAGTAATGGATTAATATACTCGAAAAACAGGGTGACCACAAATCAAAAGCATACAATGGAGTCACAAAAACCAAAAAGAAACCACAATAATACAAAAGAAACTTATCAAACCACAAAAAGAAAAAGAAAGAAACAAAGAGGAAATACCAAATCAACTGGAAAACTAAGTTCAAAATGGTAATAAACACACATCTATCAATAATTACTATAAATGTCAATGGACTAAATGCTCCAATCAAAAGATATAGAGTGGCAGACTGGATAATAAAACAAGAACCTACAATATGCTGCATACAAGAGACTCACTTTAGGGTGAAAGACATGCATAGATTGAAAGTGAGAGAGAATGGAAAAAGATATTTCATACAAATGGAAACAACAAGAAAGCAGGAGTAGCAATATTGATTTCAGACAAAATAGACTTTAAAGAGTAGCAATATTGATTTCAGACAAAATAGACTTTAAAGATAAAGAAAGATACTATATAATGATTGAAGGAACAATACAAGATGAGGATATTACACTCATTAACATATATGCACCCAAAATAGAAGCACCTAAATACATAAAGCAAATACTAGCAGACATAAAGGGAGAAATTGACATAAAGGGAGCACAGTCATAGTAGGAGACTTTAACACCCAATTAACATCATTGGACAGATCTTCCAGACAGAAAGTCAATAAGGCAATGGAGATACTAAATGACACAATAGAACAGTTGGATTTTGTTGATATTTTCAAGACATTACATGCCCTCAAAACAGAATATACATTATTTTCTAGTGCACATGGAACATTCTCTAAGATAGATCATTTACTCCGGCACAAAAGGAGACTCGACAAATTTAAGAGATTAGAAATTATTTGAAGCATCCTTTCTGATCACAATGCCATGACTAGAAATCAACCACAGAAAAACAAAGGAGAAAAAAAATGACAGCATGGAGATTAAACAACATGCTATTAAAAAAACCCAATGGGTCAATGATGGAATCAAAGAAGAAATTAAAAAATACTTTGAGACAAATGACAATGAAAACACAACCACGCAAAATCTATGGGATGAAGCAAAAGCAATTTTAAGAGGGAAGTTCATAGAGATACAGGCCTTCCTCAAAATACCAGAACAATCTCGGTAAATAACTTAACCTATCACCTAAAAGAATTAGAAAAAGAAGGACAAACAAAACCTAGTCAGCAGAAGGAAAGAAATAATAAAGATCAGGGAGGAAATAAATGAAATAGAGATTTTAAAAATAGAAAAAAAAATCAATCAAACCAAGAGCTGGTTTTTTGAAAGAGTAAACAAAATCGACAAACCTCTAAGCAGGCTCACCAAGAAGAAAAGAGAGGAAGCAAATAAACAAAATAAGCAAGAAAAATGGAGAAATTACAACCAACACCACAGAAATACAAAAAACCATAAGACAATACTATGAACAACTATGTGGAAACAAATTGGATAACCTAGAAGAAATGGACAAGTTTCTGGAAACATACAGTCCACCAAGGTTGAATCAAGAAGGAATAGACCACTTGAACAGACCAATCACTAGAAATGAAATAGAATCAGCAATTTAAAAAACCTCCCTGCAAACAAAAGTCCAGGACCGGATGGCTTCACTGGGGAATTCTACCAAACATACAAAGAAGAAATTCTGGTCCTTCTCAAGCTCTTCCAAAAGATTGAAAAGGAAGGAGTACTCCCAAACTCATTCTATGAAGCCACCATCACCCTGATATCAAAACCAGACAAAGCAACTACCAAAAAAAAAAATTACAGACCAATATTCCTGATGAACATAGATGCAAACGTAGCTGGTTGCTATATATTTCTTAATACTAACTCGTTGGCATTGCTCTTATGGTTCACAAGCCAGATTTTAGCCTTGTTTTTAAGAGTATATGTGTCCATATCCATATCAATAAGTAAATGCATTTTCTTAATCTGTTCCATTGTCTCATCTTCAACCTTGCATCTTACCAATCAATTACCTCCTTGAGAACATTAGAACTGCTGTAGTTACCCCATTTTCCTAATTAATCATTGGCCAGTTTGTTTAGGGGTCTGAAAGCTCATTGTGGTTTGAAGAGTCCTTTGGAAGCTTACCTAATGCCTTGAATGGAAGCAGAAAGGACCAGGTGATGCCCTGAGTCTAACAGCATCTATCCCTGAAGAGGATGGAACTCCCTGGAGATGCAGAGGAGACCAGGCTCTCCTTAGACAGCCATCTGAGGCTCCTGTGCAAAAGCCCAGCACCCAGCTTTCCAAGATTTGAGGTAAATTTCTGAGCTACAGTATTAAATCAAGGATACAAGAAGAGGAGGTTAAAGAGGTTTAAAGAAGGGTTTAAAGGATGCAAGTGGGGGAGGCTTGCTCTAGCAGACAAGATGCTTGTAAGATTTCTTTCAAAAGAAATGTTCTCCAGCCTCTCAAAGCTCATATTCAAACTGTCCACTTGGAGGAAAATATACATTGTTCTAGTTTCAGGGTGCCTGTGTGTTTTCCTCATGAATATAGAGCTCAGATTAGTGTTATTTGTGGATTAAATGTAGCTTTGAAGCTGCTCAGATCTCGTGGGATTTTCTGGATCAGAGACTGAAACTAGGATTTACCCCTGACAATAGTTATTTATGAAATCAAAATGGCCCCTCTGATTTGTCTCCATCCTAAATTGCACTGTAACTTGGAGACAAGGAGGAGGTGGTAGGAATGTCAAAGGAAGTGAGGAGAATGAAGGACACATTTCATTATCCATAATTTCTCTCCAAAAAGCTGGTCAGATTTCTCTTCCCTTCCCTGAGTCCCAAATCAACGCTTCAAATGAGCCCCTTGGAAAGCCAGGGCTGAAGCTCAATTCTCCTCGCAATAATATCCTTAGTAACTAAAAATGTTTTATCTACATTTATGTTTTGCCAACCCAAAAACTTGGTTTTAGAATAAGAATGGGTGGGTTTATCTTTCTTTTTCCCTCCATGAGATTTTTCTGGTGAAGTCATACTTTTGGTCTGTAGAGTTTGTTTGTTTTTTTTTAAGAGCAAATGAGTTTTTAGAAGAATATCCCTCTAAAACCATCCTCTAGATAAAACTTAGAACCACAACCAAGGAAGAATAACTTCCTGGAATGCAAAACAGGTGGGTTCCCATGGAGCATTAGGGATGAGAGCCACACTGGGAAAAGGTTCAAGAGGAAACAAGAGATGATGAAGTAGAGACATTGAAGCCATTTTGGGGAGTTTTCCCGTAAAAGGAACAGGAAAAGGGAATCAGAACCAAGAAGGGGTTCTCGGGTCAAGGAGGGTTGATTCGTTTCTATGATCAGAGATGTGCACAAGGGGAGGGTATAGCTCAGAGGTAGAATATGTGCCTGGCATGGACAGGGTCTTGGGTTCAATCCCTAGTACTTCCATTAAAGATAAATAAATAAATACATAAATAAAAACCTAATTACCCCCCAATAGAGATAACTTTAAAAACAAATAAAAATTTTGAAAAAGAGAGATCTACGCAAGTGGGGATTACAAGCCAACGACAGCTGGTTTTGATTTTAAGCTATGGCCTTTGCATTCCAAACCCACATTTCTGTACTCTGCTTTTTTTTCAATTTGGGACTAAGACTCTGTAAACCATATCTTTCCAATTCTGATGGCTCTTTGTTGTGTTCTGTCATCAGGGGACTCCAGATGGAGTCTGGAAGGTTGGAGGAGGGGAAAAGGCTCAGATGCCTTCCTGTCTCCTGCTGTTCCATCAGCACCAGCCCAGCAATGCTTCCTCACGCTGGCAATGGCCTCCCCTAGTGGCAGCAATTGGTTGTACTGTCTGTTTTTTCCCTCCTCTCTAATATCAGAACCGTACAGGTGGCCCTTCCTTCTCTGTGGTCTGAGCCCCGGTTTTCAGGGCACCGGCTGGAGGCTCCCTCCTTGGAAATCTGGGAGAGCCCCTCCTTCAAGCTTCTAAGCTCTGGAACCCCAGCCTCTTCCCTTTGTTCCCCAGCCCAAGGGCCTGTAGCTGCTGCCCTCAGCTTTGTGTCTCCTCAGTGTACCTTCTCCTCTTTTCCATCTGTCAATGGTATTTAGCAGCTTTCCTAAAGTAAATTATCTTGGTCAAAATAACTTGGTGGTTCACGTTGTTTTCTTGACAGAACCCTGACACAGAGTCAGAGCGGGGATTTCAAGTCAAGGTTGGCAGAGATCAAAGCGCACACCCTGCCATCTATATACCATACTGCCTTCCTGAAGAAATGGCCACCTCTTAATCTTTTAAAAATGTTTTAACAAAAACATAAGTGAGGGCTTACTCTCCACCGAACTAAAAAGCCGTACCAATACATCTGCTGACAACACGCCAGCCCTTTCCTTGCTTCTGTGTTTCTCCAGCCTCTTCCTGACAACACTCCATCTTTCCTCGTGTCCTATCTCCTATTATAGTGTCACCTCCTCCTAGTGCCTTCATTCCCAGGTCACACGTTTCTTTCTCTTCGCCTTGTTCTTTCTTTTCAGATCCCTGTCTCTACACCCTATGTTCTGTGATTGGCCTGAGAATAGAGAAGGTTGGTGTTCTCACCACTTTAGGAAACACGTGCCCTGATCTGAAATTCACATTCTTGCAAAGAGCGCTGAACTGAGTGTTGGAGGATAATAATCAAGTCCTCACTGAGCAGCAGACTCAGTCACGTGCAGAATTAATACCATCTCTCTGGCCCCGGTTTCCACAGCTACAGGGCGAGGAGGTCACAGGAGATGACCTCTGAGGCCCTTCCAGCGTCAACATGTTGCTAGGTCAAAACTCTCAGACAGATGGGGCTTCCAGAACTTGCCCTGTCTTTCAGCTCTCTTCTTGATCCTGGGCGCTGCAGCTAATGGACTGTTACTCAATTTCCTAAAATAATATAAAATTCTATTGAATCGGTAACAGCCCTTTGATTTACCCTAAAGCTTTTGGCAGCCCTTAGAAACCGTGCCATCTAATCTCTTCCATTCCCGACCTGGCTCCTTCCTGAAAAGTCTTAAATTCTATCTTTAGTTCACTGAACTCTAATTACTTTCCTCCTTTTCTTCATCGTTGCTTAACATTCTTTATCCTTGGTTTCTCTTTTTAACTCATCCAATGCCCTCCTTTATAGAACCACTTTTTCTTGTCCTTGATTTCTTAGGTATACCCACACACATCACAGAGGCTTCCTTGGAGTCCTAGAGAATGTGGTTATTTATTCATGTGGTGCGACTGGGCCTTCCTCTTGAGAAAGGGTGTCAAACAAGGGCTTCTGGGGATGTACGTGAGGCAGTTGCATAGTGGCCGAACCAAAATCCAGAGGAGTGAAATCACATCCCGGCTTCTTCACTTATTAGATGATTTGGAAGTCCTTAAAAGGACTTGGAAAAATGACTTAATGTCTTTGACTTAAAATGTTCTTATCTAGATGCAGTAATATCTACCACAGTCACCTATTCAGCCAACATTCGTGAGATGATCACAGACACCCCTGGAATGTTCTCTCCATGGGGGCTGAGGGCCTATGTGTGTACCTGCGGTCAGCATAAAAGAGCACCACCAGGAGAAAGCCAGCTCTTTAGGACTGGTGAATGCCATTGCACCCACACAGACAGGGGAGCTTGTCTGTCTCAGTTATTTCACAGGGAAAATGCAGCTGATTCTTTGTAAAATGCTAGAAAATGAAGATTGATTTTCTGGGACTTCAAACCCAAGACATCCAGAGATGAACACGTCACCTTCCCTGGAAAATCAGTTCCTCGTCCTGTAATCTTTATCTGCCCCTCGCTCAGCTGGTTGGGCGAGCCAGAAATGAGGCATCACCCAGACTTGTAGCCTCTCTCTCATCACACTCATCCCAACAATCACCATGTCCTGTCAGACGTCAGACCTGTCCGTTTCTGTCCCCTATCTCTGCCATTGCCTGTCCTCCAGGTGAGGCCACCATCATCTCTCACCTGGATCACAGCAAAGCCTCCCAGCTGGTTCTACCTACGCCCATCCATTTCCCCCCAGCAGCCGACGGCCCTTCTGAACTGCAAACTGAACCATCTCACTTTCTTCCTCACTTCCCCCAAGTGTCCTCAGAGTCAAGTCCAGCTATCCAGGCATGACTTCCAAGACTCTTCATGATTTCTCTTGCCTCAGCTTTTCACTTACAATTCTTTCTTTTAATTTTTTTTAATTGAAGTATAGTTGATTCACAATGTTTCAGGTGTATAGCAAAGTGATTCAGCTATATATATACAAACACATATATATTATTTTTCAGATTCTTTTCCATTATAAATTATTACAAGATATTGAATATAGTTCCCTGCACTATACAGTAGGTCCTTGTTGTTTATCTATTTTATGTACAGTAGTGTGTATTCTGTTAATCCCAAATTCCAAATGTATCCCTCCCCACACTTTCTCCTTTGGTAACTATAACACTAACCATTCTTGGGCCAGTCCTGTGTATTTCCCATTGTCCTCACTCCCACCTTTCTGAGTGTCCTTCAGTTTGTCAGATAGCCCATGCTCTCTCTAGCCCCTACACCTCCCCAGGTACCATTCACTTTCTCTGAAACACACATGCCTCCTGCATCCTACCCCTTCTAACCTCCACTAACTCCAAGCTACCCTTCTCTCAGCTTAATGTCACTTTCTGTTACAAGCCCCCTCCTCAGCCCTGCTCCTAGCCATGTTTATTTGATGGCTTTGTTATATGCTTTGGAAAGTGTCAAAACAGTTATGACACAGTATTGTGATTGATTGTTCATTTGTCTGTCTTCACCTGTAATATGTGATCCAAGACAAGGAAGCAAATTGTCTTCTTCCTCATTGTTTCTCCACAGCCTAGCAAGAACCTGGCATATCGTAGGTACTCCATAGACACATGGTGTTATCATGAGTCTTAATTAAGGTAGGCTGGCATCTGTCCATACAAAGCTATGAAAAGCAGAGGATCTATTATCATTGGCTGTGTTCACAATCAGCCACTAATACAATGATTTGATAATAGAGACAAAGTAATTTGTATAGAGAGAACCATCTATTCTAATTTTTATTGAGGTAAAATTGACATACAACATTATACTACTTTCAAGTGTAAAACACAATGATTCAATATTTGTATATATTGCAAAACGATCACCACAAGAAGTCTAGTTAACATTTGTCACCATACACAGTTACAGAATTTTTTAAATTTGTGGTAAGTTTTAAGATTCACTCTCCTAGCAATGTTCAGATATACAATACACTGTTATTAATTATAGCCCCCATGCTGTACGTTATAGCCCCATGACATTTCTTTTATAACTGGAGGTTTGTACGTTTTGATCACCTTCACCCATTTTGTCCACACCCCAACACCCCTCCTCAGGAAACCACCAATCTGTTCCCTGTATCTATGAACTTGGTCTGTTTGTTTTAGATTCCATATGTAAACAAGATCATATGGTGTTTTTCTTTCTTTGTCTGACTTATTTCACTTACTATAATGGCCTCAAGTTCCTTCCATGTTACTGCAAATGACAAAATTTAGCTCTTTTTATTCTTTTAGTTTTTAATTACATGTATGTGATTTTAAGCCTCGCATAAAATGCATATTCTGAATGTACTCAATTTAATTTCAATTTTACAACAAAAGCATCCAGGGGTGTTAAATAGTCCCACAGAGTTTTTGCCTTGATAATATCATCAAGACCGTGAGGCAAACTTCAAAGAAGAGAAAGATCCTCGCATTGATTTATTTTATGTGTATATTTTAAAGCACAGGACTAACTGACACCAAGGGGCAGTGCATTAGCATTTTTGGTGGACATGAAGGGATCTTTCACAGACACAGTACTGAGTTAGTTATGACTGTATTGAGTTTCCAAGCACATTGCTCCTTGGTGATTTCTGGCTCTTAATGTATTGACTTTCTGCTTGAGCCAGAGCTTTCAGAATTCCACTTCTCCTAACACCATACCAGGTTACTCTATTTTATACAGTTCTACATTCTATACTGTTTCCAATGAGGGGACAACCTGGGCAGTATGCACCTTCTTGAGAGACCCTATCTCCTAGACAGTGTATTCTTTGAAAAGAAAAAAAGCATATGGTAGCATCCAGTCGGTGTAAAATCTATACTAAACGACTGATACAGCACATTTTCTGAAAACTGAGCTAGTCTGCTTATTGCTTCCTCTTGGGACATGGCTAGCAAGCAGGTGACGTAAGGGGAAGAGCCAGCCTCTGAGCTGGACAGATGTGTGAGTTCTGATCCATCTGGCTCTGTTCCTTGTTCGCTGTTTGAACTTGTACAGGTTATGTGCTGAGTCTCAGCTTCCTTGTCTCCAAAATGAGTATAATGATACTTACCAAACAGGGCTCTATGCTGATTTAAAAACTTAGCCAGGTGGAGCTATCTAGGGAGGGTGGGAGTCGAGTGATATTTATAAAAAATTATCCATATGCATCCCCCAGCCCCTCAAATATGGGGGAACTGGATGGATGTACAACACGTATGGAACTGAAAAGGTGCTGACTGGCTTCTCTGCCTTTCACTCTCTTTCCTCACCACCCAACTACGTGGTGCGATTAGAGTGAGCAGGTCGAGCTCCCTAACACTACAGGTGTGCCCACCAGGGCCTGGCGGTAAACAGCGATCTGAGGTGCTGTTCCACATCTAATAAACTGTGGGTAGAAGAGGTACATTCAGATAAGGTCTGGCTCCCTTTTAGCAAAAGGTGATGCAGACAGATCTTATAAACAGCTGTCATATTCAGAGGAAAATGTACCAAATCAGGAGAATGAACCCTGGGAAATCACTCTAAAGGATTAAATGTCTGCAAGACATAATTATCGACATCACTGGGAAAGGTAAAGAGCAAATGACATATATCGCACATTAATATGTGTATGATATAGACATGTCTATGTATGATATATATCATACATAGTGCTTAAATATATACACGTCGGTGCTCAATATATTTTATACCAAAGTAAAATGTGCCTTTGTCTTGGAGTTATCCTGACATCAACAGTTTGTCCAGACATAAACAGACAAAAGGAAAGCAGTAGAGATAGTTTTATATCCATTTTTCTAATTTGATTTACCATGCTGAATTCAAGTTACCAGCTAGATATTTTAAGTTGTTAATTTTTTAATTTGGGGCTACTTTTCATGGCACTTTGCCTTAGGATTATGGCTCAGGTTTTACTCCTTTTCAGTGGGCATCTTACTTCCCATTTTTTTGTCCTTTGTTTTATCTGCAGAGTGAACCAATCATCTATTAGAATTTCCCTTCAGTCCTGATAAGTCAAACCACTGCTTTAAGAAAAGCATCAGTGCTGTCGAATTCCCCTTCAGTGTGACAGTGCTGAATTTGCTTCCATCTTTTACAAATACTTAACCCTTTATTTTATGTTAAAAATTCTGGTTTTGTCAAAAAGTCTTTGGAATCAACCAAAAGTCTCCCACTGACCAAGGAAGGAATGATAAAATACAATTTAATCATTTTGCAACCTGTAATGAAAAAAAAAAAAAACCTAGCTCTTGGCAATGATCCTCAACCATTGCTAAGCAGGGAATTGGACAATAATGGATCATTCAAACACCTAGCCCCCCTGATCCATCTTAACATCACCCAAAGAGAGGCAAGGAGATGGTATGTGCCTCCTGACGTGATGCACTAGAATATTCCCCAAACCACATATGAAGCCTTCCTGTCAAAATAATCTAACCCAAACCTGAACATCTTGTCTAGATCTCTAGGTTACCAGAATATAGATTAAGGGGGAGGAAAGACAGAGAAATATGTTATATGACATTATAAGATTCGATTAGCACATCAAGAATATGAGTAGCTCTATGGGACAAATGACTCAGTTTCTTCAATATGTAAATTGAAAGGTTCAAAAAAGTAAGGGGTTAAATTTAAAGGTACTTAAGAAATATCAACTCTATGTGCTATCCAGACCTAGTTTAGACTCTGATTTGAACAAGTGCTTTAATCCAGCAAATCTGAGTGTTGACTGGATAGTTAAGGATATTAAGAAATTAGGGAACTATATTCAGTATCTTGTAATAACCTATAATGAAAAAGAGTATGTATATATATACATATATATGGCTGAATCACTTTGCTGTACACCAGAAACTAACACATCATTGTAAACCAACTATACTTCAATAAAGAAAAAAGAAGGTGTATTTTAGGTGTGATAAAGGTATTATAGTTATATTGTAAAAAATACTTACCTTTTAGGGATATACATATTGAAGTATTTTCAGATGAAATGATGTATCAAGAATTTGCTTCAGAATAATCCAAAGGGGTTTGGGAGAGGAAGGTATCGATGAAACATTTTTGTCCCTTTGTTGATGGTTGTTGAAGACAGGTGATGGGTACACAAGGGTTTTATAGTCTTCTGTCTACTTTCTTATACATTTGAAATTTCCATAATAAAAATAAGTAACAGAATAAAAAGAGGCTGGTACCTAGGAATCTAAGAAATGGTTTTTCTCTTACTCTGTTCCCCCCGTCCCACAGGTGTCCCACATCCCCAGATCCAAACACCCACATAATTATAGCACATTATTTGGCTAAAGTCACTAAGACAGACCTAAGATGAAACTGGAGTCCTATCACTTGAAGAAATATTTCTTATTCTCTCCTACTACCCTCCAACACTTCCCCAGACTCTATAAGGAAAATAAATGGGTCATACATAAGATGTCAAAAGAAATCTCCTTCCTTTGCAATCACTTCCAACTTCCACTCAGAACAAAAATCCAAGTGAGTGCTAAAAGGGAAATGTCTTGTGACAAGGTCAAACAAGACAGATGAGAAATATGGCTTGTGATGAAAAACGAACAGGTGCGTGTTTTATTGGCATGATAAATGTGGAAAAACCAGATGTGGAATCCCATATAACACCATACTAACCATTGGAAGGTATATCTTTCCTCAGAGAAGCCTTTTTTTTTTTTCTGGCTCCTATTCTTGTCATTCTGATTGCAACTTCTGCCAGTATCTTGGGGTCCAGGACAAAAGAGTTTGTAGGGTTTTTCAGGAAATGTATAGAATCCACCATCATGACATTTGTTGAAGTGAGGAAGCCTGTTTTTTGTGTTGGATGTGGAGAGGTAATGCTGGGGCAGACTACGTCCTAGGCTTTTCTGCAGGACTAAATGAGTGTGTGACGGACTCACTAAGAGCAGAGAAAAGCTGGCCTCACCCCCGCCGGAAATGAGGAAAGGTACAAGAAGCAACATAAACAAGGTTAAGAAATTTTGTTTTCTTTTTTGTTTTTGTTTTTTTTTTTTTGCCATGCATATTTGTCCTCATTTCCAGGAAAGGCCTGGATGACATGAAAAATGGACTAAACGTATGAAGTGACTCTTAGCCTTGTCTGCAAATCTGCAGGGTAGAGCTATGAACAGACTGGGAAACTTTCTAAGTTAAACAATGTGTTCCATCAACCTTTGTGTCCCCCTTTCCCAGCAGAGTGCCTGGTGTGCTGTTGCTCAATAAATGGGTAAAATAAGTGAACTAAGGAGGAAGGGAGAAGGGATGCCAGCCCACCTCTATGGATGAATTGGCAGGACCACGTCTGTTTTAAGCATCCATGCCCCAGATGTTCAGATGGCGCCCTCTAACAACATGCATCCCATTGCTCAGCAAGTCCACCCACTTAACTTCTGCTGTAATTTTTCCTCTTCTCCCACCTGGAAGACGAGAGTTCATTGGCTTCTGTGATGGTCGATTTTTTGCATCAACACAGCTAGGCTACGTGTCCAGCTGTTTGGTTGAACACCAGTCTGGGTGTTGCTGTGAAAGTAGTTTTTGGATGAGATTCACATTCATATCAGTAATGCTGTGATTAACAGATTAACCTCCATAGTGTGGGTGGACCTCATCATATCAGTTGAAGGTCTTAAGAGAAAAAAGACTGAAGTTCTAAAAAGGAGGAAATCTGCCTCCAGACTATCTTTGGATTTAAGTTGCAGCATCAGCTCTTCTCTGGGTCTCCAGCCTGCTGGCCTACCCTGTGTACACACACACACACACACACACACACACTCATCTTATCCTATTGGTTCTTTTTTTTCTTTCTCTTTTTTCTCCGTTTCTCTGGAGAACCCTAACTCAGGCCTTAATTGGTTTCCTGCCTCCAGGCCCCCTCCTCATTCCTCCTACCTGCTTTACTCCACATGATCCTGAGTGATCTCTAAACTCCAGCCTGAGAACACTGTTGACCTAAGCCCGTGGTCCTCTATCACCTCCACAGTTTACGCCATCCTTCCCCATGTAAACCAAACGTCATTTCTTTTTCTGAAGCCTGCAAACAGGTCCTTCCTACATGAGTCAAGTTCAGTACGTATCAGCCAGGACTGTAATTTTATCATTATTCGCTTGAGCTCCCTTCTCCTAGCCACATCTCCATCTGGTACAAGTGATCTCTACCAACTGAAGCTCCCAAGAAAAACTAAAAGGGACTACTTAAATATATGCTCTGATTGCTCATCAACAAATGAATGAAACACAAAGGCCCTCAGTGTTTAAGAACATTAGATTGTTATCATTAAGGAGAAAAGAGCAAATTAAGCTGACTGAAGTAATATGGAGGAAATCCTGAAATATTAAATTTTAAAAAGTTCCTGCTAGGATTCATTTTAATCAAGACCTACCAGAAATGTGTTCAAGCTTGTGTACTGGTCAGATTTGTCAGTACTGATAGATTTAGAACCTATCAGCTAGTGAATTAGGCTGGATGCTCAGAGCAGCTCTTCAAGACACTGAGACTTGATGCCGTCCTGGCACGTATGGACAGAGTCTATGGCACGGCCATATTGCTGGCAGAGAGAGGCTTGCTCTGGTTCACTGCCCAGGAGTGGATGCCCTCAAAGGGGGCAGACCCGAGGCGCAGCCTTGCACTGGAGCCACACAGTGCTCAACAGACACAGTAGGTCCCATTGGTCCCAGATGTGGATAAAGGGAAGACAGGGAAGCTGAAGAACTGACCAGCACAGTATTGCCACCACTCTCCAATATAATAAAACTCAAAATCTCCAGAATCTTCTTACTCTAATCCTTTCTTCAAAACATTATGGAGAAACTGCTTATTATGACAAGCTACTTACCTACTCATATACTTTAAAGTGTCGCTGCTAATTACAGAATAAAGGCCCACAGTTCTCAACCTGATATTTACAACTGCACACTTCCTCTTCTCCAATTTATCCAAGATCTATCCAATTTCACTCCCTCACTCCTGGGTATATCTCTCCTTTACGATCTACCACTTCAACATGAAGCTCTTCAACTATTCCAGCCAGTGCTGCTCTGTCTTGTCTCTGAAAGCATTGCCTTTGCTTTGCAGCAAGCACATAGATACACACCAGCAGGCAGTGTTAACTCGTTAGTGTGTGCATGCATTCCTTTAACATCACAGAAGCCATAAACTCCTTGAGGACAAAGGCCTTAAGTAAAAAGAAGACCCCCTTAGTCATCAATCGATCCATTTTGCTGGTGCTGTAGCCTTGGGCAATTTATTTATCTACTCTGAACCTACTTCAGACATGTGGAAGTGCCATGCGTATCTGAACACTTTTCAGAGCTACTGATGATCAAATTAGTTTTTTTAACAGTGCTAGAGTACTTTATTAATCAAAAAAAAAAAAACCACGCACTTTTGTGAGATATTACTATTAGCAATACCTACATACACATATGTATTTGTGTATACACATATATGTGTATATATATATACAACATATCAGTATTACTATGCAGCAAACTACCTAGAAGCTAATATTAGAATCAGCACATATAATTCCATTTTTTTGGCTTAGAAGCTTAGGAGCATCATTAGCTAAAACTTGAGTATGAGAAAGTTAGAGATGCAGCTTCACCTGACAGAGAAGGTCCTTGATAAATGTTTGATGAATAAAGGAATCCAAATGAAAAGGAGTTTAATTTATTACAGCTATCTGTAATGCTCTGAAACCATAAACACCACAGACAAACTGGTAAATTCTAAACCACCTTGCAGACTCTGCAAAGTACTGTGGTCTGATTATCTAAGAAGCTCACATCATGTACTACTTAGCACTAAAGAAACCCAGTATCACTGTTGGAAATAGAGACGTGAAATTGCTACAACTCTCGCATCCTTCAGAGAACAATGACAGATTACGTGTTACATTCAAAGTGGAAAATTGTATCACTAGACCAGGATGTCCTTTGGGACAAAGCCTGACAAAGCAAAGTGTCAACGTGGCTTTCATCTCGACTCAGATTAAAAGTCAACTGCAGAGAAGTCGTGTTCTGTATGGTCTATGGCAATGGGACTGGATGCTGCCATGCATGACGCATACAGCTTCTTCACCAACTTCATCAGCATCCCCCCTTGTCCCCCCTTGTGCCATAATTCACATCAAATGTAAAGTTGAAAATGGCAGCAACATGGCCCTAGAGTCACACAGTCTGATCTCACTTAAGTCACTACAATTAGATATGAGACGCTTGGCCCTAGACATATGCAGAAAGATGGATGAGCACAGGAGGACCTCAGACGGTTCTAAAGACAAGCTGACGGAAGGCAGAAGCCCAAAGTCTCCCAGATAAGAACTCCCAGTGAAACAAATGTATGCTGAATGCCTACTGTTAAATGCTGGGAAGAAAAACAATTCAGTTCATGTTCATGCCCTTGAGAAGATCTCAGTCTAGAAAGGAAGACATAAATATTAACCAGATTATTTTGATTAAAAAGGTTAACTATTAGAGAGAGAGGTTCCCAGCAAGGCAGAAGGCTGAGTTATGTGGTAAAGCTGGTGGTGCTGTGCCGTGCACGGGGATTGGCCAACAGTAAAACAGCAGCAGGACCTTGAAGCTTTCCAAAGAATGGCTGCTTCCAAGATCTCCATGAGCCTCGCTGGCGGGATACCACAATCAGAAAGCCATAGATTTGATAACCGGTTGGTCACACACAGACTTCACATTTGAATTTAGTGAGCACCTCCTGAATGCCAAGCACCACGACTGTTAATTCACATCTGCCTTTTGTAGCTCACAGACTCAACCGCCAAGGTTATAGATCAGTCAAGGAATCCAACTGTGAATAAATGACGAGGTACAATAAATGATCATGGTAAAATATACTGGATGTAATACTCACACCAAGACTCGAGGAATAGGAATTATTAACTCCATTCTATACATTAGAAAATTGTGTCCCACTGGGTTAAGTGATTGCCTAAAGTCACTCCGGTTAATGGCAGAGCCAGAATTTTGTTCAGCAGGTCTCCTGGCTCAAGTTCAATGCTGTAAGAGTACCCTGACACTCACAAACATCAGCAACTCCTCTTGTGCCTTCTCCCTGGGGCTCTGTGCTAATCATTGGTGTATTTGTCAGCTCCGGCTGCCATAACACAATATCATGGACTGGGTGGCTTAAGCAACAAAAATGTATTTTCTAATGGAACTGGAGGATAAAAAATCCAAGATCAAGGTGCCAGGCTATGCAGTCCCTGGCTTACAGATGGCCGCCTTCTCCCTGTATCCTCACATGATGGAGTGAAAGAGAGAGACCTTCCTCTCTTCTTATAAGGCCAACAGTCCTATAAGATTAGTGCCCTACTGGCATGACCTCATTTAACCTTAACTACCTCCTAAAGACCCTATCTCCAGATACAATCACACTGGGGATTAGGGCTTCAACGTATGATTTGGCGTGGGGGACACAATTCAGTCCATTTCAGTTAACTCCTCAGCAACCGTGAAGCCCCTTTAAAACCAGCTTACCCTTCTCAGTCTTTCTTCAGATCTGACTTTCTATCTTTTTTCCATCCCATCGTCCTCTCCCAGGATGATTCCATCATGTTTCTGTACTCATAAAGCCCACCCTCAGAATACATCTTTAAAAATATTTATGAGAGTTTGATGGTAAGCTGAGCAGGTATATTTTTATCCTAAAGCTCCTGAAATCCCGATACACCTGTGGTCAAGGGAAAGTTAACAAAAGCGGGAGGCCGTAAGAAGATGAGAGATTTTTCGAATGTACTGGAAGCTGGGAACCTGGAAACAGAGTGAAGGAAGCTGCAGTTCCTTGATGTGAAGTCACAGGGAAGAGAATCCTTCTGAGGCTTGATGCACAGAGGTGGCGGTGACAGCGGAGGGCAGGAGTCAGAAGAGGTGCAGAGAATGGGGGGTAACTTGGAGTGGAACCACCTCTGACCTCACTTCCTTGTCTACGTACACAAAGTGATTCAAAGCCACACAATTCTACCCCAGTCATCATAAAACTCAGGGACATTCTTGAAATAAATTGAACAAATAACTTGAAAAGATTTAGGGTGGTGGACATGAGCTCCAGTGTCCCAGATAAAATTCTTGGTCATCCTGGCACTCATGCTGACTCTCCAGTGTGGTCTGCCAGCTGACAATCCCTGACCACACACAGAGCCCTCAGGAAGCCTTTCTGTAGCTTTTTTTCTTAAATATGAATAGAAAGCCAAGACATTTGAGAAAAGCCAGAAATATGACAGAGAAATAACAAAAAATAAATAAATAAAAGGACAAAAAAAAACAAACAAAAAACAGAGCAAGCAAAGATGATTTGGGGATGAAAAAGAGGTTTCATTATACCTTAGTTTTTATCCTCAGAGATTTGCCATCACGATATTCAAGAATACATTACATTCATAAAACAAAAATAGGTATCTTTGAAAAAAGTACAGAAAGAATAAATTGATTATCAAAACAAAATATTTCATAGAGTGGTGGATAAGGTATAGGAAATCTCACAGTAGATAAAACAAAGTAGGAACTTCAAATGCTGTGCTTCATTTTCTCTATAGTTACCTTTTTCTGAAATCAGATTATTTGTTTACTTGCTTCTCTATTTTCTGCGTCCTTCACTAAAATATACAGTGCCCAGCGAGTATTTCTGGACTTAAAATAAATGAGAAAACAAGGAGACAATACGACAAAAGATAAGAGATATAAGAGTCATGGTATATTTAACACGTGATTAACAAGAATTCCAGAGACGCAGGAGGAAGTGGAGGGCAAGAAATTTACAGTGAAAAGAGTCAAAAGTACATCCCAGAGTAAAAGCTGGATATGAATCTTCCGATTCAAAGGACTTAGTGACAATGACCAGCGAATGAAAAAGAGACCCATACTTAGACAATTTATTGTGAAATTCCAAAATACTAACAAAAAAGAGAACGTCCAAAGCAGCCCATGGGATAGGAGAGGAGATTGGAGGAGAAAAGTACACTGATAAAGGAGCAACAAGCGGGCTGTTATCCGACTTTCCACACACAATATTGGATTCGGAGGAAAAGTGGGGCATAAAGACATCTTAGCCGCTGAGCAGCGTCCCAGGAGGGAGACAAAATGAGCACTGGCTCTGGGACCAGCTGCTGCGTGCACATTTGACTCCGGCTAATAACTGCGTGGCCATGGGCAAGACTTAACCTTTCTGTGCCTCAGTTTTCTTCTCTGTGATAGTCCCCTAGTTCAAGGTTGCTATTAAAACTAAAGGAATGAATCACAGCATATGGCAGTGAATAAATACATGGACAGAATAGGACAAATGCTACCAACCGATCTTCAACACTCAGAGTCATCCTATAGATTAAATTTGGTTAGAGGACAGGACCTAGACGTTATCCACTTTGACACTGTAAAAGTAAAAGGGCAGGATCTGGGTGAAAGGCAGAAAGCAGGTAGAGAACGTTGGGGAGGCGCTGCTATCTTTACCTTATGAACTACAAAGTCAAGAGAAATTACCTACAATTAATGGAACAAGAAATACAGTTACAGAGGTAATCAGCAGAGGAGCTAAAGAGCAATGTGTTTATTTAAAGGGAGTGAGGAAAAAGAGACAGGGATGTATGTGAGCTAAATACTTAATCATGATAGCAGGAAGTCAATGGGAAACGTCTAAATTAGATACACTATCGAGAAACAAGGACACAACCATAAATTTTAAGAGATGGAGGTTCCTGCTAGAAAACAAACACGAACAACGTCAAAAGTAGCAGCCTCTGGGCAGGTACAGTGACCATGAAATTTGACATCCAAATCAAGATACTTGGGAGTGAAATAATAATAATAATAATAATAATGTATACAGAGGATAAGACATAAATCAAGACTGCCCAGGATGTGTGGCCACCCCGTTACAGGGGAACAGTTTCAAGAGCTTTTTATTGAGTAGAACCAACAGAACTGTCTTAGGAAAACCCACGGCGGAGAAGGGCTAGGGACCTTCTTGGTAGCTCCTACTTTTAATGTTATGCATACGCTATCTGGATAAACGCAAAAATTATTTTAGAAGATAAAAGCAGATTTAGGCTAAGGTGCTAATGGCTTACTATGGTGTGTCCTCCAGAAACTTAGCATTTTAAAAGGATATTCAGCACAAGGTAAATTAAACAGTTGCCATGTCATCTCCAGGTTGAGCTTTGGCCTGTCGGGGGCACACTGGTCATAAGGTAAACATGACATAAATGCTGACCCACAAATCCTACTCGTAAATAGCAGAAAAGAACATTCTTTTCATCATAAAGCAAATGTAGACATATTATGTACAAAAAGCTCGATAAGAATTTTTGAAATGAAACACAGGGTTTGAGGGTAAAAAATCTGACCTGCAGAGGCAGGAACTGAGGGTCACTCGTTCTCCTGTTCGTCTGGGTGTACTCTCGCAGGAAAGGTTGGAAACCCTGAGTGAGTGGATTGGAAGCTTCTGCAGCAGGATGTTAGAGCCAAGCATCAAGGTGGGCGAGGAGGGCAGGTGCCTCTTCTGTGCCCCTGGCTCCCGCCGTCACGTTTCCCGCCCTGCCTGCTCCCCAGCTCACAGGATGATCCCGCCTGCTCCCGGCGTGAACACGAATGGAGGGAGCCCTTTCTCGGTGGTCCCACTTGCTGAGGGTCCCAAACGCTGCTGGGCCCTCTGAATAGGATAGCTCCCCCAGGCCGCAGCACTCTGGGTCACAAACAAAGTGACAGAACTTCCGTAAGGAATCGTAAGGAAAATCATTTGTGAAAGTGACATGAAAAATCAAGACCCAAGAGTAGGGTGTGAAAGGACTCAGCAGCCCGGGGAGAAGACGCCAGAGAACTGGTGTGAGGCCAGAAACCGGGGACGGTGCCCTGGGGAGCTAGGAGCTACCAGAGCACAGTGGCCAGTTCTGCTGGCCCGTTCTCTCCATCTGGGCAGCCACCGCCAGTGGAGTTAGTGTTCTCAGCCTCCTGCTCTCCCCCTGCCTACTCCCCCCTCACCCTCCATCCGTCTCCCACCATCTCTCCCTTCTGCTCCCCTACACGTATAGCTTACCGTGGACGGGCTTTCTCCTCGTGGTACAGAACAGAGTTGGAAGCAAGCACGGAATTATGACCTTTCTTTGTCATAACCTGAGCCAGGAGTGCTGTTTAAAAATTCTTGGTGAAGGATTGCCCAACCCAGGCAATATATCCACTTCTTGGACTGATCACCAAGGTCGGGAGGGTTAAATTACTATGATCCCAGTGTTTTGGGTAGCAGGGCTTGTTACCAGAAAGAGTAGATAAGGCTGACACTATTGTGAGCTGGAGGCCACTTTGATCTGAGCCTATGAGAAGGTGCCACCGTACTTATATTTAGTTTTAGTTTTGTGTTTCATGACATCCATGCTCCTATGGACTGGTTCAAGCAGAAGTCACTTTGAGCTGGCTAGATTTAAAAAGGGGGGACCCATCGCAGGAATACTCAGCCTATATGGTAATTGGAAGAAGGCACCCACAGCAACCAAATTCACACATTTCAGAGAGATTAACTCATTCTCAACGTGAATTCCAAACTCCTGGGGAAGATAGCCAATCTCAGTCCAGTCACCTACGTGTAGGAGACCACGACCTCAGGGAGGCAGCAAGAAAGTGAAGCCAGAATGGTTAATGGCCCTCCATCCTCCCTCAAGTGTGTCCAGTGACCGATAGGAAGCTCATGAAGAGCTTGGATTAAGCTCTGTTTCTCTTTCACGCTGCATCTGATTCCGCCACCGCAGCCACCAAGCGTGGGTTCTATGACCTTTGCCAAGTTCTTTCATTTCTCTGAGACTCAGTTTGCCAACCTATAAAATAGGGTTAATAACAGTAACTGTGTCAGTGCAGGTTGTCACGACAATGAGATGAGACACACTAATTCAGTGCTGGCCACGCAGTTTTCAAGAAATAGCTATCAGCAGCACTTTAATTAAGATTAGTTAAAATATATTGAGGTGAAATATGCCTCTCTTGAACTTCTCCTGACTAAGCTATATTCTATTCTTTGCAGCAACACAGACTAGGTCTGCTTCTGTTACATGACAGTCCTTCAAAGTTCTGAACCCAGATTCCTTCTCCATTTAAAATATCTGCCGATGCAAAGACAAGTCTACGGAAGTCAAGACAGCAGCCTTGATCTAAGGGCTTGAGGTCTGACCTTCACTAAGCCACTCACTAGTTACAGGCCCTCAGACAGGCGCTTACTTTCTCTGAAGTTCAGATTTCTCATCCGGGTACCAAAAATAATTATACACATCTCATGAAGTCACAGTAAGGGTGGAATGAGATAATGCCATCAGTGCTCCAGGATTGGTGTAGGCTCTTGGTAAATAACAATTTTTTTTGATGTTTTGCCAGGGGCCCCATGACTCAGTGTTTGATTGTGGTGGACAGCGGTGGCTGGATGCCTTATGAATCTGATGGGCACAGGAGAAGAGGGTGTTAGAATCGTCTTATTATCTGCGAAATTTACCCAGCCTTTGTCCACTCCATCGGGGCCCTGCTCTCTGCTGAGAATATTCTCAGAATGACTAATTAGTCTGATATGTTATCATTCCAATGAACATTGTTGCATGGTAACCAGGACATATAATGGTGGTTACTGCCAGGGCTGGAGCAGGATATTGGAACAGACTGGGGACGGAGGCCTTGGGGAAAAGGAGACAAACTCATCTGTGTAACTGTGTGGTTTGCAGGCTTTACGGCGCATCAGGGTCACCGAATTCAGCGGCTGTGAGTAGGTTCTTCCCCAGTGATCATGATAGAAACTAAAATTTGAAAATGAACACTGTAGTCCAGTGATTCTCAGATTTAGTCATCCATTGACATAATCCGTGAAGTTTAAAGCACTTATGCCCGGGCCTCACCTGCAGAGATAATTCTGTTTGGCTGGGGTGAGACCTCGGCATAGATGGCTTTTAAGTTCCCCAGGAGATTCTAATGTTTAGCCAAAGCTGGGTGTTTTTCTGCACCCAACTAGGCCAGGATGAATGATTGGTGAGGATGAAGAAATACAGTCCTCCCAAAGAGCTGGACCCACCTGTCAAAGCCAACCTCCCTTTGGAAAGAGTGTTCCACCTCTCTGTGGTAAGTGGCATATTTACAGCCATTTCCTCTGTGCGCTGCCGGGCCTGAGACACTGCAGAGTGCTGTGGAACAGCCGCTATGCCTCTCTCCAGGTGGGTAAAGTGATTCTGAAGTATAATTTTCAGAGTACAAAAAGGCAGAATGCATTATATATGTATAAATTAGTACTAGTCATAATAATAATGAGGCTTCAGAAAGCACTTACTAAAAATGGTTTGACTTTCAAAAAGGCCAAAATAGTTTAATTTAAGGGTACATTACCACTCTCATGTGGAGATCTGCTCGTGTGGTTTCTGTTGATGGTAATGTTAGCTGCCAGCTCTTATTCAGTAGGCGTGGCAATCACACCTTACATTTAAGGGGTGACTTACATAGTGGCCCACATATCAGTTGGGCAACATTCTGTTTCCAAGGGTTATTCACCTGTATTTCAATGTTTAAAAATGAAAATCAAGTCATTTCACACATTTCTAAATCCAAGGTCAAGGCGTTGGCCCTTGCTCTTCTTCCTATTTCTGAAATTTCCAAGAGAGCAGAGTAGAAGAATGATAGTCTTTTTTTTTTTTCAAGTTGAATGTATTCTGTTACCTGGGGTCCTGAGGATACAAGAAACAAATGCTCAAGGTATCTTACGTGCTGTGAGTGAGGTGGGAGCAGAACCTCAGGTATTTTCTTGATAAAAGAGCAAGAATCTCTCTGTTGGGTAGCCAGGTCTCAAAAAAGCAAAAATTAAAAAAAAAAAAAGCAAATAAAAACACAGAAGGTTGAACAAGCAAGTTGTCGGAAGAGAAGGCACAGTGGAGCTGGCCTTGCTGAGCCAAACGATTCTGGGGACTAGACGGTTACTCAGGACCCAGTGCCACTCTGTAAATCAGGTCGTCTCTTCAGGCTGAGGTCATGTGCTTGGAAACCTCCTTGGAAGAGCAGGCTCCTTCGTACCACCCTAGGCACAGGGGCACAGAGGGGACTGTCAGTCCTAGAGGTCTGTGCGGACGGGAGGGAAAATCAGGCCAAAATGAGCCTACCTGGGAATCAGCTCCATTGGTTCGCTCTCTCTTTCTCATGAATCTCTGCTTTTGCTTCATGTCTATTTCATTCTCCTCTCATTACTGTCTTGCCAGCCCAACTCAGAATAAACTGGGCTGATGGGTTTGGCTAAGGTCCCTACTGGTTGTTGGGCTGAGACGCCCATACCAGTGATCTCATGAATTACCCGCTAGCCTGCAAATGGGCTCCTTGGTCCAGTTTTATGGATCACTCTGAGCAAAGAAAGGACCAGCCCTGCTTCCTGAAGCTGAAAGCGACGGTTGAGGCAGAATCATCTAGAAGGGGAAGTTGGGTATAGCAGGTGCCGTTTTGACATACCCTTAAAACCATTAACATTCTTTCACTAATCCTGCGACTGCTAACCAAGATCACGATATTCTGCCCATACTTCTGTTTCTTATTACACATGAATTCACTGTCTGCTTTCTTTTTCTGTACGTCTTTCATATTTCCTTTCCTGTATGTCATCTGACTTTTTGCCTATCTGTGGTTGACACTCTTGATGAAGAGGATCTGGTATGTAATTATTCGGCCTATTTGGCAAAGAACTCATTTAAGGTCACCTCTTAGGCTACTAGTCAACCAATCAATTTGCCCCTTTGGATCAGACACCCTACCCTGATCCACTCAATGGTGTCCAAGGTGGAGTGGGGTATCACATGATCACCTGTATGTACCTTACGATTTCTTCATTTAGCTGGAACCATGTAGAAGGAACAATCATAAGGGAACTATAGTAACCAGTGTCCTTATTTGTAGGCAACAAAATTCACCTAATATAAGGTTTAAAAAAGTTTTAGTGAAACTAACATTGTAAATCAACTGCACTTCAATAAAAAATACTATTTAAAAAGTTTTAGTTAAAGTTTTAATGTTAGATAACTTATAAAATCTCAAGTAGAACCAGAAAAATCAGGCTTAGATGATTCACTATCAGAAACAGAGCAGCCTGGAAAAACATCCAATCACTGAGGACTGCTCTAGAAAAGGACCACTGCTGACAACTGCTTAGCATGGAGGCCACTTGGGACTAACTCCAGAAGTTCCATCCAGGCTTTGCTAAAGGACCAGACGCCTCCATCACTGGGCTCATCTGGTGAGCAGGCCTCACCTCCAGTGTCTGCTGCCTCTTGGATTTCATCTCCACGTCCACATCTCACAAGGGGGCGTCTATTCAGTGGAAGTTAGATATGTGTTAAAAACCTTAGTTACAAGGGACTTGGGGAATTTTAAGTTTTACTTTCCCAAGCTTTTGTGATTTAAGAGTCAAACTAGGGCACAGAGCAGAATGGATGCTGAAAGAGCCAAATTCCAGAGTTCACCACAAGGGAATTCTAAGATTTCAGCATTCTAGTGTCTTCTGTCAGCAGAAAGCACTGTAAAGAATGACTTATTGAATAAACAGATGTGCTTATTAAGGTAATATTCAAGGAAGTGCTTTCTTTCTGATCTCCTTCTAAAAATGTGGGCTCTCTCCATTAACTAAGTCAAACTTTCTTGTTCACTCCTTCCTTTCTCTGTGCCTTTGCTGAGATCTCTCCTCCATCCTTGGGAAACATTCATATTCTTCACCACAAGTATGTGTGTAACCCCAAGTTTCAAAAGCCAGTCTATACCTCACTTCCCTCAGTAACACAATCATACTGTGATCATTCCTTCAATCCCAAACCCCTCAATCTTCCTCCTCAATGAGTCAAATCAGTTACAAGAATTTACTCTTTCTTTCATGTATATATTGCACCACCCTGCTCTCAACAATGGCGTGGCATGTAGAACTCATACAACAGACATTTATCAAATAAATACTGATGCTTTCAAACACAAGTAAGTATGAGGAAGGAGAAACTTCCTTTTAGAGCCACCAGGAAATTAGAATGTTTCAAATGGCCTGAAGTCAAATGTATTCAATCCACATTGAAATCTTCCATATGTCTTCTGAACTTGGGAGAACACATTAGCAACGTACAAATTCAAACCAATTGACAAATACACGGTACAGTGGCCTGCCTTTTCAGGAGATCCCTGACAACATACTTGTTTGTGAAAGGGAAGGGGTGGTGTGGGGGATGAGAATAGGGTGTGGGGAAGGGGACAGGGTCTGGGTACTCAGGAGCCTGGGTAGAAAATGTCAGTATTTTCAACTCTTTTTTCAAATTCTTTCCAGGACTCATTACTGCGGAAGAAAAAAAACATATGCATATATGGAGAAACAAAGTGGGTAAATTCAACTAAAGTAAGGACAAAGAGGACGTGGACAATATCATCTATTAACATACGCTGTCTGCCACATGGAGCATGGAGACCTATACCAGGTCATGTACATCAAACGTGTTATGCTCATTCAGAAATTGGAAAATGTTCTCCATAAACTAGTCTGAGCAGTAGAAAGTCATCCAGTATGATCCTGTTCATGCCTCTCTCATGCATATGCATCCTCACTAAACTCTTCCTGCTGTCACTGCTAAACCAGGCGCCCCGCTCCCACTCCACCTTCTCCAAGCCAGGCGCACCTGCTACCCTGGGCGCTCACTGCCCCTGCCATGTCTTGCTGCGTAATGCCATTGTCAACCTCCCTGCCTGGCGTGCGTGCCATTCTCCTTCACTGGAGGAAGGAATGTTTAATTATTTTTAATCAGTGGACATGGCATCTTGCTAGACAGTGACACTTGGGGGATCCAACACCATCTGCCTGCCACCAGGCGCCAGCTGCTCTGGTGGATGTCGGCAGAACACCTTAGGACATAGCCTTCCGCTGCCAGGCGCCTGCGAGCGGCTGCCACTCGGCACAGCCTCCAGTGCGAGGCTGCCACTTGGGCTCGGTCCCTGTCATGGCTCGTCTCTCACCCCTGCCACCCTCCCAGAGAGGTGCTCCGCAGCCCCAGCTCCCAGAACAGTTCCCAAGCAACCCGGGGGCCTGCCAGTAACAATAGGGTGTCCAAATATAAATGTCACCTTAACCCAGTGGCCAGCGAGCTTTCCATCACCATTAGTCAACCTAACGGATCTGCTGACTTCAGCCCCACAGAGAACGGCTACTGATTTCGCAGCAGGCCGTCCCGTGGAGAGCAAGCGTCAGCCGGCTACCGAGTGTTGAAAACAGTGGGAAGGGATGGGGAGAGAAAAGCCTCTCGGAGAAATCGCGGAGCTGTCCAAGGTGAGCAGCGCGCTTCCGATCGTCCGCGCTCCGCAAGTTCCTGTCGCAGCCCTGTCCCTTCCACCTCCCGCCCTTAAGGCAGTCCCTGCCGCGCTCACAGCTGTGCCAGCGCTTTCGCTCCTGCAAAGCACGATTCGTTCGCTTGCAGATGCTGGCGCGGCCCAGCGCGGCCCCTGTCGGGAGCGCTCGCTACCTCCTTCCCAAGGAGCGGGCTCCGCTCCCAGCCTAATTCCTGCACTGTGAACCGCGGCCCCGAGGTTCTTTTCACCCCTGCCCCTGCCCCGCAACGTGGTGAAGAGCCAAACGGAGCCGCTCCAACCTCAGCCTCATTTTCATGCAAAGTGAAAGAGCTCAGCCGCCGGGTACTTACTGAAGGGGAGATAAAAGCCCCAGCTGTGCCTTCTCCCGGAGTCAGTTTCACCTCCAGCAGGAGTGCAAACTGTTCTCCTGCCTGAGGGAAATTATGGAGCCTCACACTTTCATCCAGAGAGGGACAAAGGGGAGGTCAGGTGCTGCATCTGCCAGAACTGGGGACGTGTGA
This sequence comes from Vicugna pacos, assembly GCF_048564905.1. Taxonomy (NCBI): domain Eukaryota; kingdom Metazoa; phylum Chordata; class Mammalia; order Artiodactyla; family Camelidae; genus Vicugna; species Vicugna pacos. The sequence goes on along the minus strand of NC_132999.1, from coordinate 6,068,315 downwards.
AATGTGATTAACCCAGGAAGGAGCCAGACAGAGCCCTGCTGGGGCCTCTCCAGGTCCCTGAGTGTTTCCCAGGGTCAGGAGCAGGAGGACGAGTAAACAAAAGCATTAAATAAATATTTTTCCATTTAACCCATGTGTTAATACAGATTTTCACAACCTCGACAGCACGGGCTGAATCAATAGTGCAGCATTAGCCTAAATAATGAAGGTAGTGGTGTACATCTGTTGGATTCTCTGCATTTGTGAAAAGACAGGCAGGCAGGAGCAGGGGGAGGGGGGGGTGAGAAAGGGGAGAGGTTCCAGAAGGAGCATATAGTCAAACTGTATCCCGGTCCATCTGAAGCGCTGCTAAACCTTCCGGGGCCCATCAGATAAGCTCGCTTAATGTTATTTCTCAGGCTAAATACAAACCACTGGTGCCTGTAGAATTAAAGCCATCAATAGCTGAGCTCTCCTGCATTTACAGGAAGACACAAATAAAATCCCTACTGATACACCCATCAGAGTAGGAAGTTTTCTGTCCCTTTGCAGACAGACTCTCCATAAGAGCTCTGTGTGGTAAATGAAGCTACAAGTACATTTGTGTCTTGGTCTAAATAAGTAATGTCAATTTCATTTTCAAATAGTATGCTTGGCTGCATTCATTACTGTGTTAGGGTTTTGTTTCCGCCAACCAACCCACCCCAGCCCCCCTGCTTGGACAACTCATCTCTGGTTAGGGGATGTGTGCCGAAAAAGACACTGTTTAAAACTGACTGGGGATGTATTAAATAATCACAAGAGAAATTCCAGTAAAAATAGAGTCAATTATCAAAAGATTAACACTTTTCTTTGTTCCGTTTAAAAAAAAAAAAGCAAGGAGGGGAAGCAATTTTCAAGACAGGCACTGATGCTTTAAAAGGATTCTTCATAGGTGAATTATTTAATCCTTTGTGACTAAGGAAATCTTTGTGTGCACTGTGGGCGGGGGGAGAGGAAGGAAAAATGTACAATACTGAGAAGTAAAAATACAATATGTGGCACACTGAGAATATGTAAGTTAGAAGGCCTGTCGGGCGGTTGATACCTGAATCAAATCTTGATTACTCTCCTATAGGAAGAATCTGCAGATATTTTCTTGAATATCCCTGAAGGATTAACATAATCAGCTATCGAGTGCCACTGCAGCTGCTTCACAAAAACGCAGTTAAGACGGCACTTATCTGACAGTGGGAAACTCAGCTTGGAGAGAAGGCACTTCATATATTAAGGCTCTAAATAGTTTTTTTTTTTTAGGACCCTCTTCACTAAGCAAGAGCCGCTCTGGTGGTTGGGAGGGGTCCAGTATCCACTAGCGATGTTTAGCTTGGTGGAGGGTTGGGGGTGGCGACAGTAGGAGGGTCTCTGAGGGCCCAGGGATGGAGAAGGCCTGACACCAAGGGCAGAGGAGCAGATCACCTCCAAGTTCAAGTTCCCACTGGATTCCCGGGAGGGAGGGAGGAGTGGTTGATAGGCACAGAGCCAGGCTCCCAGAAAAGCCAGCTCAAACAGGATTACCTTAGTTAGCGAACCCAGCTCAGAGAGTGGCTAATATTGACCTTCAAAATCAAGAAGTGCCTGTGTCCCTCTGGGAAACTTTCTTATCCGAGCTAAGCCAGATTGCTTAATCAATTCCCTCATTTTCTGTATAACGCAGCTCCAGCCACAGAGCCTCTAAGAGGTCCTTGCACTAGGCAGAGCTCTCTCAAGCCAGTGGATCAATTGACTTGCTCTAGTCATGCCGGCTGAAAGGGCCAGTGGCCCAAGAAGAGTCTCTCAGATAGGCTGATGGTCCACAAGTGGGGCAGAAATAGGACAGTCGGGGGTCTGGGCTGAGCTAAGTCAGTGTGGAGTGGAGCAGAGGTTTGCACTTGAACTAGCTTTTAAAGTTTGGCGACTTTCACCTACTCTTTTCCTTCCACTCATTTTATGAGCAATATATATTCTGAGTGATCATCATACATATTCTGTAATTTTTCACTGAGAAAAATAGCTTTTGCATTTCATACAGCTTCTAATTCCAAAATTAGTTCAACATCTAGCAGTGAATGTAGAAATATATACCTCTTTCGGAGACATACTTAGGGCTGGTATTGATTTATGCTATATCATGACTTTAGTCTTATGGGATAATCACCTTGTCAAGGCTGTATTTATTGTTGTGGCTATTAAATCACATTAATTCCTCGGCAATTACACAGAAGTAAAGCATCCACAAACTGCAGCAGTGACAGAATTCAGTTTTCCTCCCTAAATAAACTCAATACAAAGATAGCCGTGTCCTACTTTTTCAATGGCATTCCAACTTTTTTTTTTCTCCTTTTTGCATATCTTACAGGAGCATTGAACTTGGAGTGCAGCCGACTCTTTGCCATAGATTTGAACTCCAGTGGAAAAGTCCCTTGAGGGAGAAGCAGCGTGTTGGAGACAAGTGCTAATGGCAGCACCGCACAGAAGCAAATTGCCCATCAAATGGGACAACTTAGTGTCGCAGAAGCATCTGCAGGGAAAATAAGAAGGAAAAAGCAGAAATCTTCTAATACTAGCTGCCCTTGATTTAGGTGGCTTTCAGGTCGATTCGTGTGGGAATGTGGATTCTCGCTGGTGCTCAGGGAGTTTATAATAACACTGTCCAGACCCAACTTGCCCTAAAACTCCCGTGGGTCTTAACACCATGAAAGTGAGAAAGTGAGGGCTGTGCAGGGGTTTCTGACATTGGGATATGAGCTGATACGATCCTTTGGAATATGTGCGCAAAGTCCACAGCAGATTCACACTGGATGCAAAAGTTGCTCTCCCAGCTGGAGGAACCCAAGGTGAGCAGGTGGCCCTGCAGACCCTGCCTTGATTGGTGCCTGGAGCAGGCCCTCTGAGGAGGCAAGTGCTTCCCTGCTTCTGCTCAGGGCCCGCTCCATCACACTTACGAAGGCAGCATCACCCAGCACCTAAGAATTCTGCCTCCGACGAGAAATAACTGCGTTGAAGGTTGCTGATGCTCTCAGATCACTTGAAAAGATTCTGTTTGCTGCATATTTTTAATAAAGGGTCAGAAAGATTTCATCCAAAGTGGTTCACCTGCCTTCTGTCCTGCATATTGATTTCAGTCATTAATTTAGAGCAAGTTTTTAGCTTGACTGAAGCCCATGTAACAAAAAGATTGGTTTATATGCTTTTGATGGTCTTCATTCTTTTGCAGAATTTCTTTTTTGATTGAAGGATAGTTGAATTGCAATGTTGTGTTCGTTTCAGGTATACAGCAAAGTGATTCGATTGTACATATATATGTATATATCTATTTTATTTCAAATTCTTTTCTGTTATAGGTTTTTACAAAATATTGAATATAGTTCCCCGTGCTCTACAGTAGGTCCTTGTTTATCTATTTTACATGCAGTAGTATGTATCTGTTAATCCTATATTCCCAATTTATCTCTCCCCTCCTTTCTTTTAGGTAACCATAAATTTGTTTTCTTTCTCTTGAGTCTGTTTCTGTTTTGTAAATAAGTTCATGTGTATCATTATTTAGATTGCACATATAAGTTGATGTTCTTCATTTTTATGAATGCCAAGTAACTTTCACTTACAACCCAGACCTTAGCTGAAGCCTCCTAGCCCATGAGGAAAGAGAGAATAATGGGGAACAGGTATGATGCACAGGGTTGCTCTGGACTCTAACAGTTATTGGCTCATTTTGAACCAGTGACCTGCATCACACTTAATGATACACTAAACTTTGACTCCAGTAAAAATGAGAATAAGTGAGTTTTAAAATGCAGGTGCCTCCACTATAGCAACATATTAAAATAGTCCCAGAAATGGAAAAAAAACAAACCCTCATTGGACCATCATGGGTTTTATTAAAGAGAAAATGAATAGTTGATATGTCATGCAGCCAGCTCCTCATTTAATTGGTTCTTGCTTAGTGTTTTTCCTTTTCTTTTCTTTTCTTTTCTTTTCTTTTGAAAAGAAACATGGAATACCTGAGCTGTGGGATACACACCTTTGTTCTAGGAAGTCGTTTAGAACTATTTTTACCTGAAGGGGTTTGCATCTCCCTAAGTGCACCTGCCTTGACAGTAACCGGCTTCTCCCCCAGCACCACCCGCCGTGCCCACACCACCCCCGCCGCTCCCCTAGCCTGCTCTGCCCAGGCATTTCCTCCAGCTCACCTTTCCTTTTCCACTTCTCAACTTTTCAAGCTTTTGGTGCACATTTTTCAGGTGCCCTAACTCCGAGGCTTTTCTTCCCTCCTTAATGTTCTAATAGATGTATTACTGAGCTGTCCGAATAGAGAGCCCTAAAATAGACTCCCCCACCTCTGTGCCTCCTGTGGGCTTTTCATGTTGATCATTCTCACCCATGCAAGAGCGTTAGAAAAACAGCTTAGGGCCAAGGTCCCCCTGGGTCGTACTTCTGCCTCATCTGCACCAAAGCATCTTTTAAGTTGTTGACTTGAGAGAGGGTGGGCAGGGGATGTTTGTCAATCTCCCTTCCTTCCCTGCCTCCCCAAACCCACTTCTGTCTCTGAAATCTGACCCTCATTGCTTTGTTCCTGGTTTTCAGGGGTGATTTTTCCCCCACTTTGGCCAAAAGCAGATTAAAGCTGCTGCTCTGTACGCTGTCACTCTGCCTCCTTCTCTCGCCTGGTTTTACATTTTCCCCACCTGTTTTTCTTGGTACTCAGCTTTTCCAGCAATTCCATGAAACTTCTCCTCAAGCTGTGTATATTCCTTCAGCTGCCAAAAGGCTGTCTCTAAGTGCGTAACCCCCAAACCCTCAAGTGCTCTTGCTAACGAAACTGCTGAATGGGAGCTAATTTATCACTCTGTTATCAGTGTATCAGGGCGTGAGAGAGCCATACCTTGAATGAACCACGGATCCTTCCAGTGGCCCACGCGTGCTGTACGTCAAGGTAAGCAAATGCTGCTTTGTGTTAACTGTCAGCCTCCGAAAGAGCGGACATTTGTTATTTTAATTAATAGTTTACTTTGCTGAAATGAGCTTCTGTGAGCAGCAATGACTTTTTTATTAAATCTTCACTGCAGCATTGTTTTCCCCAGATCAGGAGACAAAAGCTCATTTTCAAAACTGCTTTCTCCTGCAAGGTCACAGCTAACAGCTTGTGTGCACATGTCAGGGAAACATCTGTGTCTGTGCCACAGATAGAGGTAAAATTTGCTTTATTTTAAAATTTAAATTTACTTTGACTTGGAGGAAAATGATGAGTCAGTCATCACGGAGCTATTAACTGGCATTGATTAAGAAGGACTTTTGTAACCAGTCATTTTGTCTCACAACTCACACCGAAATTTCTCCGACCTCAGCATTCCGCTTCGACGTCGCTGGGAACTGTGGTCACCAGCACATCTGGATCTGGACCACCTTGTCTTCTCATTAATGCAAATCATTATTATGTAATTACTCAGCCAGCCATGTAGAGATCATTGATTTCTTTTGCCCAGTAGCAGTATTTTTAAGTCACTGATGACAAAGAGAACTTTCAGGACAATCCAAACTATACCAATTAGCTCGAGTTCAAGAAAGGCAAACTGACTTAAAGGGTCCCGACACTAAATTTAGTCCCAAAGTTTTCTCTTTGTTTGGAATAAATTAACCAAGGGAAGCTGATTCCTTCATGTGGTTTTAAGCACTTTTGATAATGCATTTTGTTCATCACATTGCCAAGACAACAACATTTTAATGCTCTCTTCCCAGAGGGGCTTGTGTTCTGTGCCTACAGTCCCTGCGTGATACAGAAGCAGTGGTGATGACCTGGCGAGGAGCCCCACGCCCTAGACCGATAGCTGCTGCTTATTTATAGGATTCTAAGCTCCATGCTCCCTCAGAGCTTTTTCCAGAGTCCAGCTCCTACCTTAGGTTTTCTTTCATCTTCTTTGAACAGAAAGGAAGGTTATCATTGCCTATAATGAAAAGGAATATGAAAAGGAATATATATATATATATATATATGTACAACTGAATCACTATGCTGTACACCAGAAATTAACCCAGCATTGTAAATTGACTATACGCCAACTGGGGGAAAAAAAAAAAGCCGAAGGCAGGAAGGAAGAAAGGATGGAGGAAAGGAGAAAGGGAAGAAGAAGAAGAGAAATAAAGAGTCATCCTTCTTCTTCAGGAAGCAGGGAACACTTGCACCAGCACAGATTTTGGCCCATATCCCTCCCTCATTCTGTCTCTGTCCCTGTGTTTAACCCCAAAGGGCGTGCCAGCCTTCCTCCAGGTGGCCTCTTCCTGACTCCCAGGGAAGTCACCCCTGAAGTCCCGAAGTTCACACCCGTCCTGGGCACTTTAGGAGACTGCACAGCTGACCAGCTGCTGGGCTGCCCGGCCAGGTCCTGACGCCTTGCTTCGATGGTGCGTTTCCCTGGCTATGACCCTCACAACTCTTCCACAGCCATCACCCTGTGGCTCCACAAGTAACTCCAGGTAGGGAACGGATCCTTCCATTTCTATCCTGGTTTCTCAGAGCCAGGCCTCCAGCGGGGGAAGGAGGGACAGAAACAGGTAGTGGTCCCCCACAGTCATATATGCCACTCAGTCCACAGGATGCACAGATCCCACTTGGGGTCTGCTGTGGAAGCTAGCCAGCTTGTGGTCCTTTTTTGGCCGCCTGAGCAGACTAACGTAAAGACTGGCAGATAAGAGGTGGGCGGAGAAGGGACTTGCTACTTCCCACATGCTTGTTCTCCCCGGCAGCAGCACTCCAGCAGGGCCTCGCCGCCCCACAGCAGTCATCCGCCCAGCCTCCAGATCTTTTACTGCAGCTCCCAGGACCAGCCTCATTCTGTCTCACTGAGGAAACAGCTCCCCATTCTCCCAGGTCTGAGTCCCAGACCCCTGGGGCCACTCTTCTGAGCTACTCGTTTCTGATAACTCCAACCTCTCCCCTGTGTTCTGCCAGCCCCCAGAGGGGTAGCTTTGTCCTGCGGTTATTACCTTTTCTTTGCTTCTAATATCCCTCACCCCTCCGCAGGCCTGCCAGCTCCCTCTCCTCGCCCCCCAGCATTTACCTAATCAGCACTGGTCTAATGATACAGTCAAAAGCAAGAACTGCTGACACAAGCACCCTGAGTGGAGAGGATATTTGCTATGTGAAGGTCTGCACAGGGTGTGCATCGTGGCTGAAACATCACAAATTTGGTGGTTTGAAACAATACAAATCAATTTCCTGCAGCCCTGGAGGATGGAAATCTGACCCAGATCTCTGGGCTAAAATCAAGCTGTGAGCTGACTGTGTTTCCTTCTGGAGGCTCAAGGGGAGGATTTACATCCTTGCCTTTTTTCATCTTCTAGAAACTGATCCTTTCCTCCATCTGCAAAGCCAGCCGCGTCGACCTCTCTCACATGCTGCCCTTTCTCTGGTTCTATGCAGTCTGAAAAGATTCTGTTTGTGAAGATTTGTATGATCGGATTGAGCCCAACTCTACAATCCGGGATAACCTCATCTCAAGGTCCTCAACCTTAATTATATTTGCAAAGACCTTTGCCACATAAGGTAGCATATTTGCAGGTTCCTAACATTAGGGTATGCACGTCTTTGCAGGCATTATTCTGTCTTCCCAGGGTCTTTCTAGCTTTCACCTAATGCACCTTCTTTCTTAGTTGTTGCAACTCCCCATTTTACCCACAACTGAAAGTTTCGGGGAGACACGTGGAAGCCTCGCTGTGCTGTGAGGAGGCAGTGGGAGACAGAGTTCCTGGCAGCTGGTCTCCGGTTGTGAAACTAAGGGTGCGGTGACTTTATATCTGTTGACGTACTTCCGTTGGGCCTCAATTTTCTTCCTCATAAAATGGAGAGGTTGAGCCTAAAGATGCAAGCTTGCTCTAAAATATTAGGATTTCAAGGAAAGGGTATGAGAGACACCCTTAACTATCCTAAGAAAGGAGAGTTAGACAGCAAATCAGGCTGGCCATTAGTGGGCGCTGATACAGGGGCCGTGGATGTTGGTAATCCCTTGGCCGCCCTCACCCGAGGCACCGACCACAGGCTTCCTGTTCAAGTTTTCTTGCTCCTGCTCTGATCGGCTTCTGAGCGGAGGTGGAACCACCACTCACCCTTTTCCTGCAGTGTAGGGAGAGAGGCCCCTTCTCCTGCAAGGCTGTGTCTGCAGTTTTCAATAACAATGGGAAGGCTTCTAAGACCGAAATCCTGCTCTCAGGCCCCTGAGTTAAACTGCAGTACCTCCTCAGAGGTTCCTCTTACACGGCAGAGACTCAGAAGAAAGGGGAGAGAGTGGAGGGCAGGGGAGCCAGCTGGTTAGTCCAATTTTCTTCTTTTTATTTTATTTTATTTTATTTAAGAAGGGAATGGCAATGAAAATGTAACTAACTCCGTGCAGGAGTTCTACTCTCATTCCAAAACTCAACCCCACTCTTTCTTTACTTATGAGACTAGGTGATGTCTCTCAATTGTATGCCAAGTATGCTTTTGTCTCCAGGTCTTTGGAAGAACTGCTTGGCCAAGAAATCTGGTGAGGGCATTTCCTAGTCCGCGCTGTTGGATGTCCTGGCCGAAAGGCAGGGCCTTGCCGCTCACGAGCCGGTCGCACCAGGGCTCTCTCACCACCCAAAGGCACCTTGGTGAAGGGTCTTTGCAGTTTGCGTCCTATGTCCCTCAAGGGTGTGTGGATGTGGAGGAAGGAAGCCCTGGAAGAAAAACAAAAACGTCCTTTTCTCCCTGATCTACGGTAGGTTTTGCACATATTTCCTCTTTTTTAAGGATTTGTGTTTTTTCGTGTCAGGTTTCATTTCAGAAGGCATCGGGGTTGGCTCTGGGATGATTTATTTGTGTGAAAGAGGAAGGTTATTGGTTTTTCCTCATTTATATGTAGGGCCCCCTCACAGAGAAATATTTTTAGAAACATTTTTATTTCTCTTCATATTTTTTCCAGTTATGGTGTATTTGTTTGCTTGGGGGGCCGGCTGCCTGGCTCCCTTTGGTGTACCAGGTTAGGAGAGACATATTTAAACAATAGAAAGCTTCCTTGGTCCCTGTCCCAACACCATGTTTGTGGGTGTCATCTGATTCATCCCGGAGGGGTGCTGAGCTTTCTGGGGCGGTGTGGCTTTGGTGGACGGCGGGGCTGGTCCGTGATGCGGAGAGACCGCGCTCCTTCTACGCGATTCTGCCCCTATACCTTCCTGGACGAACCGCGCTGTTGACAGATGTGATTTCCTCTCTGCCGCCTCAGCTCGATTATCCTGCCTCAGGCTTGGACCTGCAGCGGCTGAATCTTGTATCTGCTCTGCCTGAGGCCTTAACCTGCTGCTCTTCCCTTCACCCTTTATTTGTTCCTTCTTTGTGCCACCTGTTTGTCTCAGCCGGCGCTGGAAGAAGGCGCCCCTCCACCTCCCCATTCCACCCCTAGTATTCAAAAAAAAAAAAAATCCCAGGTGGTTTTCTTTCACCTTGTGAGTGCTTGAATCCACCCCGGCAGCTGTCGTGACGAGTTTTCTTCAGACACACGAGTTCCAAAGCCGACTTCCATTTGTTCTAAGAGAACAGACCTCGCTACCAGACGTCAAAAGGCACCCGAGGACTCTGTACACACTTAAAAGAAAAATTAACAAACAGAAATGGTGATGTGTCCAACATCAATGACACTGACAGCCAAAGGCCCTGGTTTAAGGGAAAAAAATCTCTTTTAAGTAGAGACTAAAAGCACAGCTCGTATCGAGGCCAACAGATAACTGCTGCTTTTCTCAAAGTACAGCCCACATCTCTCGTTCTAGAATTGTGTCTTGCAGTCTGGTAGCAGCCACTTGCCATGTGAGGCTATGAAGCATCTGAAATGCGGCCGGTCCCAGCTGAGAGATGCTGTCATTGTAAAGCACGTGCCAGCCCGTGACGGCTTCCTACGGGAAAAAATGAATGTGAACTGTCTCATTGATCTTTTTTTTTTTCATTGATTGCATGTAAAATGAAAACGTCTTGGTTATATTGGGTTAAATAGAAAATGTTCCTCAAAATCAATTACTTTTTTCAATGCAGCTAATAGAGCCTTTAACACTACTTGGCTCCTGTTATATTTCTAGTGGTCATTGCTCCTCCAGAGCTTGGTTAAAGGATGACACTTGAGATGTTTGTTTTTCTAACACTCTGGAAAGAAATTTTAAAATACTGAAACTGAGGTCTAATCTTATTCTGTAGTTTCCATTCAAGATTTTTGACATGACCCTGGGTCACTGGAAGCAGTTTTTGTAAAATTTAGACATATATTTTTAATAAATTTAGTCATGCTCTTTAAAAAAGGCCACTGTCCATATTTACAGCTTTTTTCTTAATAAAGTCTTTTTTTTTTTTGCTTCATACACTGCGTTTTTATCCAACAAGCTCAATCTGTTTTGAAATGAGTTTAACGTTTATGAGGTGCTCCCAGTGTGTACACGGATTTATAAAATGATGCTCTCCCTGCCCTGAAGCAGAATATTCTCTCAGTGAACAAAAATGGGCAAAGTCGGACTTCCATGTATAGAATTTTAATAGACCAAGTTTTTAAGTGTTAAAAGGAAGAAAGAGGTATGGTATAGATTATATTTTATCATGTTTTATATGTTTTTTGAGTGATTTTTGTAACAAAATTTACCCAAAAAGAGCATGATGGCTTCACCACCAGGGATGAAACCCCACTGGCACAAATCACAGATGTGGGAACTTCCATAAGATACTTCCCAGGATTTGAAAAATATTAGCAGTGGGCATTTATACAGCACCTACCATATACCACATACCAGCAGATGCATTGCCTGGGAGATCTCATGGAACATTCTCAAGAATCCTTTGAGGCCGATGTTCATGTTACCAATGGGGAAACTGAGGCATGGAGAGGTAGAGTGGACTGTCCAAGGTCACACAGCGAAGGAGCGTGTCAGGAGGAGTGACCCACACAGGCATTCTGGCTGCAAGGCTGGCCTTGAACCCTGTGCTGCCCTCTTTCATTGCCACGATGCAGGCGATCGGTGACGGGAACTACATCCTGGTTTTGTCTTCTGCACCTCGCAGGCCACCTGAAATCGGAAAGACTCTCTAAATGTTCCTTTCACCCTGGCTTTCTCCCACCATGTGGTTTCCTGGATAATAATACGTGACAGAATCATCTGCCTTGGTTTCACCTGTTTTCCTTCGCACCAGTACTAACTGACCCTGAAACAACTAGAACACAAGCCACAAGGGGCACAAGGATGAGACCTAGATAACCCATCATGTATCTAGAATTTTCTGAAAGCACTTTGCAGCTCTTTGTGAACACAGGGCAAATTGCACCCCTGTTCATGGATTTCTATAGAAAGCCAATTTGCATATCTGAAGAAGGAATGTGGCTTTTAATGATCTTAATGGAAACTAGAAATACATCATTTCCCTGATAAGTTGTCATTTTGGATGTTCGTCTTCCTGGCACCAGAACACAAGCATGTAAATCTACGAACTGCCGCCTGTCACTAGAGAAACTGATGTGACATTCCCGGCTTTTATAGCCTGTTCCCACACCTGATTTTCATACTCATGCTGGTTTGAGTTCATTTCCTCTCCGCTCTGGATTTCTGTTCTTAAAAACTAATTTCCAGTGTCAGTCTGTAATAATTCATGTAACTCTCAACACAAAGCACATTATTTACAGATTACACTCCCGAGTTGATCAAGGGATTCTTTCCAAGCAAGCCACAGAATTGCCTTGTGAAGTCTTCAGCAATATTCCTGGAACCCTCCGACATTATGCTTAATTAAGGTTTATGTGTTAATATTGAACAATAAAATGAGGATGGCATAATAACGCAGAAAAAAATAGAACCAAAGTAATTAGCAACAGTGATGCTCATTCATTGAATTCTATCGTTGCACATATGTGTCCCGGCCAATTTATAATTTTTTCAAGTTATTAATTATAGCTTCGGAAGCAGTGTCTTTAAAATACCTTAGGAACCATCTAAACGTCCCTAGATTTAATGAAAAGCTAGTGATTATCACCTTAAACAGCAGCAGAGACGCCTCCCAACTTTAGAGAAATCAGTTCATCTCTAATTTCTCTTGTCTGTGAACAGCAACTGTTATTTCTCACATTTTTCCTGAAGTTCATTAACCACCATACAACTTGGCTTTGTTTACATATTCCTTACAACTCAGATGGGATTTTTCCTTGTCTCCAGATGGCTTTTTTTTTTTTAATGAAGAAAACAATACCTGTATCTTTCATGATTTAAAACCATGAGGACAAAACCTAACAGACATAGGGAAAATAGAAAAGTTGTTTAAAAATATGCTAGCAAATGGAGGGGAGAAAAAAAAAAAACCAAGGTGTGTGAGCGCCATAAAAATTACTTTACACATGTCCTTCAAAAATGTTTAATACATAGTCAGGTCACATTACTGCACATCAAATTCTCCAGGTCTCTGGCTGCCAGTAGCAATTATCTGTAAAAGAACATGTTTTCCCCGGTGACTCGCTATCGGGAATTTTTGAGTACACCTAAGCATAGCCTTGAGCAAAACTCCTACGGGGCATATTTGGAATACAGGATTTCATTTGGATGCAATATCGAGGTTTCCGTGCAATATGTCTGCCTATATATTTTTACATCTGTTTTAACATATTGATGTGTTTATCTGTTGGGTTTAATTACATGATATAAGTATATATAAATGTAAAAAATTGTCCTGAGCTTCCACTCAACTTTTGTCGTGATGTACACAAATATATTTCCCTTGATGCCTGCATGATTTTATATTATAATGACGTCTCCTGAATTTTCATGATTACTTTGCTAAGATGGGCTTGAATATTTGCAGATTGCTGAGGCATCGGGGCTCATTCTATCTGACCAGGTCACATCTCACTCGTTTCCAGGGATCAGCGAGGTCTCAGCTAGTAAAATCTTTTGGGTCCATCCCAATCCTGCTCCATTCAATTAACGATGACGGCATCTTTTCAAGGCAGTTGAAGTACGAGCCTGCTTTTTTCAAAATATTTTGCAGAACCACCGAGAAGGGAGAGAAGAAATGTTTGTAACTGATAATCATTAAGGCGTCGTGTTCAAACACTCAAAGCTTGAAGTATAATACTGCTGTCCTGGGAGTTCCGGGGACTGAGTGTACACGCTGTGGCTTGGACCAGGAAGCTCCCCTAGCAACGTGGTCATTCCCAGAAATACGTTTTCCTAACACATGAAAGTCAAATATTGGGGTACCTACTGGCTAAGGATTTAGAAAGGAGCAAAAAGATATCATTGGATCTGAAAGGAAAGGGGAAAAAAGTGCTCCTTGTAAAAATCAACTTCAGTGATCAACCTAATCTTAGCAAGCTTTTTTTTGAGGGGGGTAATGTGTGGAGAGACTTTTTCTACATTTGAGGACTTGAGCTAATCAAAATGGAACAATTCCCTTTACGTCTGTTTTCACAATGAAAATACGAGTCCTTCCTGTGAGTCCCCACCCGCTCACTCAAGATGGACTCAAGGGACCACGGTCCCACAAGGGCAGTGACAAATATATCGTCGGGTTAGGAAGACACTTCATTTGCAAGTGCATCACTGACGGGTCTCTGACCTTGATGAGTGTGGGCCTGGGTCTGGCGAGCAGGCAGGGTGGGCAGCGTCGCTCTAACACTTGAAGTCTGGCCCCATGTCCACCCAACCTAGTTGATGGAAAAATCTAAGAAGGATCTGACTCATCAACCCTTCCCCGTGGGGACCTTCCCGGGAGATTTATGAAGGGTGAGGACCTAGCAGGTATGTTTCTGGGTAGCCTGGAAATTATCAAGCATATATCAACTAAGAACTTCAGGTGAGCCTTTCAAGAAAAACGTTTAGAGCCTGAGTGCTTCCTGTAAGTCCACGTTAGTTAGGGAAAGCTGGAGAACATCAGCTTTTACCCTAATACATTAGGTTTAATGTCTGCAGAGACCATGTAAACCAGTCACGATTTTTATAGAGCCATATGCACTTTTATTACTGCAAAACACAACACTGTTACGGTCATGATAAATAAAATTATTCGCAGGCCTTTGCAGCTTGGGCCATCCAGCGGTGCTGTGTTTTTTAACTTCCATGGCCACCAAATGTAAATGAAGTTGAAAGAGCAGAAATTTTCGTCTTCTCTACTTGTAGTAATTCTCGCAGCACCATGAATGCCTTTCTCCCTCCTTCCTGGATCTCTCCAAATAGATCCCATTTATCTGATTGGATTTCTGTCCCATCTTTCTACATATTACAGCTAATTAGTACCCCCTGATGAGAAACAGTCCACTGATGGAAAAAGCAGTTAGATAAGATGTGCATTAACAAATGTAGTTCATTTAATATCATTTGCGCTCCTGCATTATTAATAATACATAATTACCCTGCACAGGCTGGAAGGGGAGAATAAAACTGTTCTTTAATTTCTTGGCCTTTGCAGAGAAACAGTGCATTAGAGAGAATAAAACAGTACTGGACTGCTGGCTGCCATTTATCATAGAGCTTTCTGTGTCACACAATTTTATTAACTTTGGATCGAGCTAGAATTTCTGTATTCAACACAATCGCGGAATACCCAGAGACAACCGTTTTGTGAAATTTGAAAAGTCCAGCTTCTTGTTTCAGAAAGTTAAACTGGAAGAGCCAACCAAAGGCGAGCAGAGTATTGGATTTTCTGCCTGTTGTTGAGAGCATTTCACCGTAATAGACACTGAATGTCATTGTGGACAATAACTAAAGCTCACAAAATTTCACCAAACACGACGGGAAAAACGGACTTCATTCTCCAGAATCAGGGTGTGCTGGTTCGAAAGGGATTCTGGCAGAAAGCTTGTGGTAAAATAATAAAACAAGCAGTGGTGACAGCATCAGAAGAAGAATGGCCCGCATGGACAAAACACCTGCATATGCCAAGTTTTACGCTAAACCTTTTACGCTCCTGCAACCATCCTCTGCTGGGGTTACTAATTTTTATGGCCGAGGTCATCCAAATCTGGCAAGATCTCCTGCACCATCTTGAAATAAAATGTCCCCAGAAAAGAGGCCACACTCCCTGTATTTTTCTTTGCAGTTGCATTCTACCTAGTGAAGCCCAGCCTCCGGAACACGGTTTGCCAGATGGGGCAATGTAAACGCAAGCGGAGCCGCTGGAAGTGTGTTTGTTTGCACAGGTGAGGCAGCCCAGGGATTCAGGTCTACCAGCTGACTCAGGAAAGCGTGGCCTGCCCGCCCACCCCGGGCCGGGTGCCAGGAGCAAGGAGGGAGCGGGGAAAGGGCAGATCCAGGACTGGACATTGGAGGCGCGCTTGTTGTCTCCAATTAAGGCAACATGTAAACCATTCTGTTTCATCCATCAGCCCGCTCATTTATTCATCCAGTATTTCCTGAGCCCCGACTGCACCAGCCATTTGAAAGGAGAATCATTCCTCAAAAGAGAAATCCAAAATATTAAACAGGGAATAAGAACACTTTTGTTGTTACCGGAGGACTGACATACTCATTGTGAAAACAGACACACACACAAAATTACTGCAACTTGGTGAATTCCGGGGAAAATGTGCTCGCGAGGGAGGGAGTGATCGACTTGGCCCAACTGGGTCAGGGAAAGTTTGACAAGGAGACGATAAGCTGATCCTCAAAGAATGAGAGCTGTTCTCCAGGTAAAACTGGTAGAAACTTGCTTTCTCTCTTAGTGGTGCTATTATTATCATTTTAAACAATAAACTGCAAACACTGTGCCACCTAGGCGCTGAGCGAATGGAGATTCCGTTGCTGATCAGAATAAGATATCTTTTTTCTGAGAGTCGTGGCCATCCATCAACATTTCAATAACCCTTTGAAATGCTTTTAAACCAGAGGCGTGGAGAAATAGTCAGCGTGTATGCCAATCATCCTGACAGAGAAGAGAGATGGGTGGGATGTGGACTGCTAATAAGATTTATAACATAACTAGTGGAATATTAGTATAGGAGCTTTTCTCACAGTGAATTTTTTTTCCCCAGCAGATTCACAGATGTGTCACAATTTTGGAACACAAATGACTGTCTTTTTCTTCTCCAAAGATTTGAATGTCTACAAGGTGCAGGACAGAATGAAAGTCCTTCGAAAGTTAAGATGCACCCTGCTATCAGAGCAATTCGTTCAGATCTCAGTGCATCAAAAGTCATGCTGCCCATCTGTGATTTCCTGCAGCATCCACATCTTCTGCTGAAAGGTAGG
Source organism: Vicugna pacos (assembly GCF_048564905.1). Lineage (NCBI taxonomy): Eukaryota > Metazoa > Chordata > Mammalia > Artiodactyla > Camelidae > Vicugna > Vicugna pacos. Next base: position 6,052,106 of record NC_132999.1, on the reverse strand, counting down.
CACCCAGCTCTCCATTTCAGACCAAAGGCACTGCCACAGCCTCCCCTGGGCCTTGTAAAGAGACAGCCATGGTGTGGCGGAGACCACCAAGAATTTACCAAAACTCTTCCTTCTGGGCAGAGACAGGGATTGTATTTTCACTCTTCCCTGAAGTTAGATGGGGCATGTGACTGAATTGCAGCCAAAGAGATGTAGGCAGGAGAGAGATATGCCACCCCAAGGCCCAGCACATAAAACCTCCTGCAGGTCATGCTACATTCTTGTTCCTTGTCTTCTGCCTTGAAGTAAAGCAGAGAACTCAGAGAAGAGCACAGCCTGATGCGGAAAGAGCCTGCGTCCAGGTCACTGCTGAGAGGAGAGCAACTGATGGGAGCACCATATCAGGAACATCTATTTTTGATTGATGCATAAACAAGAAATCAATTTCTATATTGTGAAATTAGCTTGTTTGCTTTGGCAGTTGTCCCACCCAAGGCACAGAAGCTCTTCACTTAGATGAGGGTGTGCAGGGCGGAGGATTCTGGGGACTTTGCATGGATCGTTGCTGTCATTATGCAGGAGGAGGGTGGAGGTGGGTGGCATTAATTCCTACTATCATATGGGGTTGGGGGAGGGCGCACTGGCCACCGTTCTCCTGTGGGCTGCGAGAGGGCACAGAACACCACCGTCATGCAGGGTGACTGGAGATTTTTCCGTTTAAATACCATTTTCTCTTGAAAGCCTTCCCTAATCCCACTGTCCAAGCTGGGTCTCTGCTATATGCTGCCTTAGAATCCTGTGGCACTTTACACATGCAATTAAATAGCTGATTTTGCTGTAGAACGACCATCCCCTTTCTTGTACTAGAAACTTTCCTGGGACGAGGACTACATCATTCATCACTACACCCCCCCACCGCCGTCAAGAACTGGGTCTAGTATACAGCGGGTGCTTATCAAATACCCATCCACTGACCAACCCTCCCCTTGGGGTTATTTATTCCAGCTTAGTCCTTCACTCTCCCAAAGGCAAGAGAGTTCTCTTTTGGAGGTTACACTCTCACCTGTGAAGCCGTCTCTAATCATAAGAGGTTATGATTTTAGGTTCTCACTACCGATAAACACCCACTCATCCTCCCACAGGAAACACACACATACATGAACTCCCACCACCATAAATGGACATAGGTATCTTAGAAAAAGTTCTCCCAGGTACCCCACAACAGCCATGCTCCTACAGCCTGGACAGCCACACACACGCACCCCAAGATACACACAAAACAGCACAGATCCACCTGAGACGTGAACACACCTCCAAAGTCACATCCCTCCACTGCGGACACGTTGCTCAAAGACACAGACGTACAAGCATTTAACTCCTGTCATTTTGGTGACATTTATTCTATGCTTTCCTAGCTCATCCAATAAAAGAGAAATGCACAAATCTGAAATGAAAATAACATTCTCATCTCTGTTATCTATTCTGTTTTGGGAGCTGCTTTCCTTAAATCAGTGTCCTTTGGGGAAAGGAGTACACAGGACACAGAGAAGAACAAATGTCTCTCCTAAAGCCTTCCATTATTCTATCATTTACATTGCAAATGTCATCAAAAATGCAAATATATGTGACATCTCTAATTGTTTCCAGATCTTCTGCCACGATAAGCATTAGCTTGGTTAAATCCTATTTCTAAGAATAAAAGAGATGAAATTTCTGTTTTTGTTGCCCTCTATATTTAGAAGCGCTCAGAGAACACTACAATAATACTGTTTTTAAAAGTTACCCATCCAGACTAATAGATTCAACACTCAAGTGATACAGTATTTTGGATTAAAGAATATGATGGACAATGTCACAAATCAGATGGTGACGTATGGGGATTACCCTCAAATATTTAGTCCAATACTGGGAAGGAAGAAACAGCAAGATAGAAAGAAGAAAGAGGAAGTCATGACGAGGTGCCATCCAGGAGACCTCAGGCTACGCACTCAGTTCTGGCTTTCTCTTTCCATCCGGACCTTTACAGACATGGCGTCCCCACCTCAGAGAAGACATGCCTGCTCCCTCCAGTCCCCTGACTAGCCCCCTGGTGCCCAGTCCACAGCCAGAATGACATCTAGGAAAGTGTAGTCAATCACCTTCAGATGCTGAGTTGTCAGCTCTTGGCAACGTGAGGAGGACCAGCAGCCAACTGTGCCTGGTCTTTTTGCCCCAGACACAGCCTCTTGCTTCTTTCCAATGAGTCTCATCCATGCTTATCATAAAGCTGCTCGGATGCAGGCCAGAGCCATTCTGAAGAGGACGGAAGTGAATCCTACCATCACCACCACCGCAGATCAGCACAGGCATCCACATTTGTGATGCAGGGAGACCAGGCCACCCTGAGCATCGTGGGCAGCATTCAGGCAGGTGGTACGTGCAAGACGGGTGGTGGTCCCACCCTTCTGGTGGCTAGAGTTTGTCTATTTAAAAGATTCTGTACTTTATTTGAGCACTAATCTCTACAGCCAGTATCTCCCCGCCTTGTGTGTTTCTTCATGACTGCCCGGCAACCTTGCTTGCTTAGAACTGTGCCCTCCAGTAGGCCTGAGAAAATACAGATTTAAAGCAGCGGGGATGCCAAAATGAAGTTACCCACAAACACTCAGGGGAAACCAGCTCTGCACTGGCTGCCTGAGAATCTGATGAAAGTTATAGATTCTCGCTGCAGAAAAAAAAAAAAAGGAAGATGCACATACCAACACAAACCTAATTTTGCATTAAATTTCAGAGTGTTCTTTTTATTCTTCGTCAGTCCTGCCGTAGATTCCAGAACACAAGTCCCTAGAGTCTATGTCAACCTGCTTCAGGCATCAGGTTCACTGCTGCACTTCGTGGAAAATGCAAGAGCCTCAGCCAGACTGACACCCTGAAATTAACCAAGTTACTTGCCTTCCCTGCCACTGTCATTCCTCCATTCTACAAGCAAAGACAATCCTGATACCCCCACATGGAGCTATTATTAGTTCTACGAAAATACGTCTCTTTCACCACTGCATCCCAGCATCTTATAAACCACATGGGACACACAGGAAGCTCCATGAATCATCTTGACTGACTGAATATACTAAATCCCTAAGGAGAGTGCCTGACACCAAATTGGTACTCACTTAATATTATTTTCCATTCTTTATTGCAGAAGCAGAAAATAAATCCTGGTTCCCAGATGCTTTGTGATGGTCAAATTCCTTCCTCTCCTTGGTCAGCCACTCAAGAGTACATTTCCCAGGTGGCGACCCTGCAGCGCTAGGAGGAAGGGGTCAGAGGAAGCCTTAAATGACATCACTGTCAGTCATACCGGGACAGTTCTTAAAATACTTTTATAGATATTTTTGTCTCCCATACATCCCCTTGTCCTGTGCATTCCCCCCATTGAATTAGTGATATTTATCCACTTAAGGGTCATCATTTCAAAGCTGATTTCGGTTTTGAGTCGACAGGTTGGAAATAGACTTGAGAATCAAGTTTATATGGGGAGGAAAAGGAATCAATTTTATTAAGTTTCCATTAACCAACAGACAGAGTCAGACATGAGCAACTTGATAATAGAGTTTTACATAAGGGAAGTGCCTTCCAGGGGGAAAGTGAAGGGGGAGCCTGTCCCATCTGGGTGGCGTAGAAGGGGAGTGGAAGGCAGAGAGTGGACGCTGGCTGTGGGAAGGGCGTGACTGCAGGGATGTCTGGGAGGGGAGTGACATGACTGTGGGTTGAGGGGAAAGCTGAATTCAGGCAGAGAAGGGGCTGTTGCCCCATTCCTAAGGGCTGTCCCAACCACCCACCAGACAGCAGCCTCAAGGGCACAGAGTGAATCTGAGGTGTCACTCCCGGCTTCCCTAGGCAATGCGTGACCTGGAAACAACAAACTAACAATAAGGACTTATTTTGTGCCAAACTATGTTCCAACTCCCCTACGTATTAAGTCATTTAAATTTTACAAGAAACCTATAAGGGAGTTAATATTATGATCTTTGCTTTACATATGGGAACAGTTAGGCAAAGAGAGGTTAAATCACTTGCCACATCCAATTTTCTAGTTTCCTACTGACTAATACTTACAAGCATGCACTCTCTGCTCACTGAACATTATTCTAAGCACTTTACATGTATTAATTCATGTAACCTTCACAAGGATCCTATCCAGAAGGTAGGTATTATTATTAGTAACCCCATTTTACAGATGAGCGAATAGAGGCATAGTTATGTTAAACAGCTTTCTGAGATTCCTCAGCTGGTCAGTGACCAGTTGGACATCAAACCCAGGCAGATTGGCTCCAGAGTTCATGCTTTTTTTTTTTTTAAACAGATTCAGCATATGAATTTTTATTTTTATTTTTTAATGTTTTTATTGAAGTGTAGTCAGTTGACAATGTTGTGTCAATTTCTGGTGTGCAGCACAGTGCTTCATTCATATTAGTTTTCATACTCTCTTTCACTGTAAGTTATTACAAGATATTGAGTGTAGTCCCCTGTGCTGTACAGCATAAACTTGTTCATCTGCAGAGTCCATGCTCTTAATCAGAAGTTTCTTCTGTTTCCCCGAGAAGGAATCTAGAACTTAGCTGAGTATCTGGCTGGGGATTGAACAACAGGTACGTAGTGACCCTGCGGCCGAGGGTTACAGACTGGTCCTCTGATCTCAGGGTTTCAGAGCAGGACCTAAGAGGGTCCACAGAGTTTGGGTGGAACGAGGTGAGTCCAAATGGGCAAGGGAGCTCTCTGAGAGACTTAACTCTGCAGGAAAACCAACATTGGGTTGCATCAGCCATAAACTTCCATGTGGACAGCAACAGTGGTGGGGTGCAGGGCAGAGCAGCCACACATCCACAGACAGTCACCAGGGCACACTTACTGACCCGGGCACCCTCAGCTACCATCACATGGAGACCAGCCCAAGGACCAGCATAAGGTCAGCAGGATCCAGACCCCTCAACCCAATTGCACAAGATCACAGAACATCCCCAGGTGCCATCTGGAAGAAGAGAGAGAGGAAAGCAAATCTGAAAGGCTGAGCGTTCACCCCTTCTACATGGGCTCCAAACAAAACCACTTAAACTCACAAAATGCAAGATGTTTTGCACTGGAAAGTTTAAAATAAAGCTTTTTTTACCTGCAACACACTGAGGTGGGAAGCTCACGAGGAAGATTAGATCAGTTATTAGAAATAAATTGCCTACATTTTCTTTGAACATCTGAGTGTTGTGTGAATACATGTGAGCTTACAACTCCAAAGGCCTCCAGGAGCCTGTCTAATGAAACACCTGCAGTACATTTATTAATAATTAGGTTGAGGAAATGGACAACATACTGATCAAATTTGTGACTGAGGCAAAGCCAGGAGTTACAGTGACTACCTTAGGTGGAAGAATTAGGATCTGAAAATCCAGCCACTGGCTGGCCCCGTAAACCATGTCTAGCCAGAATAGATTTAATCTGGATGAAAGAAACTAAACCAAGGCTCAAAGGACCAATAGTACAAGAACACTGGCTGAAGAAGTGTGTCCGAATATTTGAAAGTTCACTCTAGGGAAGATGGATTAGATCATGAGGTCCAGAAAAGAAAAAGAAGAACCATTTCTTGAGCCCTTACTATGCCAGGTAGACGCACCATCCCATTTAATCCTATGAAGTGTGTAGTATTATTTCTATTCAATCACATAAGGAAATTGGGGTTCAGGCCCAAGGCCACACAGCTAGTAAGCGGTACAACCACTGTTCAAACTTGCGTCTCTCTGGCTTTAAAGCTCGAGTTCTTTACTTTATACTAAACTGCCCCCACCAACACACGGCCATCCCATTAAGAGGGGGAATGATTCCAACAGTCGGAATTCCCCTCTGAAATTTAGGTTGTCTCTCAAAACTGGAGACAGAGTGTGTCCAACTCCAGCAAGCAATGCTGGAGATACGGGAAGTCCGAAGCCATCAGTCAGCAAGACTCCTCCCTAATACTGAGTTGTTATGATTCCATCTCTGAAAACGTGCAGCTATAGTCCTGGTGTTGGGTGTCTGCTGCCACAGGAAAATGCAATCCCAAATCAGTGTCTTACAACAGTAGATGTTTACTTCTCGCTCGCAGGTCTAAGGGTCGGTTGTGGCTGGACGCCAGGCCCACTTCCCATTCTGGGACGTGGGTTCAGGGAGCAGCTGCTAGCCAGTGTGATGTCCACACAGAGGGCAGAAGCTCAAAAGCACACGGAAAGCCTCTGCCCATATACAAGCCTCACCGTCTTTGATCACCCTCTGCTCTGGGCTGAAGCGGCCTCCATACCTACTCAGCCCCCTGCATTTGAACTGCAGCAGATTTCAACACTCCCTCGTGAAAGAAGAGAATCCGTTCTTAAGAATTTTCCATTGCCCTGTGGATGGTACTACTCCACTGAGATTTCATTTCCTTTTACTTTTTGCATGTTCATTTGGTTTTGCTTTTGCTTTACCTTCAAAAGAGACAACCAGAGGCAATGGCAGCCCCAGACCAACCTGAAATGAAGGGGTAAATGTAACGAGGGGACAGAAACGTTCCAAATCTCCCCATCACTTCCACGCTCCAGTGAAAGGGTGGAGACACGTGACTGCATCTTTCACTACGGATGTTTATTATTTCTTTCTTTTGACTTTGGATACATTCCTCTCATAGAAGCCTCAGGGCACATGTATAAGCACTGTTGGGGGAAAAAAAAAAGAGAGAGAGATTGAGAAAGCTGTGTTATCTATTTATTCCAGGGGAGAGTTACTCCATTTATTTCTTTGTTTGTTTGTTTATTTATTTGATTTATACAGCTGGGTCCAGTGCAAACCCCTGGGCACACTCACATCAATTAAAACCACAGATAGGAGCAGAATGCTGAATACAAATAAAATCAACAATTAATGGACTATCCCCAACTGTAAAGCACTTGGGCAGAAACTTCAAATCATTTCTCCCCATTAACCCCCTTGGGCAGAAGGCTGGGTTAACAGATAGTTGAAGAATGTTAAGAGAAGAGAATATAACACTAGTGCCATAGATGGAGGCTGGAAGGAAGACTGTGCGCAAAAGCCTTTGAATAATTCATCGGTAGAGCTATGGACTGAGTTCATGGACTTGGGGATAGAATTGGATGTATTACTAATTTGGCAGAAGTGAAGAGACCCTACAGTTCTAATGGTGGAGGAAGAAGAGGCTGAGAATGGTTGAGAAGAATCAGACATTTAGTAAAATTATGTGCACCGTAACACTCCATCCTCTGGACTTGCAGGGAATCTGGCCAATGTGAATAATCTGGTCTGAACTGTTATTTCACCATAGATGCAATCAAGTTTTTGGCTAAACCCCATGCTGGCGTTCCTCAATCACTGTTACTGCACCTGAGTACATATGGATGCTATATGCAGGCGTGGTATCTTTAGATGGGGATTAGGAGAAGGCAGGCAATTTTGATCTTTGGTATTATGTATGAGTGAAAATTTGTAATATGAGATTAAGAAAAACCCTTTAATTTTTGTTATTGTTGAGGTATAATTTATTTACAGTAAATACAAGAATCCTAAATATCAGATGAACAAATTTTTACTTATACATCATGTAATCACCACCAAGATGAGAACAGAGAACATTTCTAGCAGCAACAAAGCCTCCCTCATGCCCCTTCACTGACAATATTCCATCCCTAGAGGTAATCGCTGTACTGATTTCTGTCACCAGAAGTTAATTTTGCCCATTCTTGAACTTCATATAAATGGTACCTAATATGCATTCCTTTGTATCTGGCTTCTTTAACTCAACATTGTATTTGTGTTACTCATCCAAGTTGCTACAGGTAGCAACAGGGCATATTTTTATTGCTATGTAGCATTCTATTCTGTGAATGTGCTGCAATTTATTATCCATTTAATCATGGGTGGACTTTTGGGTTGTTTCCTGTTTTGATGAGGAGGAGAAAGAGGAGGAAGATAATGAGGACCCTGATTTATGGAGGTGCTATGAGCGGTGTATTACATGATCATATACACTATACATAGTATATAAATGATTATAGCACATGCACTAGAGCATGGTACATTCCTTGGGCATTTAACTAAGAATAGAATTGCTGAGTCACACACTTAACCTCAGTATGAATTATGAAACAATTTCCTAAGTGGTTGTACCATCTACACTCCTGTTAAAGATAAGAATGTTCCAGTGGCACCATATCCTTGTCAACACTTGGAATTGTTAGTCTGTTTAACTGTAGCAATATGTTGTGATATGTAGTGGCATCTCATTATGGTCTTGATTTTCATTTTCCAGATAATGTTTCCCAACTTCTTATAGCCCTGTTAGCCTTTTTGATATTCTTATTTGTGAAGTGCCTATTGGAGTTTTTTGCCCAGCTGTTCATTAGGTTGTCTATTCTTTTAAATTTAATCTATAGGAGTTTATACTATATCATGGATACAAGTTCTAGTTGTGTATATATATCGTCGATCTGTTCTCTTTGTGACTTGCATTTTCACTGTTTTAATGGTGTTTTCGATTAAATGAAGTTTTAAATTTAATTGAATTCCAAATTTTTAATATTTCGTTTTTATGGTCAATGCATTTTGTGCCCTGTGTAAGAAGTCATTGCCTAACTCAAGACTGTGAGATTCCTGTGTTTTCTTCTAGAAACTTTCTTACTTTGTGTTTCACATTTAGGTCTATCCATCTCAATTTTGTTTTTAACATATAGATACCCCATTGCACACTTTACAGAGAAGACCACCCTTCCTCTCCTGAATTGCAGTGGTGCCTTTTTTGCGGGTTAGGTGGCCATACATGTGTTGGGATGTTTTTGGATTCCTTACTCAGTTCCACTGGTCTCTGTTTCCACCTTTGCACAAACACCACACTCTAAGTCCTCTTACTCTTAGTGCAACTTAAACTCTCTCCTACTTCTAATATCTGTACATGGTTCTCTTTCCCCTATCTTTTTATGCCTTTGTTGCCCGCCCCCCCTTTTAATCTGACTCCTGTCTCAGCTATCTCTAAAGCATGACTATTCCTCTTCCATGACTTCACTTCTCTCTCCCTGTTATAAAAGGGTGTCTGTCCCTAATACTACAAAGTGCAGTTATAGTATGGGGTTTATTTGGAACAAGTTTAGAAGCAGAGAAGTAGTGGAGTGCACACTGCCCCTGAATTTCATCCTTCCATAGCTCAGGCCAGAAATAGGTATTGTGTAAGTAATATGGCTATGCCTGTGGTTTCAGCAAAGCAGGGCCTGCCTTGGCCAGCAGGCTGGACTTGCTCCCAGCAGCACAGCAAGAGACAAGCCTTGCCCCAGCTGTGGCACGTAGTTACGGATTAGCTTAGGGGGAGGGAGAGCTGGAGGGCAGCGAGCTTCCCTAAGCAAGATCTCTGAGAAAGACAGGAAAGGAGCTCCAGGCTCAGAAACAATGCCAAGGAGCACATGGGCCAAAGGGCAGAGTCTCCATTTCGAGGTCCCTAGGTTTGTCTGTCTCACTCTCCATTCCCTACGTTTATTTTTTTCAATTAAATTATGTTACTGCACCAACATTTCTTGAATGCCTGCTACACAGTCAGTCCTCCACCAAGCCTTCCAGATATAAAGTTGCACCGTGTGGTCACAGCCAGCAAGGAGCTCACTTTCTCATCCACAAGCACAATAAAGAGAGATCTGATTGTGCCAATTAGCAGATACTACCAGGCTTCTCTGATCTTTCAAAGCACAGCTCAAAACTCCATTCTTCTAAGAGTTTAGATGGATTTCTGGCTTGTACTTTTGCAAAAATAATAGGAGTGAGTCATTTTTTAAATTACTCGTTGCATTATATTTATGTCTGCTAATTTTAAAAGCAAATGTATCTATCATTGCAAAATTTAGAAACATTCTAAATATCCAGTAGGAAAGGAATAGTTAAATAAATTATAGTAAATTAACGAGATAGAATATTAATGTAGCATTGAAAGTGATCATTAAAAAGACCAAGTAGCAAAACAGAAAAGTGATTCAAATTACGTGTATGCAAAAATACTAGTATTTATGGACAAAACAGTGAAAATGCAAAACATGTTCATGATAAAATTTTGGCAAGACAATTGTTTTCTCTAAAAATATCCTTTACTCTTATTGCTGTTATAATAAATCTAAATCTAGAGGAAAAAAATAGAAGTCAGTTTTTCTTATTTCCTTCTCTTTTCCCATATATATTCCCACTGTATATTGATATATAGTGATATATATACACAAAATAAGCATTTTTCGTGACTTGTGTGAATATGGATGTCGGTTCTTCGCTGAAAACAGTTCCTGTCACAATGAACACTGGGCAGTTCCACCAAGAACGAGTAGCAAAGACATCCATCCTGGAGCCCTGGACTCAAGCGCTGAAAATTCTCTTGTTTCGTTGCTTCCCGTCCCCGAGAGCAGCAGGAGACTGCGAATGCACCGCCGACAACAGAGGCGGATGTCAGGAGCACACGGATGCCTGCGGGGAGGGCCTCCCAGCCACACCAGCACTCGGCCCCTCCTGAGCTGGGCTCTGTGGCCGTGATGTGCGAGCAGAGGAGTCGGGGGGCTTCTGTCTACTCCGGGGATTCCTCTCACAGAGGGGAGCCCTGCCTCTTTCCGCGCGCCTCACTCCTCTGCGTACCGAGGGCTGCAAGGTCTCAAAGGGGCAAGGAAGGCGCAGGATCTGGGCATGCACGGCCCTGCCCCTCCGCACCTGCCTTTGCCCCTCCTTCCTTACCTGCTTACAGCAACGGGCTTTGTCTCTGTGGGCCAGTCTCACCCAGCCTCGTGGTGTTAAGGGGATAAATGAGTCTAAACCTACTATTCAGTGTGAAGCTGCACAGCACATGGTTATAAGCCGCATTTTTCAATATCAGCTTTATCAGTAATAACTGATATGTTGGTTTCCGAGCTCTTATGCTCAGGTCATATTTTGGGGGAGTACTTGGAATCACGCAGGAAAGAAGGATGCCATTTATTGGGCCACCTTAACTCTGTTTCCGGGCAGTTTCTCTGGGAAGGTGACTCTGAGACGGAGACCAGGGTGCAAGGAGGTGACTAGGACATGAGGTTGGAGTCTCACCTGTGGTGGGAGAAAAGGCAGCAGGTCTGGGCAGGGGAGGAGCCAGGCAGGCAACCAGCTACGCAAGGCATAAGGTCCTCGCCAACTCTGCGGGGAGCTCTGGCCTCGGTCCCGTCAGCGTTGTCCTAAGTTAGGGCGAGGAGCTGGGCCTTAAAACCCTGGCTCCGTGTCATGGACCAGTTATTGGAATCTAAGAAAGGGAGGTGACCTTGATCAAGACAGCTCTCTTCCGTCAAGGACACTTCACAGAGAGGGCTGACGCCAGAGGCCTTCCATCTGCAGATCTCCCGGAAGCCGGGGGATCATCCTTCAGACATGAAATGAGGGTCTGGACTGAGCAGAGAGCCCTCTACAGACCCAAACCAGCCCCACGGGCTGTAGGCTCTTTCAACAAGCCTGGTGTTGGACAAACAGCTTTTTTTTGAGGAGATTCAAAAATATTTTCAAGATCGTGTGGCCAGTGTGTATGTGTATTCACTAAGTTTCTTTCCTTTTTTTTTTATTGAAGTGTAGTTGATTTACAATGTTCTTTTCAGGTGTACAGCAGAGTGATTCAGTCATACGTGCACATACTATATATATTTTTTCTTCTTAGATTCTTTTCTGTTATATGTTATTACAAGAAATTGAATATAGTTCCTTATGCTATATGGTAGGTCCTTGTTGTTTATCTATTTTATATATAGTAACATCTGTCTCTTAATCCCCAACCCCTAATTTACCTCTCCTCACCCTTTCCCCTTTGGTAACCATAGTTTGCTTTCTATGTCTGTGAGTCTTTTTTTGGTTTGTAAATAGAGTTCTTTCTGCATATACATGTATGCATATACACACACGCATTTTATTCCCATATTATAGAACCCTCAAACTGTTAATATGGGTTGGTAGACATTAAATTCTAATGAGTTGGAAGGCCTCAAACTACCACTGTCAGTGTAAAGCACATTTAGTCACTCATTTGTTCCATGAGCTATTATCGAGTGACGACTAGGTACCCTGTGTGGAGGTATCCCTGCCTCCATCAAGGGTTTAGGCTCTCAGCTTAAATATTTGTTCCTAAATGAGGGCTTCTCAAAGCCCCAAACTACGTTACTCCTCTGATAAATGTTCCCATGTGTGATGTACTTCTCCACAATAACTCTGTTCTGTTGATGCTCCTAAAATCCTCTGTCCCTTTGATAATCATTGCTATGGGGGCCATATCTGCCTTATTTACCACTTTGCCCCCAGTGCCTCAGAGTGGTTGGTCCACATTCACTGATTAATACACCTTGTTGGAGCAATGAATTAATAAACAAGCCAAAGAATTGTGTCCAACATTACGACAGATCAAAATGTGAATGGGTGCTTCCCAAGGGACTCAGCAGGGCTTCCCAAAGGAAGAGACATTTGAATGGCCTCTGGGCAGCAGTATAAGAGTCTATCCAGTGGAGCAGGGTGCTGCGTATTTAACGGCGGGGAGGGGTACTCAAGGCTGCACAATTATATCAAGGTCTAGTAGGTTTAGTGATCAGTTTTTAGTTCAATGTGGCCAGTACATTAGGTGATGAGACTGCAGATATAGGCTAGGGTCATAAGCTGCATGAATTAAACATTTCAGGGGAGACAACAGGGAATCAAGTGAATGAGACCATGGGTGGAGTCAGAGCCAGGGGAGGGAAATACACAAAAGCAGGAGAAGCACAGGGTACATCCGCTGACGCTGCAGCCCTCATTTCACGCCAGGCAAGCCTCTGAATACATTAGGCATCAGTTCAGAACAAAGGGCAGAATGACAATCTCGGAAAAACCGAAATGGAACAGCCTAGCTCTGATGTCCTGTAGCAGCACCTACGCACCTTTCCTTGCCGCCGAGGCAGGAATCCAACCGTCATCTCCATGAGGATTCCTCTTGCATATGTCACAGAAAGAATTTATTTTTTTGCTTGAACCTAAATCACTTTCTAACTAAACAAGTTCAAGAGGTGCAGAGCAAGAAATTTGGAGGTAACACAAGGACGTGACATGATCCAACCTCTGCACAAGCAGATTCAGCAGAAAGCAAGAGGCTGGCAGGTCACAGAGTGCCCTGGGAGGGTTCTCTGCAGTGAGAGCCAAAGAGAAATCAAACAGGCTGCGGCTCTTCGCCATGAACAAGGGGCCACCGCCCCGAATCTGAGGGCATCATTAACTCTTAGCCACACACACAAGGGGGAGGACTCGGGGGAAGGAGAGGAAGGGAGAGGGGACAGGCTGAAACGCCTAAGGGCACCAGCCAACCATGGTTATGGAAAGTTGAATGTTGTTTTTCAAAAGCATTTGGCTAAATGACTGCCAGATTATAATCCATTAAATTTAGAGTAAATCAGTTAAATATTTTTAAAATATTTTTAGTTTAACATTGTAATTAGATACTTGTATCTATGGTAGAGATCCAGAGGGAATTAACTCCAGCTATCAGAATTGAGTCAAAATAAAACAGAATTTAGCAGAGCTGTGTTCCTTGATCATCATCCTCCAAATTTAATTTTTAAAAGTACGTTTCCACTGCCATTTTTAATGTCTCCAATCAATTCCTAGCTCTAGGCGTCTAGGGCTTCTTGTAGATCTGGACTCCCTCTCTCCTCTTTGCTTCTATGTCCTAGCTGATTTTTAAGCATAATACTTGCATTTAATTTTTTTAAATATGTATTTATTTGAGCCTCCATCCAAATCATTTTTTTTTTACTTACACACTGTATGATTCAATATTCTCATTTTTTGGAATTATAATCAATGAAATGGCATGGGGGAGTGCAGGTTTTCAAATATTCTGGCAGAACTCCCTTTAAAGATTAAATCATCTATTGCCACTGTATTTATAAAAACAGGAATTAGAGTAAATTCCTTGTTGAAAGTGAGACTCAGGGTGGGGACGGGTGGGGTGCACCAGGAGTACTGCTCACTCAGGGTCCTCTGTCACTCCAGAAAGGCTTTTGGGTCCCTCAGAATCCTCAGATCATTGGCTAGAAACCACTGATGTGGCAGAGAGAGGCCTGAATTAAGAATTAGAAAAAATTTGGTTGCAGCTGTGGCTGTGTCGCTGAGAAACTGACCTTGACTAGTCAGTTAGCACCTCTGAGCCTCAGCCTTCCCCGTGTGAAGTAACCAAAGGAGAATAAATAATTTGGACGTTTCAGTCTAATGCAACAAATCCTAGTACCCTGAGAACCTAAGTTCATTTATTTAGATAAAGATGCCTCTATTATTAAAAGCCTCTGCATGAAAATCTGGGCTTGTCAGAAATTCTCTATTCTCTGATTCAGCCTTAGTTTCATTAATAAGGTCTCCCCACCCTCTGCTTTTTTTTTTTTTTTGGCATCTAAAGATTGTTTAAAACTGCATAGGTTTTACTCACAATAGCCAAAGCATGGAGACCACCTAAGTGTTCATCAACTGATGAATGGATAAAGAAAGTGTGAGCCAGATCGATGATGGATAGGCAGATAGATCAATAGATAGGTAACAGAATATTATGCAGCCGTGACCAGAAGGAAATCCTATTCATATATGACAACATGGAGGAAACTGGGAGGGCCTTATGCCAAGTGAAACAAGCAGACAGAGAAAGATAGATAAGCATGGTATCACTTACATGTGGAATCAAAAAAAAAAAATCAAACTCAGAAACAGAGTAGAAAAGTAGTTGCCAGGGGCTGAGGGTGGAAGTCATAGGAAAAGGTTGGTAAGAGAGTACAGCTTTCAGAACAAGGGCCGAGCAGTTACTGTGCAACGTGGTGACTCTAGATGATAACGCTGTTTTGTATAATTGAAATTTGCTAAAAGAGTAGATCTTAAATGTTCTCAGCCCTCAGAAAAGGTAAACATGTGTGGTGATGGGTGTGTCAGTTAACTCAGTGGGGGGAGTCCTTCCACAATGTATACAACACTACACTTTAAACCTCCTACAGTTTTATTTGTCAATGATACTTAACAAAGCGGGGGAGGGAGGCGGGGTGGGAGTTGGGGTGGGGAGAAATGGCATAGTTAGAATCCTATTCTTGAACGTTTCCCAGTTCTCTTAAACTTTCTTCCCTTTCGGAATGTTGGCGTGGAATTACGCCTATCTGTTCTCTCCTTTAAAACGCCAGTCCTCCTGAAGTCCAGGCCCGACCTCTTCTCGCTTGGTTATCGCTTTAGGACGGCTTGGCATGGACATTTTTCCCCTTAGTTTCAGTAATTTCCATTTCACCAGCCAATTTCCCCTTGTTGTGCAGAATTAGGACCAGACTAGCAGTTCCCCCATTCCCTTTCCTTCCCCTCTAGGAGAAGAAATTATCAGAAATTGTGGCCTCCTTTAGTCATGTGGGTGGCGAAGCCAAAAGCCGTAATCTCCTGGGGTTTGACGTGTCTCACTGACCACCCCTTATCAGTTGACTGGGAAAGAAAATTGGTCAATTTCTAACTCCTGACTTCTCATCAGGACAAACCCATTAAAAGCATTAGCATATAGAGTGGGGCTTGCAGGAGTCACTCAGCTGCTGCCCCCTTGCCCTCAAGGATGTCCTGAGGGTGTACAGGGATGATGTTTGCCATGCGATGGTCCACAGACAGGCCTGCCTTCCCCTGGTATTTTTTTGTGCAGCCCCCTAACAAGCTGTTTTCTCTTAAGTACTGGTGAGTGGGGACAGGTAAATCTGTGACGTTTAGGAGAGATCCACAGGTGTGAAAGATGGTAATGATTTTTTTTTCACTGTGTCTTATTTCTCAGCAGCTCCTCATAGTTCCAAGTGGAAGCTCCACTTGGATGTCCCAAGTCACTTCAAATATACCTGCTGTGTACAAAACCAGTATTCCTCCCCTGCTCAACTAGCTTACCTTCCCAAACTCCCAATTGCGTTGCTCCTGTTCTCCCAGGCTTCCTGGCTAGAAAATTTGGAGTCACCCAGGACTTTTCTCTCCCCTGTGATCTTTTAGTTAAAACTCAGTCATGGGAAAATCCATCCATTTTTTAAATAATTCTTCAATTATGATTTTAAATTTTAAAAATATGCAAAGTGAAGGGAACGGTAGGGAAGGTTTGAGAGACTAATGTGCATTTTGAATGCCTGTTTAACTTCTCGTGAGTTCCAACACAATCTGAGGGTTAAAGGGTTGTAATTACAGAGGTTGCACTATAAAATGGCTTCTCAGAGAAACATTTGTGAGTGGCCGTTTGTTAACTGGTTTTCTTTCTGTGCCAAACACATGAAGTTTGTCATATTTTAAATACAATGTAATTAGGTATAAATTCAAGAGGAAAGTAGACATTGTGGAAGTTTTCTTAGAAGTTATTATTACTAATTATTTTCTCCAAATTTATATTCGTAACATGCTGTGCAGAGCTGCAGGGACTGCCTGGCATCTGGTCTGATTGGGGGACTAAGAAAGGAAATAGCGCAGAGGCCGGGATCCCAGCTAAGCTCCATGGTGCTCCAGTAAATCTGTGAGAACCTCCCGCTCTGTCTTTCCAATGGAATGCTGAATTATTCTAAGTCTCACACTGTGAGAGGTTTACCGAATAAAGAAGATAAAAACCCAACCCAGGCGCGGCAGGTAGAGATGACTGTAGAGAAAGAAACCACATAATGGGTCCAGGCGTTTTCCTCGCTGCTCGGCATCACTGGGAGAAGCTTTTGGAAGCGCAAAGCCTCCTTTGGTGACTAAGCCCGAATTCAGATGCAGAGCCACGCACGCCACGGGAGGCAACGCAGATTTACTGGAGTACACTGAGGTGCCCGGGGTTTGAGAAAAACGTGGACTTTCTTTTGTGAGAACGAGGGGAGTGAGAACAGGGGCCATTTGCAGTAGCAGAGACTTGGTGGAATCCTAACTGCTGGGCTCCAGCTAAGACTGGACCGAGCAGAACTACTTTCAAGGCCCGCAGGGAGGGTGTCTTCAGCACTTGCCACACACACAGATTGGGTTTTAATTCCAGAGCTGTGCTGCTGCGGACATTTTTAATGCTACTGAGATCTTTAAGGAAAAAAAAAATTTCCATCGATATGGACCTTAGTTTATTTATTTATTTATTTTTAATGTTATCTGTAGGACAAGTTATTCAGTGGGTTTTTTTTTTTTCATTGGGAAAGGAGAGTTAACCTTTGGCCTAGGCACTTGCCTTCAACACTGGGGCTATTTGAAGGCAAAATAAGAAACTGTAGTATCCTGTTCTTCAAAACCTTGGAAGTGACCTTCTATGTGATGATCTATGGCAGTTTTTTCTCTGCAGTGATTGCACTCCTCCGAGATAGGAGCCACGCCATCAGACCTGATTAATTTGCTTGTACGTTAAATCTGTTTTTATTAGAATAGGGATCAATATGGACGTTAGGTGAGGCAAAGCCCGGTGGGAGTAACTTGAGAAAATTTATGATGTCACAGGAGCCAGATTTTAGAGGGATAAGATCCATTCCTTGACTCAACCATCTAGGTTTTCTGTTTTATTTTCTCAGGCTGTTTTGTTTGTTGGTTGGTTGGTTTTAGTTTGGGTTTTTTGGGTTTTTTTTTTTTTGCCCCCGCCAAGTGAAAGTGGTCACAGGGGCTGCTGGTACCCTGGCCAGGCTCCCTTTACCTAGCCGGTCCACCCATCCGCAGCTGCTGGGATTGCTGTCGCCCAGGGGCTCACAGCTGCCCCCGCCCCGCGCCCAGGGGCTGTCCTTAGCAGACAAGAGCACCCTGACCAAGGAGATCATACTCCTTCCCCCCACCCCATGCAGCCCACAGGCAATGACTTGCCCTGAAAAGTCTTGTCCCGCCTTGTTCAGGACAACTCTGAGGTGTGACTGATGCTCCGGACCCCCTCCCCTCCAGCAGATCAGGCGGCCAAGGCTAGGCCTGCTCCTTCCCCTTCCCGGCCCTCACTCTCACACAGGCTTTTCCGGAGGAGGAGACTCAATTAATCAAGGGCACAGGACCTTTGTCACAGGCTCTGCTCCTTGGAAACCAGAACAAAAACAGGTGCTTCTCTGTCTTGCCATAAATTTAATAATCTCTGTAATGTAGGCAACTTACCTCATGACGATGAGGAGCCTGAATCATACAGTTAACTGTTTAAGGGCTGTCTGATAGGTCAAATCTCTGCTTTAGGTCTTGTGGGAATCACAGTAAGGGGCAGTTCCAGCCCACAGTGTAGGAATATTTGATCAGGAAAATAAAACGAGATATAAACAAATCAAGGGGTAAAATTTGAAGAGTTGAAGCCATCACCAGCTGTGTCACAGCCATGGTTCGTCACCGAAGGCACTGTGAAGACAGTTGCCACAGAATTCCACCGTGAAGGCAGGCGAATTGGCTCCATTTTGCTTCCATTTCTGACCCACTGTGGAAATGCGTTCAAGTTGACTGATTCCTCTGGGCCTCGGTTTTATCATTAAAATGAAGGTTAAGGACTAGATAAATGCAAAGGTCCCTCTCAGCTCTGAACTGCTTTGCGCCTGTGAGTGTGCTGCCTGGGGCCGAGGGGACTCCAGGGAGGGGCTGAGGAGGATGTTGGCATGGCTGTTTGGGGAGAAGGGCAGAGGGCATCCCAGATAAAGTGAGAACATGTGCAGAGTAGAAATGAGGAAGTAAATCCATGTGGATGGTTGGCACTGGAGTACTTCAGTGGCGCATCATGGGCGATGGCCTCTAAGGAGCCGGATGGTAACGTGTTTAACACCAAGGGTGAGAAATGCAGGCCGTATCCTGTAACATAAGGTGCACTCTCATTGGCATGGCAAGAGTGGCACCCAGGCCCTTTTCCTGTTCTGGACCCTGTCTACCTCTTCCACGACCCCCAGGGTACCTGCGTACGCTCTGTG
This sequence comes from Vicugna pacos, assembly GCF_048564905.1. Classification (NCBI taxonomy): domain Eukaryota; kingdom Metazoa; phylum Chordata; class Mammalia; order Artiodactyla; family Camelidae; genus Vicugna; species Vicugna pacos. Next base: position 6,033,237 of record NC_132999.1, on the reverse strand, counting down.
CAGCCATAATGAGCTATCCACAGTCTTCAGAAAATACCAAAGCCTGTTATGTGCAAAGGCCTTTGAGGTGCCATCCATTTGCCAAGAACGTAGCCCTTTTTCTGCCCTGGTATTAACCCATGTCAATTCTCAAAGCTCGGTGTAGATGGCGTGTGCCACATGAGTCCTTCCCTCCACCACTCCCACCAGGCAGAGCTGGTCACTGCCGCCTCCGTCTTGCCCTAGTATCCAGCCTGTATCTGCAGCATCACTTAATCCATTGTATTATAATGATCGATTCACATGCTTCCTACACTCATTAGGAGTTCAAGTGCTTCTTGAGGAAAAAAGCTGGGTCTCCATTTTACCCCATCCACCTTTTTACCCCCCTTTTCCCCACCACACACATACCAGTTCTAACACAGTCCCTGACAAGTAGCAGGGAGCTCACAAAATCCCATTTAAACGAGTGATTCTGAAAAGCACTACTTCTTACGTGAACCCGGGCACTTTTGCCTTCACGCACTCATTTCTCCATTAAAACAAGTTTTGTGTGTGTGTATGTGTTTTATAATTGCATTGGTATAAAGATGAGTATATTAATAGTATATATTGAAACATTTTCTTTGAACTAAAAGTTCATTATTTTTCCAATTTTAAAATAAAACATTTTTATGGGCTCCTAAAAATATTGTGGACCCCACACACTTTGCCTACTGAGTCTAATAGATAATCCAGCCCTGGAACGAATGGGCAAATGTATTAATCAAGGAAACTCTTTTTACAAACATTTATCTTCACTTACATAAGCTGATTTAGGTTTATTTCATCTGTTTTGAGTACGATATAAAACGTTTGATTATATATTCCTTTGACTTTATTTTTTTTCTACCACAGTGGTTATTTTTTAATCGTAAGTAACATCATGGGACATTTAATAGAAATGTTCATGTGAAACACTACTCGATCTGTTTTGAATAGCAATTTAAAACGGCTGGTCAAAGTTATCACTAAGGAGAGCACCCTACTGTTCTTTGAATAGAACAAGAGAAACGTATTAAAAATCAAAAGAAAAAATTAATTTCATAGAGTTGTTAAGGAATGATGATTTGAAACAGCACTGTATGTTATTAGTTCATAACTGCTATCTACAAAATGTCATGAAAATTAGATTTCAGATGGTAGATGAGGTTTGTCTCCCTGGGAAAAAAAAAAAGGCTTTAATAAATATTAAGCACAGACGTATTGGGGGATGATGAAGATTCAGTAATTAAGCATTGAACATGCAGTGATCCATTTGACACCAAAGAATTAAAGACACAAAAGATTGCCTAGCTAAATGCAACTGCCAAGAAAGTTGAACTCACTATTTTTGTGCTCTAAAGAATGACAATTCATTTAGCAGCAAATCTTTCTTCACCGTTTACGAGTTGTTAGAAATACTGCATATAAGGATGAAATAGGATTTTCAAGACACGGATTCTGAGAAATGAGTCAGGTCCTTAGTGATTCTTTTCCTTTTCTGTACAGAAAGAATATTTCCAACTTTCCTGGAAAACGTTAACTAGCGATGGCTGTGATGTTCTCAGAGATGCGAGACTGACTACCTCCCAAAAGCGGTCTGTGCCACTGCTGTATAATTCTAACTTCTAAAAAATAATTCTGTTCATGTCAAGGGGAAAATATACTCTGCTCCCTGCCATAAAGTATACAAAGGTTAACATTTCACTTACTGATACGTTGGGGAAATGGCAGATAGAACAGGATTGATTTGGTTTCCAGATTAGCAAACTATGCCCTTAAGCACTAACATACATTTTTTTTTTTAACAGCAAGCAGTTTTTGCTAGGCATCTTTCAGGTGGCATAGAATATAGGACAGACTGGATGTTTTCAATTAGACAAATCTGAATTTGAATTTTGGACCACTTATTAGCACCTGTATGAACTTATGGAAGTGGCTTAAACTCTGGAAGTCTCATTTTTCTCTCTCCAAAACCTTGAGGGTCGAGAGGATCAGAGGTAATGTATGCAAAGCATCTACACGGTTCTTGCTACAAAGTAAACACTCAGAGCTCGCAGCTCCCGTTAGTTTGTCTCCTTAAAGGTGCTGATCTTATTTTGACATTTTAATCATTTGGAGGTGATAATTATCAGCATGAATTATTGTAGAGCACTTTGAAACAGGTCACAACATTTTACCATCACTTTAAAAGTGTTCAAAAACCGCTTTCTCTGACTCCATGGTTGCTTTCTAATTTCTTTTTTATCCTTCCTTGCTGTCAGCTCGTTCTGTCAGTGTGTCAGCCTCTCACTACCATTTCTCAGTCTCTCCTCAGTCTGCTCTGGTCCTGGGAACAAAGGAACAAAACCAAACCTGTTAGCATTGTGTTTAAAGTAAACATTCATAGGTTCTGCGTAGAAAGTCTGAGAAACTCTTAAAAAGTTAAGTGTTACATTTCAGAGCCTAGATTTTAGCGCATGTGTCTTTGACAGTTATTTTAGCCAATGTTGAGAACCTTTTGCCTCACCTCCAGGCTCATGGCTGTCTTCTAGATGCTGGTGGTTGTCAGATAGCTGACCTTAGATAATCACAAAGGATGGATGCGTGGATGGGTGGGTGGATGGATAGATAGATAGGTAGGTAGGTAGATAACCTGTTTATAAGGTATGAACTCAAATTTCCAATCGCTGCAATGAAAGATAGTTTACTCAATCTGCATGCCCAAGGTGATCGAGCCAGATCCCTGTTTTTCATATGTAAAATGAGGCAAAAAATCAAAAAATCATTTAATCTGCCCTGTTTCACAACGGAACTGTGAGCCAGGATACAACAGAGATGGAAGTGCCCTGCAGATACACCATGCCAATGCCACTCTGTATTTCAAACCCTGTATTTCAGAAAGTAGATGATGCATCTATTTGCATTTTTATCCAGTAGTGGAAAAATTAAGTACTTTTGCTTTCAGTTCTCTAGCTCCTTCTTTTCTTGAGATCCCATTGTTATGCTTCCTTCTAACTCTCTTCCAAGCAGCCAGAGTTGTGAGCCTCGATCCGAAGTTGTGCTGTGGTTTATTGCTGTGGCACTTAGTGGTCTTCAGCTATGTCGTGCCTGACGTTCTCACCAATGGGCAAAAATAAAATGCTTTCGCTTATTTTTTATTTTACGAAGTCCAAAAATATTTTACTTTGTGATTCTACTGAGAAAAAATAAACAATATAAAGTCATCCTCTGATTAGAATTCCTCTTCTTTTTTTTAAATAGTATATATGTGACACATAAGTGCAAAGATCCTAGTGGAAAAATGAAACATAGATTTCCATTATATTGTTAAAATATATATTGAAGTTGAATGACATGCAAATATTTCTGTGCTTAGGCAAACAGACACGTGTTCCATGTTGGGCTAAGTATTTATTTATTTCCGTGTGTCAAATTCCCCCAAAACTTAGCAGCTTAAAACAACAAATATTTTTATTATCTCAGGCTTTCCCTTGGTCAGGAGTCTGAATGTGTCTTAAAAGAGCGCCTCTGGCCCGAGATGCAGTCAAGCTATTGGCCGGGATCACAGTCATGTCAAGATTCATCTGGCGCAGGAGAGTTTGCTTCCAAGCCTACTCCCTTGGCAAGATCTAGAAGATCCGCACCTGTGTCAGCTCACTCGCGTGGTTTCTGCCTTCGTGAGCCTCTCCTTAGGCTTCCTGCAGGTCCTCCCAACATGGAATCTGGTGAGAAAAAGAGACAGAGCCATAGAAAGAGAGAAGGAGATGGGGGTGGGGACAGAGAGGCACGTCCCAGCGACGAGTAAAGACAAAAGCCGCAGTCTTCCTGTAACTCAGTCTCCGAAGGGCCACCCCATCGCTTTTGCTGCACAATGCTCATCAGAAGGAAATCACTAACCCCAGCCCACATGCAGAGGAGGCAGGAATTAAACAAGAGTGTGACCAGCAGGAGGCGGAGACCACTGAGGGACATTTTAGAGGCTGCCTGCTGCAGCAGGATGAAAGATCTGGGCTTGTAATTACTCAGTTCTCTTTACCCTGGTAGTTTGGACAAAACATACCTTTTTTTAATTTTAATTTTAATTTTCTTTAGCTTAGCTAATGACCTAATTGTGAACTAGATGACTACTGTACTTATCACAGAAATATCCTAATTAGGCCAGTACAAAAGACACTCGGCAAACATAGTTTCTTGTTACATATAACCCTCCTGGCACATATCAAGTGAATGATCTGTGTGCCTGTCTGCTTCTATCTGCGGGAGCATGGCCCTGAGAGCCCCCCCGGGGCCGTGACGGAAAAGGGAGTCAAGGTTTCTGAGCTCCTATGAAGGGGCGGGCTCCCAGCCAGATGTGCTCACATGGATTGTTGTTCATTTTCACCCAGACCTGCCAGGAAGGCCCTTTCATCTGTAAGTTACAGGTGAAAACACTGAAGTTAAGTAACTAGCCCATGACCGCACAGGTGGAACCAGGATTAAAACCGAGGCCATAGGGGTCCAAAGCCCGTTCCATTCCACCGACGCCCCACGCCGCCCCCGTGCGCAGTCATTGTGCCAGGGCTCCAGTTCCTCCCAGGAAATGTTTAATGGACAATGTTACCTTTTGGAAACTCAAAGGAGATTGGATGTCTCATCTATTTCTAAAAGGCCTGCAAGCAAATAAATAAATAAAATGTGTGTATATAAATAATACATGTCAAACCGGGTCACCTCCAAATTCAAATGTTGAAGTGCTTTCAGTATCTCAGAAATAGACCGTATTTGGAAATAGGACCTTGAAAGTGGTGACCAAGTTACAATTTACTAATTCTAACTAATTAACTATTGGGTTGGCTCTAATCCAATTGATGAGTTTCCTTATAAGAAGAGAAAATTTAGGCACCCAAAGAGACACTAGGGATGCACGCCCGCGGATCACAGACCGTGTGAGCGCCCAGAGAGAAGGCAGCCGTCTGCAAGCAAAAGAGAGAGGCGTCAGGAGGAACTAAACCCGCTGAGGTCTTAGTCTTAGGCTTCTGGTCTCCGGACCTATGACAAAATAAATGTTTGTTGTCTAAGCCAACTAGTCTGTGGTATTTTGTCATGGCCACCCTAGAAAACTAAAATAATAATACAAACACACACACACTCATATCTTCATGGAAGCACAGAGTAACATATAAAAGCATATGAACAATACAAATGTATATGTATATATCAGAAACCCTTAAAATAAACTGAAATCTTATATTAAATACTAAGTAATATTTTCCATATTGAGAGTTTGTACTGGGTTGTACTGGTAGACATTATGCTTGATTTCTTCACCTGTCATTTTCCAAGAACTTCTGAGGCTCTTTGGTGGGTGGGAGGGAAGCAGTTAAGGATACGAGCAAAGAGAATTAGACTCATACGCAGACATGCTGGCTCTTAAGTTTTGGCTCTGTCATTTCTTTTCATCTATCTGACCTTGGGCAAAATGCTTGGGCTGTCTAAGCCTGTGTTTCTTTCTCTTTCCGCCTCAGCTAACATTTCTTGAGTATCTACTACAGGCCAGACTGTGCACCAATTGCTCTTGCATAAATCATCTGGATTTGTAAAATGTGGTAACGATGCCACCTAGCAGGGTGGCTGTGATGATCAGGTGGGAGGCTGCACCTGCCAGGGCTCTGAAAGCTGCACGGCTCGTACAAATATTAGGGTGTGTCATTTTTCTGTTTTCCACATCAGTGCTTGCAAACGATAAAACTGTAATTTTGACCTTAGAAACAACAGCTTATCTAGTTGGATTCTCCAGCTAAATGCACCAGAGGTAATCTAAGAGTGATGTTAATCTTCCCCGAGCTCGGCCTTAAACCAATCACTCTCCTGCTGAATAAACAAATAAACCTCAAAAACCTGAATAGTATCCAAAACATTTGCATGATGTATGAGTCGAGGGTCTTCCACAGTCTAGCCTCCACCAACCCCTCCAGCTTTACTTCCCATTCTGTACTTCTGCATCAGGTTTTCAGCAAAGCAAGATAACCAGCCAGCTTCCTTTACAAACCCTGAACTTTGCTTCTTATGCTGGGAATTCCCTCCTCTGGTCTTTGTAACCGATGATACATGTCAAGAATTTATCACATAACCTGGAATGGACTACATTCTCAACAAGCGGTAGCGGCTATGATTTTTACTACTACTGTTAGCATCACCACCAGCCCTCACAGTCTTGTGGAAAGGCTCCCTTCACTCCGAACCTTACAAGTCACACATGGTCTCACCCTCCTCTACATGTCTATAGCTCTAGATCCTAAACTTTGCGGGGTATTTCAGTGATTTTCTGTGATACACTGAACTTTACATCTATTCATTCAAAATATACCTAAGCACCTGCTTTGTGGCAAAGGTCATGATAGAAAGGACACTGTGGATAGGTGTGCCCTCCCTGAGGGAGCTGACAGGCTAACGGGGGAGTCAGACAACTGATCAGGCATCGGCATGTCTCACCTGTATTGTCAAGATGCCTCTGACCTGGGCTCCCTGCTTCTCGTGCCTCTGCAGTCCTTCCTCAGCACAGCAGCTGGAGTGAGACTTCCATGCATCCGATCACATCACTCCTCTGCCGCGGGTCCCCGTTTTACTCAGGTTTCATTTGCAGTGGCCTGTGAGACCCTGTCCTATCCTGTGAAACTCTCCTGACTTCTGCTCCTACTGTTCCCCTCCATTTTTCTGCCACCCGTCCGGTCCCTCAGCATGCCAGGCTTGCCCTCACCCTCTGCCCTGATGGCTCCCTTTGTCTGGGATGCTGTGCCTCAGATACCTGCGGCTGACTCCCTCACCTCTCTTCCATCTGGACTCAGGGATCACCTTCTCCATGAAGCCTGTTCTGACGTCACTTCTTAACATGATGTCCACTCACTCTCACTTACCCCATCCGTTGTTTTCTTTGTCTATTGTGTTTACCGGCTTCCAGCCACTCTGTAGATCACTTGTTCTGTTAATTGCTAATTTCTGGGCTCTCCCTCTGGCTTTATGAGAGTGAGGATCAGGGATGTATTTTGTCAGTACCTGATGAACCCTGTGGACCTAGAAGATTATGTGAAACAAAGTTGGGGCTCAAATTTGACTCCCTAATTTTTGTACCCTCAGAGAACCTAATACAGCTCTGTATAGATAGAAGATATTGAATAAATACTTGTTATTAAATCACTTTCAGTCTTTTTAAATCCTATATCTAGTATTTCCAAGGTGCTTCATTGTTCTATGATCTACTTTTATCTTTTCAGATTTTTGATGGGATATATTTCAAACAGATTTTGTGTGTGTATGTGTGTGTGTGTGTGTGTGTGTGTGTGTGTGTGTGTGCTTACCTCAAGATTTCAGGTATTTTATGAACATTATTTAAGAAAAAGTTTTGCTTTGAAGTTTTATGAAAGTCATCAAAGTACACACTAGATTCATATTTTTCAGGCCCCTTTTTTTGCACATACATCATTGACATATGTAGTGGGCATTTGTCATCAGTAAAGCAGTGTATCTAAAAACATATTAGAGAGGCATAATTAATTCAACTCAGCAAATAATTAATGAACTTCTACTAAGTGAAATATTTCACAGGTTTTGCAAAGTGGAAAAACACTTCTGCTCTCAAATCACCTCTGACCATCTGGATAAAAGAAACAGAGAGACAACTCACTATAAAATAAACAAATATGAGAACTGGAAAAGAGATACAAAGTACTAGGGGATGGATGGCTGAACTGTGCACATTTGAAGAGAGGCATTCATCCATCTTTCTGTGCTTTTCAGCCAAACCTTGCCCTAGGTAAGCTCTGTCCATAAACAGGGTAATATTCAATTAACCAGAAATTCCACTACTCAGAATGCCGGAATCCCCAACCTGTCCAGTAACAAAGGATTTGGCGTTCTTTCCTTTTTCTGCACGTCTGTGCTGTGTTTGAGTTGTATGAAAGGCAACGTAAGTGATAACACTGAAGCTAGACTTTAAAGCTGATCACAGTTATTTGGTAACGTACCCCCCCCCCCGCCTTGACAGGTTTAGACAGGGGCTGCGCTGAGCTCCTTTGTGGGAACTTAGGTTCGAGATGACTGATTGACAAGTGGAGCTTTTTCCTTTTCTGAGGGAAAAGAAATTTCCAGGGTCACGCTCCTCGTATTTGCAAAGATCTCTAAAAGCTCCGGAGAGTGCAAAGAGTCAAAATTGACTTCTGGCTGATGATCACAAACTTCATGACAAGGGAGAGGGAAAAAATAGTGGGGGGTGGGAGGTGGGCGGAAGATGGAAGCTGTGATGCCGAATGTCAAGGTAACTACCAAGGAGGACGACTTCCAAACAGGACTCTGGCTGAATAGGAAGTTGGATACTCGGCGAGAAACAACAGGCATTAGAACTGAAGAACTTCCACCCTAGTCAGGATGGGGTGTGGGACAGCAGCCTGCAGGGAGCTCGGTGACCCTCTCCTGTGCGGATGGCTTCCTTTCAGAAAGACACACTGTCCATCAGAAACTGGGGACTTGCCATTCCTTCACTATCACGTGATGTCCATCCAGGTACATGTTCCAGTTGTTCCAGGGAGGGAAAGGATATTTCTATTATCCATATTCATATGCCTATAAACTCTGTCTGTATTCTAATATTCATCCTGATTTATTTATAATGGCCTGCAAAATTCATGCTTTCATGGGGAAATGTTTTAGCTCTTCTTACCTCTTTTGTGGTCATTTTCAAAACAAAATGACTAAAAGGTGGGAGCTTTCAAGCTCGGTTCGCTTCAGGAGCAAAAAAAAAAAAAAAAGTAAGTTCTCTATATTTTACATCTTCATTTCTAAAAAGTCCTGGATTTTGAAGAGGGATATTTTTATCCACAGGAAATAATCTTCTTTTGAAAAAATAGCTGAAAAAAAACCTAGTTATATTGGCATGTGTTTAAGCCTTTATATTGAGAAGGGAGATTATTAGCATAGTGGTTTGAGAAAATAAGTAGGATTCCTGTTTAATGAAACCCATTTTCATTACAGCCTGGCTCCGTGACTAGACCGCCAGAGGCGGGACGCGCACAGAAGCTGCTGGTGGATGGAGCTGGTTTAGAGTCTGAGAGAAATGAGCTGATGACTCCGCAGTCACAGGAGACAAAGTGCGAAACTGGCTGGCGTTACGTGGAAGGACGCAGGGAACTGGAAAATTGTGAAGGCAAACTCTGAGAAGACAACGTGACAAAGCAGCGGCTCCAGCCCGGGCTGGCCGCACGTCTGGCGCCGGGAAGGCTTTCCTGACTCCAGCGGCTGATTGCGGATTCGGATACGTTGCCGGTTCCCTAACGTCCTCGCTGACAAATCGGACTTGGTCACCAGCGAGAAGGAAAACCGTTCGATTTCAGGCTGTAAGATTGCTAGGAGTTCATTTCACCTTGGAATAGCTCTCGTTTTACAGTCAGAGCTCAGAAACAGAAAAACGAGGTGTTTGTTTAGCGTTGCACAGGCAGCGCCTAGGAGTCGTGAATCATTAACAAGGATGCAGGGGTGCAGGGGAGGGAAGCCCCTCCCTCATCTCTTGCAGCTTCTCTGGCCGGCTTGATCATCATCCTGGCATAAAACAGAGTAACACAAGAGAAACTAATTTAACTGCATACAAACCAGAGCTCAGATAAATAAGAGACTCAAAGAAGTGACCAAAGCAGGTAGCTTTTAAACATTTGATAGGTCCTAAACCAAAACAAGGACTCTTGCGAAGATTTGACAAAGAGAGTTAGGCTTGGGGTAACAAATTAACAAAGAAATAACAAAGTTGGTTTCTACAGCTTTCTCAGCCCTAAATTCCCTATCTCTGATGTTACGGATGCCTTCCACCTTCCAGATGCAGGGAGGGTACCTTCACATGACGACTTTATTTCCTGCCTTCAGAGGGACAAAGGAGGCTCAGAGAGTTCTCCTTGCACTGGCTGTTTCTTAAGTAACTTAAATTCAAAATAACCAATATGCCATAGTGGCATATTTGGGGGCAGCCTGCCCTAACCCCATCAGAGGCCTAAAAAAGGGACATTTCATTTAGAAGTCTCCCATTTAAGGAATAGCTATTAACCATGGATACAAAACGAGAATATGCTATATGGCTCGTCCCTCAAGAAAAGCAGTTTATATCCTCATAGCCCTGTCTATCCAACTACAAAATAAAGAGTAAATACACACTTCCTGTTTTACAGAAGAATATTAAAAAGTTTAATTCCATAACTGATGTAAAGGGCACTGAGTTATTCATATAAGTGAGGTTGTATAAAGGAGGAGTATGGTAAACTTTCACATCCATATATCATTTATGATTTCCCAGTCACCAAGCAAAGTCTGTACGGAAGTATTTTCTCCATAAATCATTTTCTGAACATAAACTTAAAAACCCCAGTGCCCTGGAAAACATAAAGAAGATCCACAATATATAATTAGTTGAGAATGGAGTTGTGCTAGTCACTCCTCCAGTGCCGAGACTGTCACCCAGCCTCTGAAAACGTTCAATCAAGTCATCCTATTGTTTACAAATCAGACACAAACCCAAATACTGCAAGGTTAGCCTGTTCTTCAAATAACTATACTTCTGGCATAATTTCAGAGCAAACTAGAAATACAGAGAGTCAAGAGATTTCCCTGTCGTGGCTAATCTTTCCACTCCAAATTATGCTGCTGCTTCTGGGTTTTCTGCTACATGTGCTCTTTTGCAGGTGGAGCTGACATTCTGAGGTCACACCGGGTCGTTGGTGGCAAGCTAACAGTAGGACATGGCTGTTTGAGCTAAGTTGCTAATAAGTGAACCCATGGAGTGCCATTTCATTAGCGAATGTATCATTAAAAGCATTACCTCTATGACTTACTCAATGTTCTTTGCCCAGTCTGGCCCCTGCTTTGAAGCCTTAAAAATAAAGAAACCGTGCTAGCCTAGTGAGGGGCTGGGACCAGCTAATTAGTGGCCCCCCTCCTGCATACGCTCATCTCTCTCTCCACCCACAACTATAGTTATGAATGGATTTGTTTCAAGGAAAGAGAAGGAGGAGGATAGGAGATAATGAACCAAACAAAGGAAATGTCAGAGAAGCTTGGGTCCACAACTCAGTGGCTGTATTGATGACTTTTTTTTGGCTGATATTACAGGTTGATATTGGAGTCAAGTGGCCCTGGATTAAAACCCCATCTCTGCCACTTACTGGCTCTGTGAGCTCAGGCAAGTTACTTGACGTCTCTGAGCCTGACTTTCTGCATTTGTGAAATAGGGGTAATCAGAATATTTGTCTCAAGTGAGATGACGTATGTGACATACTTAATGCAAATGCGTGACTAACAGTTAGCCTCGGAATTGGACACAGACATCTCTCAAATGGCGCAAGCATTTCTTCCCTAGAAAGTCCACTGGGACCCCTACACTCCTCAGCCCCCAGTGACCTCATTGTCAATCCAAGTTCAGTTCCCAAACTTTGCATTCACCAAACACTTGTTTCTCATGGCACTTTTTAATCCTCGCTGTCTCCTATTAAGGATCATAAATGCTTAAAGGACAGACAGAGCTAGAAATAAAGTCACATATTTTCAAAATAGCTCACCAAGAACATTGTCTGTGAAGCAAGGCAGTTGGGCATGATAAGAAATATGGAGAACTATATCCCTCCACACACCTTTATTAAGAATTTACTACACGCCCTGGGCTAAAGTAGAGTGGGGAGCTGGACGGAGGTCCATTACGGTTGGGGTAAGTGCTCCTAGTGAGTCATACTCTTGAGACCATGGGAGGTGCTCCTTCGGGAATTCCGTATTAGGCAGCTAGGGCTGCAGTTAAGGCTGAATGATAAACTACCCCCAAACTTAGTGGCTTTCAACAATGAGGACTTCTTGCTCTCACTCACAGCTCTGCAGCTTGTCTGGGGCAGTTCTGCTTTAGACTGTGGGTTGGTTAGGGTTGGCTACAAGCTTGCAGTCGGGGACTTAGCTGCTCTGCGGGTCTCATTCTGGGGCCCAGGGTGAAGGACCAACAACTACTTAGAGCTCGCTCTTCTCCTGACGAGTGGAGGGGCCCACGTGGTCAAGTCCAACCTCACAAGCATGTTTAAGGCCTTTGCTAGTCTCATAGCCCCTAATATTTCAATGACGTAAAGCAAGTCATGGAACCAAACCAGGCACCAGTGCGATGGGAAACAGACCCACTCACTCTAGTTCTCTTGACAAAGGGTCTCTCCTTGACCAAACTCCTCTGAACTCTCTTTCCAACCATCCCTGACTTTGGGGTTTTCACTTTCATCTCTGCATTGTTTAATTGTAGCAGGAATCCTAAGTTGGTTTAGCCAGAATCCCCCATCCTCAGTATCTGATCACTCTCAGCGTTTAATCAGGCTTCTCACCCTCCACTCTCCGCCGGTGGTGTTTAATCACCCTGGCTTGCGTTCACCAAGAATCCAATTAGATGACTTTAGCCAGAAAGCCCCCTTACCCCTGATGTTTCTTCTTAGTAACTTTCCACCCACTCCCCCTGCCTCTTGACTATAAATTCCCACTTTTCCTGTTTATATTCTGAGTTGAGCCCAAGCTCTCTTTCTGCTACAAACCCCCATCTTATCACAATAGTCCCCCTGAATGAAATCCACCTTACCAATCTTTAACAAGTGTCACAAATAGTGTTTTTCTTCAATACTCTTCAAAGTCACAGGGCAAAGGGAATCATTGAAAAACAGGGAAGAAAAATCCAATGACAGTACCTCGAGGGACGTTTCTCTGAGCACTTGGAGGGCGCACAGGCTTCAGCCAGGCAGAGGAGAATTCAGCAGGACTAGCATGAATCAGTTGCTTCCTTGATTTAGAAGAAAGACTAGTGGTTGTTCCCAGACGTCACTTTCTAGGCCACGTCTAAGGAACAAATAATCAACATTTTTTTATCCCCGCTGCCATGTTCCTTGAAGAGGCGGCACTATATCCCAACAGTTGTGTGGGCATGCGGGGGACTTTTTCTATTCCTAAAGAGATTTCTCTAAGCCCTAAAGAACTATAGAGACAGTGTGGATGCTTGTTACAAACGGCAGCACTTATCCTCTGTAACTGGGATGTGTGAGCACTGTGGAACAGGGCTGAATGTCGGATTTGTCTATCTATCATTGTGACAAATGGACAGTTTATTGCTTCGCATTTGCTCGGCACTGCAGGAAAAGGGTGCAAGTTCAGAAAAATCTATTTCCCACAGAGCAATTATCAATTTTAATATTAAATTTTAAAATGATTTTTAATTTATCAACTGGTCCCTGAATTCAGGGTTGGAACTGTCAGATCTCTGCCTTGGATATTAAGCTGATGATGGTTCACATCCAAAGTCCATAGATAATGAACATTTTGTAAATCTGTAATGTGGCTCTTTTTTTCTCATTGTAAATTAATTGATCTCTTTTGCCATTAGGGAGATGGTCAACTGCTCTACTTTTCTGTCTCCTTCACTGCTTTTTGGTTCAAATGCAAAGCAAAACGTTCCAAAATAAAACCCAATTTTGATTAAAGCTACCCTGGTCCCTGGAAAAGCAGCACCCTCCTTCTTCTCTGAGACTTTAAAGTTCCCTGCTTTGATGCGGTGTTGAAAAAGCAATAAAACAGGGGCGAGCAGTTTTAAAGTGAGAGGTCAAAAAAGTATTGGTTTCCGTTAGCCCTTCACTCTCCTGGGGTGGAACTTTCCTCTGGTCCGGAGTTCAGAGTCCAAGGGAAAATTTGCATTCAGTGAAACCACATCCCAAAGTCAAACTGTTGTCCCCAGATCTCACACACGGCAAGCCAAGGCTGCCACCACGCCCAGAGCGCCCTGCTTGGCCCTGACCCAATACACAGAACTGAAAATTGTTTGAGAAGGTCAGGCACTGGGATGCATAATTGTGTATTTTAGTTAATAAAACTTAACTTATCCCCATTGCTTAAAAATCATCAAGGTCCAACCCAGGTCCACAATGGCGCTCTCCTGTCTAGATGTAAGAGACCATGCATAGCAAAATGATTGAAATTCTCTTCATTAGTCAGGTGAACACACTGAGAAATCAATATACTATATTAATTTGTAGTCTTCCACATAATTTCTGAAAGCCTCAATATACCATGACTTCTTTTTTTCCACCTTTCAGAATTGCTCTAATATTTCTAAAAGCCCATTGCACAGCGAGAGACCTGAACAAAGTAACTAGCAGATCATTGTCAAGGTTAGTGGACCCAAATGGTAAGCTCCCTATCACAGCTATCTTTCTGGGTGAAAACAGTCTTCTCATTTTATATGAAAATGAGAACAACCAAATGCACAATGAATAGGAGGCACAATATTCTCCCCAATTTAAGAGAACCCGATAGACTGAAAGCCCCATGAAAGTACAGCCTCTGTTGTTGTGCCATCTCGAACAATGCCTGGCATGTGCCTGGGGCCAAAATGTTCCATGAATGAGCAGATGCATCCGTCAGTGTATAAGTATATGAATGGACATATAAATGACTGCCACACCGGCATAAGACTGTTTAACAACACAAAATAACCCAAGTCAGAGAAAAGATGGGAAAACCCAGTTATCTTGTAAAAGGTGTTATAGTTTTCCCCAAAGGAAAAATTTCAAGGCCAGCTTTTTTTTTTTTCTTCCCCAGGGAAAGGAAAGATGAATGTCAGCAGCCCAGCAGTCCCCAGAAGCCCCGCAGCGTGTGCGCACCTGATGGAGGAGAGAAAATTGAGGTGAGGAAATAGATTTCACTTTTGAGCTTTAAAGTAGTTATTATAAGCAATAGGGAAGAAATAATTATTTTTTAAGTGATAAGCACTACCTGGACAATGTGACAATCTTCTATTTAAATGTAGCTCTGTGAAATGTGGCTGTTTGGTGGGTACTCGGCTCTGCCACTCTGGATGCCGGGAGTCTGTCAATGTGAAAAATAATGTTGAGAGTCGAGTCACATGGAGCGGTAAGTTGTTGGTTCCTGCTGTCATTTTCCTAAAGAGCATAATAGAAGGAAGTCTTTGCTCTCTTCAGGCGACGATAAGAGCAACAAATTTTTAAAAAGGATTCTGATCCCCTTTATGCAAAACTGAAAAGTAGGACCTTTCCCACATCATGATTTTGGGTGGCACGCCTTAGTTTGTGATTTTGAAACCGGGTCTCCCTTAAACCTAGCTCCCCTGTCAAGTTTAGGATTACCTTCTCTATCCAAAACTTTATTCCCTGACTTGTCCCGCCCCTGTCACCCTCAGGATTGAGGCATAGCAAAGGAAACAGGCGAGTGCCAAAGAGCAGAGTCAAGCAGTTGCTGACCAGGGAAGTGAGGGGATGCAGAAACAAAGGGAAAGCCGTCAAGAAACACAAGTCAGCAATAAAATAGAGTCCCAGCTCCTTTTCAAGGGATGTACATAACAATCCGATGCGTATCTTTGAGTTGTTCTGCAGAAACTCAGACCCCTACCAGGTGGAGGATGGGGACTACATGCTGACCACAAGCAAGTAGACCCCCAGAAAGTTGATGTTAACGATTCCCAAAACATTACTCTGTTACCTCACCAACGACCAATCAGAAAAAAAGTCCACGGGCTGCAACCATCACCCCAAATGTTGCCTTTAAAAAACCCTTCCCCAAAAGCCTTGAGGAAGTTCAGGTCTTTGGAGCATTCGCTGCCCTGTCACCTTGCTTGGTGCCCTGCAGTAGCACTGTACTCGCCTTCGCCACAGCCCTTGTCAGCAGACTGCTTTGCTGTGCGGAGGGTGAGTGGACCCAAGTTTGGTTTGGAACAATTTTTTTTTCTTTTTAACAATTTACAGCCTCTTCAATCACAGGAAGAGAAGTAGCCAAGAGAGAGCACCACCAATAGGACTCTAGCAGCTCTGGAAAATAGAACTGGTCTTCTCCTCCTAAGCATAAAATTCAGACCTGTAGAAAAATTCCACACCTTGCCTTTTAACTAATTCATTTCCGTCCACTCATCATCACCCTGACATCTCCTCAGCCACGATTTCATTTCAGCACCCGGGTCACAGAACCCTTAGAAAGAGAATGAGGAATAACTCATCTCTCTACGCATCTTTCCAGCGCAGCCACCCCTTTGCACCAGTTACAACAAACTGCTACAGCGGACTGCGCTCTCAGCAGCCTCCCTGTCCAGATGCTCTGAAGCAATCAGAGAGAAGTCCCAACAAAAGAAGGTAAGGCGGGTTTAGCAGATAAAATGGACCATTTTCCCTTGAAATCTACTGGGGCTTGTTTACCAGAATCTTAGTCTCCAATAGAGCTGACTCTCAGGCTTTATAAAAAGCATGATGAACCTTAAGCACCAAACAATTGGGGCTATTTAACATGGAAGGAAGATTGCCTCTTAGAAGCCACCTGGGGTGTGCAATGACATTTACCATCCACAGCAGAGCCAAAGACCTGGAAACGAACTTTCATTCTAGTCGGGCTCCAATGACTGGGTGTAAGTGGCCCCGGAGGTAAATACTAACTCTTCAACTTAAAAAAGAGTCCAATATAGTTAAAGATGTACAGGAGATCCAGGTGCCAATGGGAATCCCTATTGGGCATAGTCCATGGGGCCAGGCACCCTAATAAAT
The DNA here is from genome assembly GCF_048564905.1 of Vicugna pacos. Lineage (NCBI taxonomy): Eukaryota > Metazoa > Chordata > Mammalia > Artiodactyla > Camelidae > Vicugna > Vicugna pacos. The sequence continues at coordinate 6,016,696 of NC_132999.1, read as the reverse complement.
TCAAGGAGAAGCCCCGTGCATTTCCTGAAATAATTCACTAACATGTAAATATATAAACATATGCATGTGCATATATATAATATATATCTTCACTCTCAATTCCTAAAACTTATCATTCTTAAAGGGTTAACTTAGCATAAAGATCAAGCTTGTTTCCTTTGCTTTCAACTGCTTCATGTCAGCTCATAAATGTACAAATCAGTCAAATACCCAAACTAACAGCATTTCATCAGTCTTACTTTGCCCTTAATAATTCATCCCTCTTATGTTTACTCTAATGCTCGCGCCACATAAATATGCATGATGTGCGCCGTATATGTTCAAGCACCTTCATGGGTAGACTAACAGCGGGAGACTTTTGACCTTGGTCTGAAGAGGGAAAAGTTACTGCAATAACTAATGACAGAAATGACAGTCTCCTACTTTAAATTAAGGGGGAAACGGGAGAAAAGCATTCCCTAGAGAGAATTCCTTAACAGCAATGTAGATTTCAGCCTAAGAGGTGCTTTTCGTAAATTGCATTTGAAAACAGTTGCTTTTCCTGCATCAGGTTTAGCAAGGATAATACCCACCCTCTTGCCAAAAGCCTTATGGAGATGTCATGAGAAATAATAAAAGAATGTCTGTGGAGCCTCTGAGCTACCTGGAATAAATATGCTAATAAATACAAAGGCTTCTTACTAACTCTAGTAAATATCCTGCCATGAAAAGAAAAAAGCCACAATAAAAGCGAGATTTGGGTAAAATCTACTAACTCCTAATCCAATTATTCTAGATGCTTTGATTATTTTCCTTTCTGACTCCGTTACATTTGTAAGGAGTGTATTAAGTATTTAACATCTTGTTTTCTCACCGTTTTGAGGATTTTCAATATCTTGGTAAATCATACCAAGTATTAACAAGAACCACTTTGTGATCCATAGATCGTTGGCAACTCAGTTTCCCCACTGCAGTCAAGAAACCATAAAACCACACAGATGGAGACTTCTTGCTGCCTTTGTTGTGCATCACATGATTTCATTCTCCAAGGGATTTTTTTCCAGCTGTTTCAGCCGGTCTTCTTGGTGTGTTTGAAAATTCTGTTCTGTTTCTGAGTTCATTTCCCCTAAAATATACAAACTCAAATGCTCAGGCTGACTTGAACTCAGTCATCCTTCTTTACCATTTTCCAATGAGACATTCTGTTCTGTCATCAGGTGAACGGGGGAACAAGACAAGATCTCATCTGCAGATACAATATTATGAGAAACCTGACACAGATTTGCATACCAGCTTGTAAAGACAAAATTAGGATCTTTATCTGCACAGGGAAGTATGGGCCAAAAGGCATTTTTCATTTTCTGAACAAGCCCCAACCAAACTGGGAGGCTGTCAAAGAAGCAAGACATCAAGTTGTGTTGATAAGTTTTATTTAGTGATGCTTTTCTTGGGCCCAGAGACTGACAGACCCAGAAAATGACATTTGTCCTAGCAGGGATTCCAAAACACTGCTGTGGGTGTTACTTATGCTGGTAAGGTCACAATTAACATATCAGATGCGCAAAGGAAAAAGAATGTCTTTATTTTCCTCAAGTGATGGAATCATTCTCACAGGTCCCTCGATGAGGGTGGAGGGCGGGCAGTAACAGGCTTTAACTTTAAATCTGCCTCAGTGATCTTTCAGCTCTTCTGAGTTACATAGTCCCTTTGGAGTAATTTCTCAGCCCACCCAAAGTTTACTCCTGAAGGGAGCCACTCCTCCCTTTTCCCTCTTATTTCATCAAATGATGCTTGGATATGGGGGATATGCTACTGTTCTCAGGACATGGGGCTGGAGGGGGCTCTTGCCAGGCAGGTGTCCATGACAGGCTGTCTGATCTAGTCTTTGAGTGTGTCCCGGCTGGACATCTTATTGCATTGGTCTTTGAAATGAAGAGCTGTAATTAGCAAAGTTCCTGGAGAACGAGGTCATCTCCCTTGATGACTGACTCCAAAATTGGGTCCTACTAGCCAAACAGGAAGGTGTGTTGAAGTCTGTGACCCACATTTGGTGACCTCCTAGGTCTAGGTCAGCCCTCAGAACAGGTGCTGTCATTTACTTTCTTACATCTACCTTTTCCCCATCTACTAACTCATGGGACAGAAGGAAGCATATTTCTGTTTTCTCTTCCTCCATTACCAGGACATTCCTTTCATCATTGTCTTAGCTCAGGATGTTGTACCAAATTATTTGTAGACTGGGTGGCTGAGACAACGAACTTGTATATTGCACAGTTCTAGAGGCTAGAAAGTCCAAGATCAAGGTGCCGGTCAGTTTGGTTCCTCGTGAGAGCCTTCTTCTTGGTTTGTAGACAACCATCTTCTCAATGTATCCTCATGTGGCAGAAAGAGGAAGCAAGCTCGCTCATGTTTCTTTTTATAAGGCTACTAATCCCATCATGAAGGCTCCACTCTTATGACCTAATTCCTTCCTAAAGGCCAATCTGCAAATACTATCACGTTGGGGTTAGGGTTGCAACATATGAATTTGGGAGGGGTCACAAATATTCAATTCTTAGCAATCATAGTTTTGATTTCTTTCTTTTGGGCAGTACATCCCCTAACTAACACTTCCCAGGGTACATATGATTCATGTTCAGCCTTGGAGGTGGAAGGTGTCAAGGGAACAGAATTTAAGGGGCAAAAAAATACATAGCCTAGACTTTGATGATGGCCCTCTGACTGGTGTGAGGTGAGGCTTCATTTTAATTTTGACTTGCATTTCTCTAATAATTAGTGATATTGAGCATTTTTCATGGGCCTGTGGGCCATCTGTATGTCTTCTTTAGAGAAATGTCTATTTAGGTCTTCTACCCATTTTTTAATTAAAATTTTTAATTTAAGTATAGCCAGTTTACATGTTGTGTTAATTTCTGGTGTACAGCATAGTGATTCAGTTATACATGCATACATAAATATACATATTCTTTTTCATTATAGGTTATTACAAAACACTGAATATAGTTCCCTGTGCTGTATGGTGGGACCTTGGTGTTTATCTATTTTATATATAGTGGTTAGAATCTGCAAATCCCGAACTCCCACATTATCTCTCCACGCCCACCCCTTTCCCACCTGGTAACCACAGCTTTGTTTTCTGTCTGTGAATCTGTTTCTGCTTTGTAAATAAATTCATTTTTCTATGTTCTTAGATTCCACATATGAGTGATATCATATAGTATTTTTCTTTCTCTTTCTGTCTTTCTTCACTTAGTATGACAATCTCCAGGTCTATCCATGTTGCGCAAATGACATTATTTTATTATTTTTTAAAGCTGAGTAGAATTCCACTATATATATATATATATATATATATATATATATAGTCCCATTTGTTTATTTTTGTTTTTATTTCCATTACTCTAGGAGACAGAACCAATGCTGGAGAGGATGTGGAGAAAAAGGAACCCTCCTACAATGTTGGTAGGAATGTAAATCGGTGCAGCCATTATGGAAAACTGTGGAGGTTCCTTAAAAAACTAGAAACAGAGTTCCTGTACGATCCTGCAGTCCCACCCCTAGGCATATATCCAGAGAAAACTCTAATTCAAAAATATACATGCACCCCAATGTTCACAGCAGCATGATTTACAATAGCCAAGACATGGAAGCAACCTAAGTGCAACCAATCCACAGATTATTGGATAAAGAAGTTGTGGTATGTATATATATATGCACATACACAATGGAATATTACTCAGCCATAGAAAAGAATGAAATAATGCCATTTGCAGCAACATGGATGGACCTAGACATTATCATATTAAGTGAAATAAATCAGACAAAGAAAGACAAATATCATATGATATCACTTGTATGTGAAATCTTAAACACATACACACACACAAATGAACTTATTTACAAAACAGAAATAGACTCACAGACACAGAAAACAAATTACAGTTACCAAAAGGGAAAGTGGGGATGGGGTTGGGGGAGGGATAAATTAAGAGCTTGGGATTAACATATACACACTACCATATATAAATAGATAAACAACAAGGACCTACTGTACAGCACAGGGAACTATATTCAATATCTTGTAATAATCCGTAACAGACAAGAATTTGAAAAAGAATAGATATATACATATATATGTATAACTGAATCATGTTGCTGTACCCCTGAAACTAACACAACAGTGTAGATTAACTATACTTCAAATTAAAAAACTGAAAAAAGGCATAGCCTAATATTTTCAAAATATTGTTTTCCTTGTTACAAAGCACCAATATTTAAAGACTTTTTAAAGATGCAAAATTAAGAAATTAACAGAGTCTATGTGTGTGAGAACCCATGTGTGTGTGCACGTGTTTACACACACATGACTGTGAGTGGTTCTCTGTGTTTGTGCGAGTGTGTGTGCACATGAGGTAGGGGTCTGTAAAGACTCACAGGGAATGCATTCATCTCCGCCTAGGAGGGCAAGACCCTTTTGAATTTTCCCTACCTTCACCATGTCAAAACTTGCAGAGTATTTCATCACCTGCCATAGGTAATGGTGCCTTGAAAACAGACATGAGCTGTCAGCCCAGGGCACACTCCCCTCTAGGAACATGAGTGTTTCCTCCAGGAGGCATCAGGGAAATGTCAAATCACTGGAGACTGCCTTTCCAACCCCAGCTGGCCTTGACCTGGGATAAAATACATGTTTCCTGAAAACACCCCATAATTTAGACTCCATGACAGAGGTCCCGTCTGGGTTTTCCGCACACTGTTTATTCCGCTCTCCCAGGCTCCCTCGTGGCGAGTAGATGGACATAGTGCCTCTACTCCGTGCTATGGATTAAACTGATCTTTAGACAATTTTTCATTTTCCCTCTGGAATCAAATCAATCTGTATTTCTCTCCCAAATAGTATCCCAGAAGTTACTTTTAAGTAGACTCAACCTTATGAGAAAACAGGATAAGTAAAGAGGAAGTCATGTAAATGGACTTTCTTAGAGAAAATTCCATCTGGTAAATAATTATTTGCCATAAACTCTGAGGGAGTCAGTTGACCGAACATGGTAATCATCACACCTCACTTATAACCAGCCTCTTTTTACAGCTGAGAACGTAGTTTGATGGCAGCTTTCAGTTAGTCACATATTATTTATGAGTTGTATCCACATAAAATTTGCAGGTAATCTGCTTTCCCCACAACATTTCTGTTGCTGATAATTGAGAGAGGAATGTAATTGAATTTTCTCTTTTTTTGTTCTGTCAAGAAATATACAATTCTGAATACACTAATTTATTCTAACCTTTGCTTGAAAAATCCTGGGATTGCAATTGCTCTTTTAAGGAGTGTTGTGCAAAGAGCCACAGTTTAGGGAGTTAGAACTCGGTTCAAATCCCGTCTCGCTGTGAGCTTTCTATTACAGGAGAAGTTGCTTTCAGTCTTATTTGAGTGTCTATATAATGGCAATAATAATACTCATGTGGTAATTAAGAGAAGTACATGAAATTAAGCCTTTGGAACTGACTCGGCACATTTAAAACACTCGTTCCCTCCAACCTGGAAACCAAGTATAACAGCAGCTGTTTAACATGCACGTATGTAGCAAGGGGAGAAGCCATGGCCAGATTCAAAAAAAAAAAAAAAAACTATCGTGCACTTTGCACTGCATGATTATGTCTTTTTCTGAGTTTTGGACACTGGCTGAGGCATCTAAATAATAAACATAAGTGACAAAACATGACAATCAACACCAAGGGGATGGTGAGTGACCAAAAAGAAACAGTAACTGGCCCCAGAGGACGAGGATCCCAGACCACAGGTCCCACGCACCATCAACCCCGTGACATTATTAACAGACGTGTCCTTTTGCTCAGTGTGCCTGTGAACAGAGCAGGTGTGGAACACTGAGACAGGTAAGATGGATACAGCGATGAGCAAGACAGTCCTTGCACTCAGAATGCTTCTTGTCCAGTTGGGGAATCAAGAGGTAAGCCTGCAATTCCAGTTTGGTGTAGTAAGTGCTGGCCAAGGGGTACCTACTGGCTGCCACGAAGGAGGGTTTCTCAGAGGAAGTGGTACCCAAGCAGTGATCTGCAGAACAAGGATGTTTCTAAAGCTACCAGTGGCTGTTCACAAATTAGGAAATCACCTGCTTTGCTTCCTGCATAATTGCTTTAACACGTCTGCGACTGTCATGCTCTCTTTCTCCTAGATAATTCTTTGTTGAGTATAATCTTATTTTCAGTCCTGAACCACACTTTGTTTACTTTCCCAATTCTTCTCAGGTGCTTTATTTAGTTATTTAGGTGAATTCCCTGGAACTCACTGGATCCTGAATGCATTGAACATTCACCCAAGTGTAGGCTACAGAAGTTGCTATTGTGAACTAATGTCATGCACACTTTATAGCACAAAGCACATACTATTTTTTGTATTTGTTCAAAGTTAATATTTGATAATGCCCAGTTCAGTGGATTCAGATGGGGGGTTTTAAAATACAATTTTAAAATGGCTAAAAATATATACGTCTTTATCTTATGAGGCTTCTATCATTTGTCCTCGTATAAATAAACTGGGAGCATGTGTGTTTATTTACTTAATTTTGACATAATTTTACAGAAACTCATCCAGATTAGCTTAAACCAAATAGAAGAGAATTTTTTCAACTTTTCAAACATGGCTAGATTCAGGTCCTCAGACATTGTCCTCCATGCTCCTACTCGCTCCCTCACTTCCTTCCATTCATCTCTTGGTTCTGCTTTCTCTTTGCACCAGTAGTCTTTTCATACCTAGGGGCAAAAATAATCCTCAGCAAATCAACTCAAAGTTTCTGTCATCCTGCATTAATTACAAAGAGAAGTCGGGGATGCTTCCCTAACAAGCTGAGCACAGTTCCTGAGGATGACTTTGGCGAAATCTGGGTCATCTGGCCATCCAGGAACCATCACAAGAGCAGGGGAAGTGACTTGATTGGCCAGGTTGAGTCACGTGGCCACCAACATGGCAGGGGAGGCAACAGCTTGTGACTAACATCTTCAGCAGGTTAGAAGGGACAACTGCTGAAAGAAAAAGATGTTGGGCAGACAACATGACAATAACTCACTATCACATGTGACGACCAAGCATGAGGCATTTTTGAGCTTGGCCAGGAGAGGGCTGGAGGATGCGAGCCCTCATGGCTGGCTCACCTTGAAAAAGTGTCGTCTCTGCTAAAGGATGAGTAGGAACGGTCCCTAGAACCTGCATGTCCTTAGTCTCTTCTTCCAGCTCAAGAGAAATGAACCTCAGGCTCTCGCTAAAATAGGAGATTTTTATCTCCAGAAAAATGACAGGCAATTAAGAGAAATCTCACCTGGGGAGAAATCTCTGTGATCGCTATATGAGCATCCAAAGGAGCTAAGGGACAAGCTATGGAACTTCCTTAGCTGATCCTTTAAACATCCAGGGAGCAAAACACGAAGCCCTGATGGGAATTCTGTATTTTAAAGCGACTGTGGGGAAATCAAGACAATTCCAAACTGGGTGATAAAGATTTACAGAATCTAAATGAAAGTCTTTACTTCCTAGAATAGCAGTGAAAAATTAGGGATTGATTATTTAGTGGATGGAAAAGAAGAAAGTGATCTCTTTGTTTTCTTGTTGATTCCCCCAAAGCCCATGTAACAGATTAATTGTAAAAAGATGCTTTAAGCAACCACTGAAAAACATTAAGCTGTTCCGTGATAGGAATTGTGCTAAGGGCTGAGGACAAAACAATAAATAAGGCAGGCTCTGCTGGGAAAGTCACTGTTTGGTGGATAAGAAATCCTCTTCAGCAAGCTATTAAACTATAATATCTACAGTAGAGGTTTGTAAAACGTGTGAATTTAAGAGGTCACACTTGCAACTCTGCCAATAATTATGTTCCTCTGTGTTGCCTGAAATTCCACCATTAGAGGTTGATTCATCTGGGTTACGACGGTATCTCTTTTAAATTTTAAATAGCCCCCAGTAAGCATATCACCTTAATCAGGAATGTCAGTTGTTCATACTTGGTGTGAATTAATTAATCAGATCATTTCCCACTAACAAGCTCCTTAAATCAGTAAACTCAGGAAATATTTTTCATGGGGGGTGGAGGGGCTTGTGGAGTGAGGGTAATAGAAGAAGGTAATATTGAAGATGAGGGAGTCTCCAAAGTCAGACTTCCTCTAAGAGACCAATTAAGACTGAGCCTGGCCCAGGATGGCTGTACTTACTCCTTCGCCTCATTGACACACCGTATTAAGACACGTATGAACACTCACCTCTGTGGAATGGACAATCGGGTAACTGACAGCATCTTACTTGGGGAGCTCCCATCTCCCCAGCCAGAGTCAGCCAGTATCTGGGCCCTCGAGGTCTCGTGGGGAGTTGTCAGATGGAGCTGGATCTGGGCAGACAACCACGAGCAGGCTTAGGCACACTCATTCAGGCAACTAAGCTGAATTTGTCTGACAAAGGGAACCCCCTAGACCAGAGAGGGCTTGGTTCTCGAGGGCCTGAGGATAAAATGAGATTTGCGTGTTCCGAGAGGGTATGGGGGCCTAAAACAACATCTGAGAAGATGTCGCATGCCTGGACGAGGGGCACAACAGTGAGGACTGGGGACCAGGGCCTCCCTGTACCTTCTGAATCTGTGTAAATGGCAGGACTCCCATCCATCAGAGGGAAGGGAAGGAAGCTACAAAAGGTGACCAGTCAGAGGCATCTCACCAGTCCTCATGGGTGGGATAAACCAGACTTAATTTGACATTTTGATAAAGAAATGAAGCAGCACCTGTGCACAGGATGGCACAGAAGAATCCAGTGCCCATTACAGAATTCCCTAGCAGTTACCATTTCAGTGAGGAAGGTGCAAAATCAAAAGGGAAGATATTTCAAGGAAAGTAGGACCCTCCAAAGTCCGTTGTGAAACTTTAACAGTGATCGGTTCAGGAAGAGGCATGTGACCTAACATGGCCAATAAAACAGGAGAAGGGCCTGCTGGCCATGTCTGGGAAAGAAGTCCTCACTCCTAAGAAAGAGACATTGGAAAAAAGAGATGGCCTTTCTCCCTCTGGACATTGTGTGTCTAGTTGAGGCTGCTCCAGCTGTGGAAGCCATCTTGCCTCCAGCCCAGAGACAAAGTCAGCACATGGAAGAGGCATCGCCAAGAGAACAGTGGAGCTGGAGCCCTGGCAGACCACACACAGGGCCATCTCTTTCTGAACTTCTTGTTAGATGAGATGCTAAGTTTCAGTTTTCCGTCACTTGCTACCGGGAGCACGTGATAGACAAGGTGTGATTATTTTGGTGTGATCCCCTCCGCACTTAGCACAGGCATCTCACGAGGCTTCAGCCAGGACAGTGGATCACTGCACGTATAATAAGCCGTCTTGCGCCATTACCCCAGAACAATCTGGTCAGACTGTCTCTCTGCCACATACCTCCAAGGGAATTTTATTTTCTGCAGGGGAAGTTCTCTAGCACGGCAGACAAGGTCCCTGGGAATCTAGGCTTCACTTGTTATCCTGTCAGTCTGCCACCATTCATTCTAGGCACATCACATACCCTTCTGGTTTTGCCCTTTGTTTCCCAACACATTACCCTTTTGTGTCTTTTGGACCATCCATGTGAAGATCTGCTGCCTGAAATGCTCTTACCCATCTTTTTGGTCTGGAATATCTACTCTCCCATCCACATCTACCTTGGTGGAGCCTTTTCCTGACTTCCAGTTTCTCTGTTTCATAGTACCTGTATCGTGTCTGCGAGGACCTTTCTGTATGTCTGTCTCTCTACGTCAATGCTCTCTCATAGCCTGTATGCCCCTCGAGACCATCTCTGTAACCTCAGCACCAAGTTCAGTTCTAGACCCTTAACAGGCATTCAGTGACTGGAGTGAATAAGTGAATGAATGAACGAATGAGTTCAACCCCCGCCCCAAGATTTAGAAAAGTTAGAAGCAAATGCTGTAATATCTAGAGTCCTCCTGCTGAGTAAGCTGCTGATTCTCACATCTCTTGGGGGTTTCACAGCTAACCAGTTCTCTAATGCTCCCAACCCCCTCGGTGATTTATTCCCCCACATTAAGCTACGTATCTGGTTACCGCTTATCCAAAGCGCTGGATCAGTCTGGTGGGCATGACATTTATATGCTGCATTTTAAGTGTGAATGTGAAAAACTGACTTCCAGCCACAACAAGGTTATTCTGGATGCTTGCTTAACACATGTATGACATTGTGCTAAGAAATCTAAATTAGAAGCACGTTATGTGTGACACAGGGACCAAAACAAGTATCTTGGATATTTTAATAAACTAGCTTCTAAATGTATCCGTTTATTGATCAGACACAAAGAACATACATGTGTTTCTACAGAAAAAGTATTTTCAAAGAAGAAAAATGTTGGTAGGAATAAAAATTTGGTCATATTTTAATGTAAAGTGGTGTCATTAGTAACATTTATGCATGCATTAGTAAGTACGAATGTTTGTAGAGAGAGAATAAATCTATATAGAGAGAGGAAACAGGCTAGGACAGAGAATAACGTATCTAGGCATTCTATTGATGCGATTTTTCTGAATGGCTCTGCTTCGGTTGCTTGCCACAGTGACACAAACCAAGGCATCTGGGGAGCTGACAAAGCCACACTGGTCGCTAGCAGTTGGGAAGTTGGCTGCACATGGAGGTTTTCGAAGTGGCTGCTTTCGATGCCAGGCTGGCGGCATCAGTGCCTGGGAAATACCAGGAGCTAAATGCTTCCTCTGTTTCATTTTCTCAATTTCATAGCCTGATAGCAGTCGGGCTGCAGGCATTGTATTCTGAAAGGATTATTGCACTTTTGGAGAAGTTAAAGTCACTCAGTTTTGCCCCCATGGCTTGGGACACCAACCGAGACATACTGCAATCACACAGCTGCAGTAGGCTGTCTCTCGTGGCTCACAGCTTAATGACATGCCGAACATCAGACCTCCCTTCTATTGTGTACACTCTCCGCCACCAACTCCCTTTTGCTGCTTTTAAGCCTTTTTCAACGTTTGTATTTACCTTATCTATCTTACCTTCACACTTCCCTGACCTGATTACCCTTAGACATAATCAACTCCTGTTTTCCTTTATGTATCAGTGGCTGCTGCTTTGATATTATGGCGTTATTTTAATATCGTAACGGAAAATGATACAGGCCAATCAATTATTCTGTATTATCCATTGTGTTCTACTGGGATTGTTTTTCCTCTATGTAATCATGTTTGCAGCCATAAAAACAAAGATTAAAAAGGGGTTTCTTTCTATTTTTCATATTCAAAGGAGCTGTATTGGATCCCAGCTTCATCGCATAGCTGCTGAGCGCTCAGGCTCAGCCAGAGAGCTCGAGTCCCTCGGAGGTGACGAGGGCTGGACAGGACCCAGTGCCTCACCTTGCATTTGGGCCCATGTTTTGAGTATTTATTTTCTGTACTGCTCTTTAGAAAAATCTGGCATCACATTTTGTATCTACTGAACTGCAATCCTGTGAAAGCCACTTTTTTTTTTTTTTGGCGTCTCCTAAGAGGTCCCACATTGTCGCTTTGCCTTCTCCTCACCCACGTAAACTGCCTACAATCTCCCGTGTCAAACAACCCAGAAATGTACCAAACCTTCCCCAGGACCTCCATGCCACTCACTTCCTGAAACTTAGGTTGCCCGCCGAGGCTCCTGATCCTTGAGAATAAAAATATACATTAGCTGCAAACGCAGCACAGAGCAAACTCCAGGAAATAACACAAAGCCGGCGAGCAGCTTGCAGGAGGGACCGCGGAAGACTGCCAGTCCCTACAGCAGGGAGATGCTCTGAGCCCAGGAACTGGCTTCAAAGAGATGAGTTACTGAGACGGAGTCCTCACATCACTGGCTTTACAGGCACGGAGAGGAGCTGGTGGGCAGACCCGAATGGCGGCTCGAGACACGATGGAGAGCGTGGATCCCCCGGAGCCCATCTCGGCCCCAGAGCTGTCCTCCTGCACTCCCTGTGGCCACTGGGGTCCACTGGCCTTTATGTCTTTTGTTTGGTCTAAGAACCCATCTGGAAACCCTGCCTGTAGGCAAGCTTTGCGCTGCTACGGCTTCCTCTGACCTCACTATCATTGCTGGAATGCTCCAGACTCTCTTTGCCCTCCTCTTGCTCCTCAGCTGATCTTTTTTCCCTGAAGTAGGCAAACAGCATACATTAAACATCATTCCAGGTTGGGGGTTGGGGGAGGACGTGGGACGAGGATCAGGGTTTCTGATGCCAACGTTCCCCTGCAGCATCCAGACACATTCATCTCAAATGCCGCGGCATCTCAGAGAAGGTCAGTGCAGCAATCCAGAGGCTGGGGGGCGCGGATGGGCTGGGTCACTGCTGCCGCTTGTGCCTTCTCCTCCCCCGAGATCCCGCTCTCCAGGGCCCCGGGCTCTGCAAATCACTGCTTCTCTCAGTGGCCACAGTTCAGCCTCTGCCCTTCAGACTCTGGTGTGCATCTTATTTGCTCCTGTTTTTGTGAAAATGTGCATGATGTAAAGGAGGCAAGTGCTACATCCTCGTGTGTTTCGGAGGTGGCTCATGAAACCATACTCTGTTCAGCCCCTCCCCGGAGTTTCTGGCTAAGGCTGCCCGCTGCCCAGTCCTTGAGCCTGATCCCCTTCTGCAGCTGCCTCCTCCCCTGGGAGCCTTGGGGGCAGCCCTGACGCCTCACAAGCAAATGAAGCCTGAGGAAGGGAGGAAAGTCCACCGCAAAGGCCACTGGTTCTCCCCTGCACGGAGCCCCAGGCTCCTGTTTGCTCATTTGGTTAAAACGAAGTCTCCAACTGCCGCCCGCAGCACCTTCCCTTTGAGAGTTCATGCTCAGAGCCACCGGCTAATTTTTATTGTAGAGCAAACAGTGGCTTAAATAGGTTGTCTCCTAACAGTCAGTATCTCCTCCTCCACCTCCACCTGCCACAAGTCCGGGGTGGGGGGGTGGCAAGGCAGCCCAGCAGCTGCCCGGAGCCCATCAGCCCCTGGCTAGGGGCAGAGGAGGGAGCCTCGCAGGCGCGGGAGTGGTCGAATGATCTGAAACTTTTAAGAAACCTTCCAAATGCTTTGTGGCACACTTAGCACTTGGAGAGCAGGGAGGCTGTGGGAATAGGGTCAGCCTTATTCCTCGGGAGAATAGGTTTTAAAATTTACAGTCTGGGCTGAGATAATAAAAAAAGATAAAATATACCTTCCCCACTCAGAGTTTCTTGGGCTGCAGAGGTCCTCAGGGGTTGGCTTCCTCTAAGGCTGGTCTCTGTTTTGACAGAAGACTGGAAAGCAGTTTTCCAGGAAGCTGCTCCAGGACTCTGGCCTCTTAGCTCCCCGACCTCCCATCCAACTTGAGTGCCATCAGTCTGCTTCCTCTGGACAGTTAACAGTCCTTGTCTGCTGACCATCACTGACACCCTGACCCCCTCCCCACCCCACGTCTACTTCCACTGTAGTTCCTTTCTCTTCGGTTCCTTCCAGCTCGGGCAGAGAAGCCCTCCCGACTCAACAGCAGCTTCGCCCAGCCGTGAACAGCACACTGATGTCTAATAACAAAGCGATGCTGAGCGCCCCTCATCCTGGTACCCACGTTGGGCTGGGCCGCAGCGCCACTGCACCCTACTCTGGCTCACACCCGTCCGCAGCACAACTCAGAAAGGTGACATACAGGATTAAGTTTAAACACTTCAGATCGATAGTTCCAAATTTGGGTGCAGTTACTTAATCAACATTTCCATCTTATTAAAATAACATTGCTGGGGGCCAATTTTTGGAGATTTTCTAATGGGTGTTTTTCCCTGTTGTCTGAAAATAATCTTGATGTATTGAAGAGGAGACATTGTAACTTCCGAACATCTCTTGAATTAATGTCTGAATATAAGGAAAGCAGGCTAGTTCTGAAGTATCAACATCTGCCCTGATTTACTCGCTTCAGTCTTACGATTCTAATTGCACTGGATATAACCTATTGTTCTTGGATTCCCTCGGGGTCCTGGAAAAACCAGCAAAAACAGTGTGGAATGGCGTCTGCATGCGAAATTGACAGACTCCTTTCTTCACTTTACCTTATATAAAATTAGAATTTATAATACTCGATAGCCCATTTGAAAAACATTTCAAGTGATATGAATGAAATTATCTCCTGACACTAATCTCTTACATAAAAATTGACCTGGGTAAACTCTTCTCATAAGCAGCAGACAGGTAAAAAAAAATCTTCAGTGAGTTCACTTCACTTTTGAAATATTCTTTATATTAAATAGATTATTGGGGCAATAATCCAAGTTATTTGTAAAAAGCATTATAAAGGTGTGTGTATCTGAAATCTCCCTCTGCACCTGTGTTAAACTTCAGGGCACAGCATTAGGAAGTGTTCTTGGGTTATCTGCCACCCTTTAGCGTTGTGATGAAAGTTAAGTAATGAGGAGCTCTCTCTGTAGATTTGAAAAACAAAAGGCAGTCACTTGCTCAAAACGTATTTATCATTAGGGATAGAGGACTTACAATTATTTCCCTTAATCACAGTTAACAATATTTTTAGTGGTTAGCAGTGTGCTGGGTACTGCATGAAGCACTTTATATGCATTAACTCTTTGACCTGCACATCAGCTTTTTAAGGTAGCCTTCCACCCCCATTTTCCAGGTAAGGAAACAGAAGCAGCAAAGGGTCGAGCTCAAGGCAATCCGGCAGAGTCTGAAGGGAACCGGCTCCTTCCGCACATCACAGGAGCTTTATTAAAAAAGGGGTTTTGTTGTTGAGGACTCTTTTTAATGGAGGCAGAATTTAGTGACTGGAGAAGACCAAATGTTTGAATATTGCTAGAGAAGATCCCAGAGGAAAGAGCTGGGCCTGCAAGGAAAGTAAACTTTTATTGCTGTGTTGTTTCAGAAGACTTGGCAGCACCAGTTACTCTCACAACTCGCCTTGTTGCTCCGTTACTTAATCAGTATTATACAGCGCCACTTAATCCTTTTTATGGCTTAGCTTGTCTTGTAATGTTGTTGTACTGCTGATAAACCCATTCACAGAAATAATGCACCTCGGAAAAAATCAGCACCACGCTCTCTTTTTTTTTAAAGTAAGGACACTTTATTTGCACAAGTTTCTATTGTATCACAGCATTCATTACAACACAGACACTAACAGCAGGGTTACCTGGTAAGGACTTAAGAGAAGTGAAACCATTTTAAAATAAGAATTTATTGCACTGTCTTCTGAGATTCTGATTATAGGGTGTGAGTCCTTTTGAACCAGGGGTTAAAAGCATCCGGACTTAATTTTTTTATCATGATATGCATCAAATACTTCCACAGTTAAAGCTATAATAAAATCTAAAAAAAAAAATTAAAAAGCAACTCAATTCTGAAAACAGACACAGACTTCTTTCTTTCTTTCTTTGGCTAATAAAGGCAATATGGATTATAACCTCTTCTGTAAAAGCTTTTTGTAGTCAAACATCCAGAATAGCTAGCAGTGTTAATTTCAACAAAATAAGGATGTTTAAATCGGAGAATTTTTAACATTGCATAATAGTGACAGTACCAGTCGGCTTCCTTTGAGAATCAATTAGCAGCTAAGCAACTATACAGGCACCATAACGATACATAGCTGTGGCATTTCCCCAAATTACCTGGAGCAAGGTAGATGGCGTGAGAGCTGTGGTCGCCAGGGAAAGCGTGAAAGAATATAACACACCAGCACGCAGTTATTCAGGAAAGATCTGTAAAGAAAAAATAAGTGTCTGAGGCTGCACGGCAGCTGTTTCAGATAATAAGTTATCATTTGCATCTCTGTTGAGGGTTTTGTTTCTGTTGGCCGGTTGTGTCCCATGCATTCTTCCTGAAGTTGCTGCCCATTTTTTGAGCTTAACCCGTGACGATTAAACCACCAAGTAGGTACACTTGTTTGTTTCAGATATATGAGAGACAGTAAAGCTTCATTTCAAATAGAGATGCCCAAGAGGAAAAGGTTAGAAAGTGCTGTGCGAAGCTGTGAAATACTGACTGGCAATTTAAATTGGAATCAGACAATTCAGCTTGAATAGGGAGGAAAAAAACCCTTACATCCACAGTGTGTGCCGTGGAGGGGGTGAGGGACGGCAAAGAGGTTTTATTTTTAGAACTCTTTGCTAAGTTCTTTATAAGCATCTCAATCTTTGTTAAAAAGAAACAGCAGATATGCGCATTTTCCTTAGGGGAGCCTTTTTTTTCTCATATAAAATTTTAGTAGTTGGCTGCCTAGAGTGAGGCTTTTTGTAACGGAATCTACAAATTGTTATTTTTTATGGTTCTTTATTTATAGTGAAAAAACCATTTTAATAAAATGATTCACTTAGATTATTTTACTGCTTTTCATTATACATCTTCATATTTTTTCATTTGTTCTTGTATTTCTCCCAATTAAAATTAAAATGTTCGACTCTGCAATTAATCCCAAATGGATTTGATTTTGAAAAGCTTTACTGTTTCAAAAACTTGCTAAAATATCTTTCTGCAAATAATAAAGATCAAAATCAATATAAGCCATTTGGCTGCTCACATCCGTCATCCCTGGGCTGTTAAATGTTACTCAAAGCAAATATTTATTGTTGATTTAGGGGCGGGGGGACTAAGTAACCTTAGTATACAAGAAAGAACACACTGACCTTACCCCTTCCAAACTAGAGTAACAATATTGATACTAAGTATAATTTTGTAACATAAGGTGTCCCAAATATGGTATCATCAGATACCTAATGCATTTTTTTTTTACAATGGTAAAGGGTTTTGTTTTGATTTGTTTTATTGGAAGGATAGACGTAGCTTTTGTTTTGTACTTGAAACATCATAGCCTAGTTTATTCTATGAGAGACTTTTTCATATGATATGTGCCATGGTTTATCTTAACTCATGGAAAGAGAAATACTGTATTCAATAGCATGACTAATGTTAAAGAAAATTCTTAGGATTATTCATCTGGACTCCAGTAAATCCAGTTTAAAGCAACAGGGTTTACATTTGTGAAGATGAGGATGGTAAAATGTATCAAATTATATGAATGCCTTTTGCATACCTGCTAACAACCTAAGAGCAAGGTGACAGTCAACTGAATGTTTATGGTTCTAAAAAAAGTATAAATATAAATTATTTCTCATTTTATTTCAAAGGTATGTCCCAAGTCAGTGTTAAAGAGAACCGATGTTATTAATGTAAAATTAATCTGCCAAAATAAATGTTATATTAGGGATCTTAGTTAACACCGGAAAATTCAAAACCACATTCTCTTTGCTTTGAAACGCTCCATAGATTGCTTTGACAATATTCAGGGCACCTAAAGATTTGTAAATAAAACGAGAGATTTCAGTTAGAAAATGTGTGTAAAGAAAAATGCTGTTTTTATTATTAACACAGATTCTCATGAATATGTTGCAGTTTAAAATGTAAAAATATACACAGGCAAACACACACACACAGTCTCAACCTAATTTGCTGAGTTAATGTTCCTTCTCAGGAAATATATACTTTGAATAAGATGGATTAAATCTGTTGGTTGGATTTTAGAATGCAATAAAATGATTACATTAAAATGACCATATTTAAGGGGAAATTACTAAGTTGGGCTAATTTATTATTATTACTCATTGCATTTAAAGAAACTTGGACCAGAGATCAAAGTGCATTTTGATTTGTTTGAAAATCCTAAATGACCCATTCCCAGATTTCCAACCCCATAAAGTTAGAATGCAGTCTGTGAGTACTCTCTGCTCTAATCAAGAAGGAAGGAGCTTCGGCTTCAAATGTCAATGCTGTAAACATGTTCAATCTGGAAAATATTTTCTAAGCAAGCAACCATGTGTAAAATTTACCGAACTTGTCACGAAAGGGCTGCAGCTGCAAACCTGCAAACTTCTCACTTCCAGGACGACTCCAGATGCTGAGACAGGGAATTGGTTTCGTTGTGGCTCCCCAGCTGTTGCACGCCACCATCTTCTTAAACAATTTTTCACCAGGTAAAGAAGCAGTGACTGTTTAATACCAGGACAGGAATATCCCGACTTCCTTCAGAAGATTCTCCATATTATGTACGACAACATTGCCAACCCAAACAGTCAACCAGAGGGTGAGGTTTGCAATCTTTACAGCTGCCCAGCTAAACCAAGTTAGTTTCACAAAAGCTTCCAAAATGCAGAGGGAAAATAATCAGCTAATTATAGAATTAAGCGATCGTCATGTGCCACTGCCAAAGAAGACTCTCTTTGAATTACACGTATGCATCGTTTTGTGAAAACTTTCTTAAAACCATATTTGCTGCTTATAACCAAAAACATCTTGGGATAAATTGAAAACTTTGCTTTACTACAGAAATATAAAATCTGCCAGATATCATAAACAAAGACAATTTGATGAATTAAAAAAAAATTACTAACACTACTTTTAACACCACTAGTGTTAGATGTGATATTTACAATATGCAATCTTCTTTTATAATGTAAAGTGTTTTTAAAATGAAATCTGCACTTAAATGCCAATATCCTCTCCTTCTGGCTTCTCACTTTATGACACTAACATAGGATCTCATTCACCAAGCCAATTGAAATTTTAATAAAAGAAAGCAGGAGTTTCTAATAAACTCCTGCGGTGAGCTGATAATACTAAACATCTTTAGCAGCATGGTGTTTTTTATTATTATTTTAGCTGTATATTAATATGCTAGTATTTGTAAACTCCCCAGTGCCACCAGATTTATTTCAGAAGCCTTCACTACATTCTTCTATTGTGAAAAGTTTATCCGACAAAGAAAAATCCCTTTTCAGTGGTTTTCCACCCAATGACGACTTGACAGGAAAATACATAGCTGATAAATGCATTGTGACTATGCGTTCAGTCCTGGAAGGAAGAGTGACAAATTTCACTTACTGCGGTGCCAATTCCAGGCTAACCAGGAAAACTGGCATAGCCCACAAGGCAAGAGGGGTATTAGTGGGGCTTTTGTTTGAGATTTAGTGAGATAAACTGACCTGCCTCTCTCAGCACTCTACCTCCTTGCTAACTTGATCTTCCTTTCATTCCTCGGTACCGTCACCCTCCGAAGCCCCACCCCGCCACCCGACTAGACCACCATCACTCTCCCGTCCGAGCAATAGGGACTTCGGCTGCACAGCTTCCATTAAAAACATAATGTACGAGAATCCATGTTTACAATGTAGTTAGGAGTGTGGAATTCAAATAAAACCACGGGGGATATTCTTTTATGACGCAGTATAATGCGGAGCTGTTACCATCAGCAGGCAGTGAACTTCAACATCTATTGCATGTAATGAGCGTCAACGTGGAGACAGTGTTTACTAAGTGTCAGGTGCTGGTCTAGGCACTTTACATATATGAGACTATTTGATCCTTTCCGCAGCTCCACATACTGTGATTGTCCTCAACCTACAAATACAAAACCAAGACCGCAACATGCCAACATCACGCAGCTAGAATGGCTGCACCAGGTAGAAACAAGCAGTCCAGGCTTGGAGTCCAGCTCTTGTCACTCTGCCTCTTAAACCGTATCTTGTTAGGGCTGAAACTGTCTTAACCATTGGTTTTCATTGAGGCCATGCCTCTCAATGACATCTGTTCCACTGTTTCTTTGCCCCTTATGCTCTAAGGAAGCAGGAGATCTCTGGTTTTCTTAATCTTAAATTCAGGAAGGAAAATGAGTCTTCTCACCCTCACTCAGTATTACTCCTTCCAATCTGATTAGGTAAAAACGGTCGAGAAACATTCATTGTTGGTGTTCTCGGCAAAAAGCTGCAAAGAAGACAGGAGCCAGCTGAGACATGCCAGTCCTTGTGGGCCTTTGTAAGTTTTAAGACAGAGCCCAGAAGATGCATGTGTTGACAAGTATCAGATCCTTACACAAATGCTTAAAAGGCAAACCAGGCCATCAGAGCCAGGGCACAAGGTATGGTGAAAAAAGCAGAATTTGGAATGAGCATCCTACACAAGCATCCTTGGTAACCATGGTGGCCCTGGGACCAGTTTCACCCGGGCTGGCCCCACGTGCAGGAAAACATGCGGGCCTCTGTGGCCTGGCCTGGAGAACACTGATGACAAGAGCACGCTTTTTAGGAAAGGAGGATTTTTCTTCTTCCAAAGCCAGGATTCTGAATCAGCTCAACAAAACAATGAGTGACAGCCCCAGAGGCTGAGGCTAGGGCACATTTTAAGCAGATGTACAAAATGCATCAAAGTTGACCCCAAAAATCACAAGGCTACTTTTTTCCCCAAATTTCTTGTCTCCATCTTAAGGCTTGGGATTGGTTTTGAGCAGACCGCCATAGTGGGCGGCACCGCGCTCTTTCGTGAACCGCAGCTCAAACGTGCGCTCTTTCAATTACTGCCCAATATGACTCACAATATCCAATCGTATATTATCCATTAGATGCTCTGGAACTAGTTTCCACAAGCTACTGGAAGCTATAGGCACACTTGAAAAAAAAAATAAGGTAACATTTGGTGATAGAAATACCATATATCTTTGTTTAGAAGAAGTGGCTTCTATTAAATTTAATTACTTCCCCTGTGGCTTTAAATCAAGGGCAGCTTCTATTACATTTAACTACTTTCCCCTGCGGTTTACATGGCAAAGGTGTCATTGCTACTTGCCGAGCGCTTCCGGCCAAAGTGAAAGCCTGAGTTTGATTCGCTCCATTATACCAATGCCTTCCCTCATAATTTGACTTCCCCCCTCTATATGAGAGCCCACTTTTGTGGACACTTTATTCGTGAAATCTGCCTTCGGTATCTTGGAAATTATTCAATTAGTAGCATGTGATTGACAGCTGAAATCTGAGGGGAAAAGAATTTTGATAAAATTCAACACAAAGATTTAGTTTCCAACGTTCCTGTACAAACGCGTAGTTTGTAACACACGACCGCATGCAAGTATCATTACGCAGAAGCCGCGTAAAGGTGTGCTTTCTTAAATTTTCTGACCAGGGCAGTTATTACCGCTTTTATTTTATTGGCGGTACACTCAAGCCAACAATCTTTGCTACTAATAATGTCAACACTGACTCCAATGGCTCTAATGCCTCCCTGAATTGTACCTACCTAACAAGTTGCCCTTTATTGAATTGCCATTGGAATGTATTCACAGAAGTGAATTTCTAAAAGTTTGCCTCTCTCAAGATGAAGTGGATCTTCATTAACATTCTGAAAATGAAATGCAGCTTCATAAAAAAATAAGGCAGCTTTCAGACCATTTTAGAATTTCAGAGAAATTTTGCATTATCTTTCCCATGATTCTAGGCTGATGTCAGGCAGTATTTCAACTGAAATGACAATGAAATCATTTCAATTCCATGCAATGTGCAAAAAAACAGTCAATTTTTCACTTGGCAAGCTGAAGTCTAAAGTAATTAAGCACTGCTGTGTGGGAGGCAGCTTCCTGCTCTGAAGTCAGCCTGAGATAATTACCATATTAAAGTCAAAACATCGTGTGCCGCACTGATAGATAGATGGATGGAGAGATTGGGCATCTATTAAATGATCCATTTTGTTATGCTTCCTGGGAAATGTGCCATTGATGCCAATTAAGAAATATATATTCCAAGTGAGTATTTCTAAGTGACAAAACTTCTATCCGGTAAATTGAATTTATTATTTACTGATCATGAAGTACTTAAAGTCATAAAATCTAGACAGAGAGCAACCTACGAGGTAAATGACATGCTCTGACTCGGTTTACAAACCCCTCATTACCCAGTCGCCACGTTAGCATAAAGTTCCTCATGATAACATTTCTAGCCAAGGTACTAAGTTATTTCTCTCGTGAAAACTCAAACTAGAGTAATAATAATACGATACTGCAGATAAAATGTTAGCATTCATAAATTTCAAAGACTCAAACTAATTCAATGAAAATTTTCATTTTTTTATATATTCAAAAAAAAGGTAAATGAAATACACTTCAGAGGATCATCTTTCTTAAATACCTTTAAATCTCTGCCCATGGCGTTGAAAAATGAAATGACCCCTAAACATCAAGATGCAGAGTAACATATTAACACATTCTAACCAAATGCACTGCAGCAAGATTAAATTATGTTAAAATGCTTAGCAATCCCGTTGCTCAAAAGTTAATAATTTATTAATATTCCTTCTCCAGTGACCAAATATATGGTATTGTTTATGCTTTTAAAGTGATAACTGGTTAAGAATATAGAAAGAAAGCATTTGGTCTGTGATTTGAATCCACCCCTTGTTTATCAAAGTTCACATTCAATTGTAGCAAGCAATAAAAATTCATTTTCATGGAAATATTGGTGAAAGAAGAAAAGACTACTTTGGCTCCCCTAAAGGAGCGGGCATCTCCAAGTCAGGATCTTTTTTTGAGCAAAGAAGAATAGGCACCTCTCTGTCTGCAGTGAAGGTTAGGTTTTGATCTTCTTTAACGACTTTCTATGGGATTTATTTGCCACCTTTTCCACTAGCTTATTGACACCATAAAGGATGGAGAACTAAAGCAATATCCCTTTAAAATCAGAGACAAGAACTTTGTGGATCAAAACTCATATTTCTCTTATTGACAAAAAAAAAAGGAGATTTAAAAATACGAAAATCCACCCATATAAAGATTAAAACAATAATTAGTTTCCCAAGGAGGTCATGTAAAGAATCAATAGGCTGCCTTAATATCAGATTCCATTCATGCCCTCCGGCGGATCACTTGATCAGGGTCCGGGTGAGTCAGACAGTCATTTGAGCAAGGCTGGCATTGCTAAGTTCCAGGCTGTTCTGATAGACAGTTTCAGAGCTCTGGTTCTGTGTGTTCCAATAGAAATCCAAAAATGAATGCAGTTTTAAATGATCTTGTCAGGGGGAGAAGGAAGAAATGGCATTTTTATTAGGGCTTCCTTTTGTGTCCTGGGATTCAACAGGGAAGTTCACTAACTGGCTGGCTGTTGTCCCTTCCTTTCGCATTGCTAACAACACCATTCTCTTAACTATAAACGGACAGAAAAATAGAGAAAAAGTAATAATACGGGAAGAGAGGAAACAGCAAATATCTCCTTTGATTTTGTGTGTATATATCTATATGCCTGGGTACAGACATAAACACATACACAAAGACACGCAAATAGACGGTAAAAGCTTTCTATGTTAAACCGACAAGGAAGACCATCTGAATTAGTTTAAAACGAATGTGGAGCTACCTGTTTTATTTTGTTCTTAACAAGAGTTAATGTTTCCTAGTGAATGATGACATTATATTTTGTCCCTCCTTTGCTTCTACTTTTAAAATGTACTCAAATGAAGATACACAGAGTTTTTTTTTAATTTGTAGAGGAATCTTTAGTCGTTTTACGATACATTCCAGAACAAAACGAGGCATACGGGCATCAGAGTAGAGCGAGACTGCTTTGCAGTGGACGGTCCTGGCTGGAAAACAGAAGGAAGTTTGCGATGATCTCCGGGAGGCAGTCAGCCCCTGGCGGGGGACGCCGGCCCAGGCCAGTGGGGAAGCGCTAAGCACCCGTC
This sequence comes from Vicugna pacos, assembly GCF_048564905.1. Lineage (NCBI taxonomy): Eukaryota > Metazoa > Chordata > Mammalia > Artiodactyla > Camelidae > Vicugna > Vicugna pacos. The sequence continues at coordinate 5,993,201 of NC_132999.1, read as the reverse complement.
TCGGGCTTATCTGTGGATGCAAGTAAGCAAACAGGTTCAGAACGGCCCAGAGAGTGGGAATGTGCTTCAGTGAACGGCGCTTGGGTCCGAGAAGAAGAAGATCCAGTCTTCTGTTTCTGACACTGCCCCTTTGTAAATCGGGACGATTTAGAACTCCCCCTGCCCTTTCTCTCCATCTGTAAAATGGAGGCAATAATATGCCCAGCTAACCCTCAGCCAAGCAGAATTAGCAGCCCGTCGGAGAAAGGCAGTGTGTACACGCACAGCATGATTAGTTCTGGGAGAGTTTTCAGTTCTTCATTGTGGATTCCAGCATCGTTTCCAGCTGCCAAAATCCAGGTGCTATTTAGAGAATTCAACCTCCAACAGTGCATTTATTTTCTGCCCTTTAAACGTCCATGGTTTTGAGGTTGTTCTCACCATATTAACTGCAGCAGTGAAATTAGATTGTTCAGCTTCAGTTTATACTCCATTTCATTCTTTAATTTCTGTGTTCAGAGATGATGAGCATTGGTTTGCATTCACAGTGTTCCAGGAAAATAGGAGATAAAATGAGTTTTCATTTGAAATATTTAAACTTCATGGGAAAAAAATCTGACTTTCTCCATTGCACTGGAGGATTGTGAATATAAACAAAATAATACATGTGAAAGTAATCTAAGCTTTTCTAAGAGGCGTGTCCCCAGGTCTCGTCTCCACCCCTCCTCCCTAATTCACACTCTTATACACTAAAACTGACTTAGAGGTACCTTCCAAAGTTAGTTTGATATATTTTGATTATGTATTCGAAAGTACTTTTTTAAGATAGTTCTCCCAACGTGTTAAAAAATGAAACAGATTGATTCTATCTCAAACCCCTAAATCAAATAAACAAGACATCAATGCATGTAACCTTTCATTCACACTTCATCCACCACCTCATTCTGTCTCTCTTGCACTTCACCCATGGTAATCTTCCTTCTCTCAACAAATGTCATATCCAGTAACTCAATCATACATCTTAATCAAAAGCAGTAAGTGTGGCACCCGACATGAAAGAGCGCCTACATAAACATAGTCTTTTGTGCCTTCAAGTCTCTCTCATACTGACACTGTTAACACAAGACAGTGCTTCTCATCATTAGGAACACACCCCGGAATTCATTAAGTGTTCGACACTTTCTGGAGCATCATGGAATGACAGCCAGCAGCGGTGTCATCTGATTTTAAAGCAGACTGGCACTCAAGAACTTTAGACTTCAGAATTAAGAAGAAATAAGAAAGTGTTTCTTTTACTACCAAGATAATTCCCCCAAGTTACTAAAATAATTATCAGACCCTTAAATATTATTTTCACATATAATTTGTCCAATCGCTCCTGGTGACTGAAGCGATAAAAGAGATGCTCTCTCTTCTGTCTTCACATTTCAAACCGAGGCGAAGAAACAAGATTTTTTTTTTTTTGATAGGATGTGCTAAGGGATTTTCATCACATGGAGTTCCCTGCAATTTCATCAATGTCATCGCCTTGGAAAGTATGACCATTTTCACCGTGTGCCTGGGTAGAGTAAAAAATACAGGCCTTCTCTTCCTTGTCATATTTTTACAACTTGATTTGCTTCCTAATACGAAAGGAACATTATCCTGATTGGACTTTAATACTCAAGAGGATACAGGCAGAAGGAAGGGGACTAACATACCTCGAGCCCCTTGTGCACCGTGGACAAATTACTAGCTGGCCTCACGTGGCTTATGTCAATTCTCACAGCAGCTCTGTGAGGCCACTATTGTTTCTCCCCAGTTTTTACAATGAGGAAAATGTGACACAGTGTTAAGCAAGTGGGTCACAAGCTAGAAAACAGGAGTGCCCGGCTGGGTTACATATGACAGGCTCTCAGTAAATATGTGTTAGCAAAGTTATGAATCTATATCTAAATATGCTCTACCTGATGCCAAGCAGAGATTCGTTAAGTATGAGATTTAAAAAGTAAGATTTTTAATCCTAAGATGCTCAAGACTTCGCTTTTTAGTTTCAGAGCACAGTGTCCCACCCAGTTACCTTCCATAAACTACCAATTAGATGTGAAAAAATTGCAGATGAAAAAACTGAGATTTAGCACCAGAGTCACAGTTACATTGCCTCTTAGATTATCTCATATCTGATAATTTATGGGGGAAAACAGGGTGCCACCACCCAACAGATTTATCATTGGAGAGAAAAATGACGTGTGTAATAAATCTCTATAATTTTTTCCCCAGCCTCTCATGCTAATGACAACTGATTTGCATGCACCAAATATAAGGTCAGGAGACGGTTCCAGCCCTGGCTCTACCACTAATTTCAGACTCAGTTTTCTCATATAAGAAATGGAAAGTAAATTAGCCACTTCCGTTCTGGCTCATTCCCGAGTCCCTGGCATAAGTGTCTAGAAGACAGCAATTCCTCAACATATCTTCGTTGAATGAATAAATGACATAATCACCTCAAAAATAAACAGGGCTTTTTCTAAGTATATTTGAGGAATGATAACCCTAATTCTCTAAGCTTTGGGTTTTTGTTTTGGGTTTATTTTTCTCCATTGAAAACATAAGTTTCTAAATATTTATTTGTAGGTAGAAGCTGCCTTTTCAGTTGCTCAACACTTAAACACATTTGTCAAATGTATCTGCTAATAGTTCATTTGGGTTCACTTTTACACTAGTCTTTATTGCACGTAAGTAGTAATTATCTCCTTACTATAGTCAACACAAAGATGTGGGTCAAGGGTCAGCAAACTTTTCCTGTAAAGGGCCAGAGAATAAATATTTTCATCTTGTGGGCCATATGGTTTCTGTCAAAACTACTCAATTCAACCACTGTAGCACAAAATCAGCCAGATCGTATATAAGTGGATGAGCTTAGCTGGATATCAATAAAACTTTATTATTTTCTTTAAATAGAGGGCAGGTCCGACTTGGCGCATGGGCTGTAGAGTTTGCCAATCCCTGATCTAGTGTCTAAGCGACCACCAGAGTGGCATGTTGTCATTATCACGTCACCTCGAGTACTGTGTATATAGTCAGTACTCAGTACTCCTTTCCTGAGCTGAAAGAACGGAAAGGAAAAGAAGATGGTGCCGTGATCGCTGTGGGTCAGCAGCACACCCACAGGAGAGCAGAGCTTATCAGGAACACACCCAGGAGGACCATTGGGGCCACTGCAGCCCTTTGATGGTGCCGACAGAAGACACGAGAAGGTCTCATAATAGGGTGCTCCTTTGGGGTTTGGGGGCCCATTCATTACCCTACAATGTATACAAGTTTCTGCAAAAGTGAACTATGAGCTGGAATATCCCACCAATGACAAAATTGAAAGAAGCACACAGCAGTGACCCTAGGCAAGCTGAACATAACAGGAAACACTTTTAGCTGGAGCCAGTTTTAGAGCTGGTTTTTGAGAGAACAGGCAACGTTGAGGGGAAGGAAAAACAAAAGGCAACAACAAAAAAAAAAAGAAAAAGAAAGAAAAGGAAAGGCATCCCAAGTGGGAGGGAAAACATATGCAAAACCAGAGAACAAAGCAAAGGAAAAGACAAGTTGATTATCTTACATGAAACAGTGGGTTAATAACAAGAAACAATATCAAGGATTTGCACAGGACTTCGCTCCCTTTTTCGTACACATTATTTAACTTGAGAACTGGATCTCTAGTCTGACAAGAAGTTCTAAAAAGCTAGCGCAGTGGAATGAGATGATTTGTGAAAGTGGGTCTTATTAAGCATGTCTGCCAAAGACGAATTGTACTGTGCGCTGGCTGGTGGATGAATAGCCACAAAGGAGTTAAACTCAGAGAGAAGTCTCACGTAGTTACAATGGCTTGAACCAACCAGAGTTTCATTAAGTGAAATTCTACGTAAGCTGAGGAATACCCCAAGTATAAGACCCAAGCACAAGAATTTCCTAGTCCTGCCGGCAATGCTGAGTTGCTGTCCTGTGCGGGACACACTGGCTGGTCACGTGGTTGCCCCTGCACCGTCTGAAACTGACAGTGCTTGCAACAGGCAACACCTATCAAAATGCAGCTGGCTTCTGTGGGCAGGTGAAGTTCAGTAGCTGAATCTCTTTTCTTATTTTCCCTTTTATAGTAAGAAAAGTTAGTTTTAAGGCATGTGGGGAAAAAAAAAAAAGCTAATTCACATGCTCCCTACTTGGAAAAGCCTCCTGTTTGCCCTGGGGTTAGATTTTTGGCCTTTCCTCCTGAAAAGCTCTTCTCACTGCTGGGAATACTCAGAGGTCTCCCAGGTCAAGGCAATACACACGGCTGGGAGACGGGATGCTCCTTGTCATTCATCCTGGAAAACAAGTGTTAGGGGAGAGGGCGGGGAGAGGACTAGGTTCACAGGTGCGGTCAAGAATTTACCAGTTGAAAGAAAACTGTGGTTCCTGGAGATCGCCTTGTGAAATACACATTTCATCTTCCTAGCAACCCAAGAGGGCCATATGTCTAGTTTTGTGGAATCTCCAACTTTGCATGATTCAAATACTAAAATGAAGAAAGCCTTTATCAGTGGAAATGAAAACATAAAAAACAGAGCGAAGAAGCCGAAACAAAGGGACAGTGGTAAGCCAGATAATTTTATATGGCAACGAGTTATCGCCAAGACTCTTTATGGTTCCATAATCTACCACACCCTGCACACTGCAGCTTTAAAAACCAGTTTCCCATGACCTGGGATGGGAAGTAGACAGAAGTAGACAGAAAACACTTCTCGGACTGACATTAAGGACAATTAGTAAATTGCTTTGTTTCTTTTAAAACACAAGCCTTTTACTGGCCTTTTACAGGAAGACTGTGATGGAATTTCTCTTTGATGGGAAACAGAGAAGCAAGTGCTTCAACCGGGCAAAGGCGCCAGGAGGAAGCCCCGAGTCTCTCATCTTTCACACAAGACCTGCAGCCTGCATTCTTGAAGACAGAGTGACATCTAAAGGGATTTTGCAACAGCCAGGGCTGTGCAATGGCAGCCGAACTGACAAAGTCAAGGGCATGTCACATTTTGGAAAACTGATGAGTTTTCAGGTTTCCTGTGCTTGGTTGTCCCAAGTAACCATGAAAAGAGGATCAAATTCCGATTTTAATGACATGCCTCAGGGTGCCCTCAGGACAACTGCCATTTTTATCTTAGATTCTGCAGGTCCTCGGTGAACAAAAGGGGGGAAAATCAGCTTTGAATAGATTCCTTACGTTCTTGTCAAAAGTAATCCAACTCTGAATATCTATATCCCAAAATATCATCACGCGGGCAGTTTTTATTAACCCGAAGAATTAATAGAGCAGCATATTTAAAATGGGGTTTCAGTTATTGATTCTCCAATTAGATCTTGTGTTCCCTAGGTGCTGTGTATAATAATGGTTTTGCTCAGTCTCCCGCACTCGCTCGCTCGCTCTGGCTCTGTCTCTGTCTCTCTCTCTCTCTCCATCCGTGTCTCTGTGCTTCTCGTAAGCATGCATGCTTTGAATACACATGTGGTGCATAATGACCAGATCTGGGAGGAGAGGCTGCATTTGTGGGCTCTGATTATGCTTTTGAAAAATATCCTCGATCCCCAAATTTAGTCTTTTCCAAGCTTATAATCCCCACTCTCCTTCCTTCTGCACAAAGTAATTTTTGTTTTGAGTTGCCTATCATAATACGCCGCAGTTTAGCCAGCGCGCAGGGCCCGGGTGCTTGTTAACAGCACCCTGATGTTAACAATGAACTAATTACTTTTACTACTGATGTGCTCTGGGGGCATTATTTTCTTTCTGGGCGCTTTCCTACTGAACTATTGTCATCACTCAGTCAGAGGATAGAGGAAAGCAAAAGCAAAAGAAAAAAGAAGAAAGCAAAAAAGTGAACGCGTGCATTTTCCTCCACGGGGCTGAAGCCAGAGTCCCACATCCTAGGTCTCGTTTTTCTCTGCCTTCTTTAATTGTGCATTCCTTGGAAAGTGGGAATGCCTCCTGATGCATTTTTACTTATTTATGAAAAATAGTATAAAATCATGCAAGGCTCCTGGGATGCTCTATCACATTTATAACCATGATGCCCCAGTGAACTGCTAAAGCACGGATCAGCTGCAGACCGAGAACTTAACTCTTTCTTCTTTACGGAAGCTGCGTCAAAGTGGTAAAACAGCGTGTGGTGTATTCCCTTTCTGATGAAAGCGCCTCTGGAAAGGAGAAGTGTGTGTTTTCCTCCGTTTGCGCAATAGCATTTCTGGTTTTATTGGAGTTGGGGGGCGTCAAAGGGAGGGGGCAATGAGAAAGGACCACATTAGCCCAAAGAAAGCGACGACAGAGGACACTTTCAGAGGGAGATCATTTGCAGCAAAAGTGGTATTTTGCCTGAAGATAGAATTTGCTCACACAACTGATTTTCTGTGATTGTTTTTATATAAAACACCCACCCTAGACCCATTCGCACATCTACCCGAACAGCAATATTTCACTTTCACGTCAAAAGAAGTTGGCATAGAGAATTCAACAAAACATGGAACCTGAGGCATTGAAACGATGAATGATGACATGTCTATTCAGCTAGTCTTAATAAAGGAGATTAAAGCAACCTGTAACATAAGAGGTGTGTTAATAAAACAAGTGGTGAAAAGTAATCAATTGACGATGCTAATAATAGACTCGTATCTGTTTCATTTCAATTAGTCTTTTGCCGATGCTGTCTTTTTTTTTTTTTTCAACACTTCCAAATATATTGCAACTGTAGAAAAATGATGATTATCAAAGCAGAGCGTTCTTGAAAATAAGACTATTTGGGTTGCTGTTTTAAAATAAATAATCTTTCTCCTACAGTAACTTTTCATTCACAGCCTATCGCAATTAGAGCAAGAATCAATCCTTGTATGTTCAGACGCTGCTCAGTTTCCCAGAGCTGTCAGCCCCCACGATCTGCCTCCGAGGGCTGGAATGCTGACACAAAATCAGAAATGTAAAGGCTGGGATGAGAAATCTTGGGGCAGGGGCTAATCGTAGTTAGAATAGTCTTTACTGGTCCCCAGACCAGTGTTTAGGACCAGAAAGAAATCAGCTTTCTATTCATAATGCAGCTTGAACTTCCTTGATAAAATATTTCTTCAAGTGTGAAACGGAGATTCTCAGTTTGATTCTTTTGTTCTCCCAGTAGTTACTTTCACACTGGGATGTTAGACGTTCAGCTGTTTTCCTGGAGAAGGGAAACTATGCAAATAAAACAGGTCTTTTGTTCCTGCTTCTTTCCCGAGCTGAGCAGGAGCAACGGGAAAGCAGCCGTAAAAGTGAAGAAGCAGAAGGATGGTATCACTTGGCCATTACTCTGAATTCTCCTCACCGTACAGTGTGTCAGTCCGGCTAAGTTCCTGTTCTGACATAGAACTGTGCTTTTATGTTTCAATCCCAGAGTTTTAGGAAGTTGTTTCTTTTATACAGGAAACTTCTTGAAGGTAGGACTTATAAAAGAGTGCAACAGAAAGCGATGGGAACTATCAGAAAAAATATATCCGAGAAGGATTCTCCTGAGCTATAACACTTACGCATCTTTCAGAAGCTTTAGATAGAATCATAGAACTAAAATGTGGATTTCAAAATTTACAATCTGAGCATTACCCGAAGTATGCTGACTTTGTGTTTTTAGAAAAGGGTAAAAGCCTATGATTAGAAAACAGATAATTTAAGGATTTGTAGTATGCTTCAGTGAGAGAGGAAGGAGAGAGCCCAGAGCAGGAGCACGTGGGAGTGAGGCGGCCCAATCTCTCCAGCTGGGATTTTGTTTTCTAGCCTCTGTGGATTTTTTTTCTTCTATCGTATAGACGATCGACTCGATTTAGACCTACATTTTTTTATCTTGGTAAATTAAATAAGACTTGAGTTGAGCAATACAAAAATTCAAGTAATGTTTTTTAAAGATTTTCTCAGGAGCTTCTTTCCAAGTTTATGCCTGGATTATTCAGCCTCAGTGTGGGCTCTCTATTATGAAACAGATGCTTTTGCTAATATTAAAACAATAATCCAAAATAGTCCCATGGGTTGCATGTAATAATTTCTTAAATTGTATATGATTCGGGCAAAATTGGTATAGAAGCCAAAATGAGGAGAAGAGCTAAGCAATTATCTAGATGAGCTTAATTCCAACGGCCTTCCATGGCTGGAAGCAGGGTCCGGTGCACTGTTTTCTCCTTGACAGGATAACGGTTGTTAATGACTCAGGGAGAGCATATAAGAAGGGTGTTTTGAACAGACTGAGATCAGCTTAAGTCCTCACAAAGTGACCGGCATCAGCAGTAGATCAATTCCATACCAGCCACTCCCGCATATTCATCCACATTGTGACTAGAAAATATAAGATATAATCACAGTGTTGCCTGAGGTTCACTGAACCTACTTCTACCCTGAGTCACCAACAACTTCCACTCCCTAATACAACTCACAAGCCCCCAAAGCAGGGCGTCTTTTCCTAGTTCTAATTTTAACTTGAAAAATCACATCTCAAGAAACCCAATATCCTTTTTAAGAGTAAGAACAATCAAAAAGATGCATAATGTATTCAGCTCATAGCAGAGTGAATCATTGAGGCAACATCCAAGATATGAAAATGTATCTGTGGAAGCTTAGGCTTGGTTTTGTCAGAAATGCAGTATTAAAAATAGCAAGCTGATTATATAGCTGTGGGAGGGCAAAGTAAGGCATTAGCAAACAAAGAAAGGAGGAAAAAATAAATCTAAATACCATCTTTATGAAAGTGTAAAGAAATGAGGAGCGCCAGCACAAGAGTGTAAGTTTCCAACCAATGGCTAATCTGCAAAAGAAGACAGATACATCTTCTTTGGAATTAATGAAGCACAAGTTACTGATAAGCACCTGGAATTGCCTAGCACCTTCTCTCAAAGCATCACCCTAGGCTACTTTATTTCTTATCGTGACTGTGGATTTAGAAGAACAGGCATCCTTAGCACCATTTTGCAGAATGACAACGCTGAGGCCTAGATTTAATTCCCTAATGTTGTTAACATCAGGTCAACCCTGTTTTTTCCTTTTTTCTAATAACCCAAACTCCCACATAATATATAATACATGGTAAGTGTTTTCTAAGTTGCTTTTGAAAGTAGAAACAATTTAATAACTAACTGTGTAGGCAAGGATGTGTTTTTTAAAAATAGTTCTCAAAGCTCATTGAAAACCTCTGTCTTGATTATTTTACTCACAGATACTACCAGCAACCAGAAGGCTATCCCAGATTGGCCAAGGTGTTCATTTATTCCACAAATATTTGTTGACTACCATTGTATGACAGGTGTGCAGATACAAAGATGAATATAACTCAGTTTCTGCCCTCAAGAAAATCACAGGACCAGTGGGCTAAAGGTCATGTCCCTGCAATGATAAAAATGATATGGTGTGTGTAATAATAGAGAGAGCCTCGGGATGCCACAGGAGCTCCAACGAAGGGTACCAAATGCAGCAAGATGGTGCAGGAGAGATTCAGAGGTGGCCTCCCGGAAAAGGTTGTCCAGGTAAAGAGGGAAAGGGAAGAGCGTAGGAAGCAATTCCCGGCAGAGGGGAATGTATTAAGGATTCACAAGACCACCTCCAGGTTTTATACTCAGCATATACTCAGAGCTATGATTTATTAAAACAAAAGGATATGAAGTAAAATTGCCGAAGAGAAAGCATGCGTGGGGAGAAGGCCACGGGAAACCACAGACAAGCCTCTGAGAGTCCTCCCACCACGCTCAGTTCTCCCAGCAATGAGTCGTGACAACACACGTGAATTGTTGCCAACCAGCAACTGGAAACTTGCTAGAGACTCAGCACCCGTGGTTTTTCCTGGGGGTGGTCGTGTAGGCATCCTTTGCCTGATATGCACAAACATCCCAGCCTCCCAGAAGGAAAACAAGTGCTCAGCATAAACCATATTATTTGCATAAACAGTTTAGTCATTCTTATTAGTTCTAGAAATGACTGGAACCCTCCCAAAATCCGAGTTTCCAGGCACCAGCCAAGGGACAACTTTGTGAGCAGTCCTTTCCAAAGAGAGCCGTTAGGCCTACTATGTCAACTAGTTTTTGCACAAAGGAATTGACATGAATAACTTCAGATAAAGACAAAAATAGCTGGAGGTTTTTAAGAGCAAAAGGAGGATCAATTAAATATTAGGCGAGGGTAAAAAAATGTCCTGGAGATGGACACACACAGAGACAATAGCTCCTTGTTGCTGGACAGCATAAATCAGGCAAGAGTTGGCTGAGGTTAGATCATGGAATGCTTTAAATTTAAAGAAGTTTCAGCTTTATCCATGGGTAGTGGTGAAGTAGGAGAGAGACAAGGCCAGCAGCTATCTGGAAAATTTAATATTTTTAATCAATGAAGATCTTGAAACAGATCCTCTCCCTGATCTACCAAGGCATATAATGTGTGGTAAAGAGCATGGACTTCAGCTCCAGACACCCACATTCTAATCCCAGATCTGCCACCCACTAGCTGTGTGACCTTGGACAATTTAACAGCCTGTACCTCAACTTCCTCACGTCTGAAAAATGGATAATAGCCACTCAAAGGCATTTATGTGAGAATTAAATGAGCTACCTCTATCTCATTAAATAAGAGGCATTATCAACAGGAAGATACATGAGGGGAAAAGTTCTGCCAATTAAACTGTGACTCAGTGTTTTCTCATCACTTAAAATTTTCATTGTAGCTAGGATTTAGACATGGTTTTTCCTCCAATATTACTATTATGCAAACATAAAAAGGAAAACACAATGCAATAAATTGCTTGTTCTTTGCAAGAAAACATTAAATCATGAGCAGTCCTCCTATATTTGTTTCACAAATGTTACATTTTACTGTCTTGCTTTTTCTGAACATACACTCTTTTTTGTTTTCAGTGCAGAATCATAATGTGATCATCTTTTGCAATATTTTAACACTGAAACTCAACATAGGTACCCAACATGCATATGACTCAACTGAAATGATGACAATATGAACAGCTATTATAGCCAAGTTTGTGCATACACAGGCAATGATGACTATGCCATGACTTCTGCCTGGCTGATAGCAATTATAAGATGCCGTAACTTATAAGACATCTTTCATTTTCAGAGATGTTGAGGTGTACGGGGGTGTGCATCTTAAATTAAATACAAAAGTAGAAGAAGTGGATTATTGTGAACCAGATGAAGCTTTATCTTCAGAGTCTCTCAGCTGTATGGTCCTTTCCAAAATCCTGTGAGGGGCCCTAGCAATGTATTCACATAGTCACATAGTTCTGAAAATTTTGCTTTTATTAAATTATAAAAATAGCTTAAAAGTCAACGATCTAAGCTTCTATTTAAAGACGCTTGACAAAGAATAACAAATTAAACTCAAAGTAAATAGACAAAAACAATACAATAAATATGAGAGGAAATCAGTGAACTAGAAAAATGGAAAAATCATAGAGAAAAATCAACAAAGTCAAAAGTTGTTTCCTTGAAAAGATTTATAAAATTGATAAATCCCTAGTAAGACCCATACAGAAAAAAGAGAGACTGCGAATCATTAATATCAAGAATGAAAAACAATGTCACTCAACAAATACTTTAAAATAAGAGGCTACCATAAATAGCTTTATGCCAATAAATTTGACAACTTAGATGAAATGAAAAAATTCCTTGAAAAAAAAAAGCTCATAAAACTGACACAGGAATAAATTAAAAATAGCTCTATATCGTGCACAGACTTTAGCAACTATCTAACAGTTCTCCTCAACTCTGAGTTTAATTTCCTCCCTTTGAGAGTGGGCGGGACTCATGACTTGCTTCTAATAATAATATAAGGCAAAGCTGATGGGCTGTCACTTCCAGGGTTATGTTACACAAGACTGTAACTCCTGACTTGCTAGCAGATTCTCTCCGTAGACGCTCTCCCTTTCTGGCTGTAATGTAGCTTCCAGGTAGAGGGGCTCACACGAGAGAGAAGAAAGAGAGAGAGACGCCAACAGCCAGCAAGGAAATGAGGCCTGTATTCCCCGAAGAAAAATCCCATCAGTAACCAAGTAAGCTTGGAAGCAGCTCTTCCCCAGTGAGTCAAAGATGAGCCCTCGATCTAGACCAGCCCGTTCCGTTGTCTCCGTTGTGAGAGATTCTGAAGCACAGAACTCAGCTAAGTCATGTCCAGTTTCCTGACTCACAGAAAATGTGAGATAATAAATATGTCATGTTTTAAGCCGCTAAGTTTGTGGTAATTACTTACACAGATAAGTAAACCCATTTTTTTAATTGAATGTGCAATAAGTAATATTCTCACAAACAAAACTTCAATGGTGAATTCTATCAAATAACCAAGAAAGAAATAGCTCTAACTTTATAAAAATGTATTTCAGCATACAGAGGAGGAGGAAATACTTTCCAAATGATTTTATGAGGCCAGCGTAACCTTGAAATCAAGATCTGACAGAGATATTACAAGAGAAGAAAATTATAGACCAATATCGTTCCTGAAGATGGATATAAAAATCCTCAACAAAATATTAGCAAATCAAATCCAGAAATATATAGAAAAGAAAATACATCAAAACTAAGTGGGTTTATCCTGGGAATGGAAAGTGGGGTCAACATTTGAAAAATCAATCAATGTAATTCACCATGCTAACAGAATAAATGGCGGGAAAAAAATTGTCTCAATAGAAGCAGGAAAAAAAAAAACCTGACAATACTATGATAAAAACTCTCAGCAAGCTAAGAATAAAAGGGAATTTCTTCATCCTGATAAAGGCATCTAATAAAAACCTTTAGCTAACATCATATTTAATGGTTATAGGTTAAGATTGAAGGCAAGACAAATATGACTGCCCTCACTACTTTTTAACATAATATTGGACATGCAATGAGTGCAATAAAGGAAGATAAATACATAAGATGCATACATATTGAAAAAACAGTAAAACTGGAATTATTCACAGATAATATAACTGTACATGAAGAACCCTATGGGATCTACAAAAAATGACAAAATGACAATAGTTGATAAGTGAATTTAGTAAGGTTACAGAATACAAGGCCAATATTTAAAATCAATTTTATTTCGGGGAGGGGGTATATCTCAGTGGTAGAGTATGTGCTTAACATGCAGAGGTCCTGGGTTCAATCTCTAGCACCTCCATTAAAAAAAATCAATTTTATTTCTATATATAAGCAAGTAATAATTGGAGCATAAGATTTTAAAATTATAATTTCAATAGTACCAAAAAGCCACAAATACCCAGGAAAAATTTTAACAAAAATGTGCAATAGTTGTATACCAAATACAGCAAAACACAGCTGAGAAGTTAATGCAAACATAAATAGATCAAGAAATATATCACATTCATGGATTGGAGAATTCAATAATGTCTCTATACTCATTCTTCCCAAATTTATCTAGATATTCAACTCAATCCTTATAAAAATCCCAGCAGGCTTTTTTAAATCAATTGACAAGTTAATTCTAAACCTTATATGGAATACAACAGATCTTCTATATCTTGAAAAAAAAAGAGTAAGTTGGAGGACTTAGATTACCTGACTTCAAGGAAATTATAAACCACAATAATGAAGACAGTGTGATACTCACATAGGATATCAAATCAATGAAAAACTGAGTCAAGAAACAGACCCTCACATATAAGGTCAAATGGTTTTTTTTTACCATGATACCAAGTTAAGGGCAAAAGACATCTTTTTAACAAATGGTGCTGGAACAACTAGATATCTGTATGAAAAATAATAACCAGCCCGTACCCCTATCCCTCTCTGTTCACAAAAATTAATTCAAAACGGATCATAGACCTAAACAAAAAACTCCAGAAACACGAAGCTTCTATAAGAAAACATAGGCACCAAAGGATGTCTTTGCAACCTTGTGTTAAGCAAAGATTTCTTGGACAGGACACAAAAAGCAATGACAGCAAAATAAAAAATTGGTAAGTTGAGACTTCATGAAAATGAAATCATTCTGCTTATTGAAAGACACCATTAAAACATGAAGAGGCCAACCACAAACTGGGAAAAAAATATTTGGAACACATATAATTGAAAAAGGTGCATAAATATATAAAGAACTTCTATGAATAAAGAATAAAAGGACAAACAACTAAATTTTAAAAGTCTGGGACGCTTTACCAAAAAATGGTCAACAAATGGCCAATAAACACCCATCAGTACTCAATATCAAGAAAATGCTGACTAAATCAACAAGATGGTACCACTCTATACCCATTATAATGCATAAAGTTTCAAAGATGTAGAATGCCAAATGTTGGTGAGGATGTGGAGCAACTAAAACTCTCATCCTGGTGGGAATATGAAATGGTACAACCACTTTGAAGAATTTTATGGCAGTTTCTCATAAAGTATACATTCATCCTATAAACTGGAATTCCATCCTGGGTGTTCACCAAAAGGAAATGAAAATTATCCCCCAAAACACTTGTACTAGACTGTCAATAGGCAAAAACTTGGAAATAATGGAAATGTCCATCCACAAAACAATGGTTAAACAAATCGTACTATATTCATGAAGTGGAACACAGCTCACTAATAAAATGATGAAGTGCAAATTCAAGCAGCAACATACATGAATTTCAAAAGCATTAAAATGAGAAAGAGAATCCTAATGCAAAATTGCACTGCATGCTTCCATTCATATGAATTCTAATAACTGGCAAACCAGTCTATGGAGCTAGAAGTTGGAAATGGTTGAACTCAGGCATAAGTTAGGTGTTGACTTAAGAGGTGTGGGAAAACTTTCAGGTGATGAAAATATTTATTGTTTGTTTGCTTTGGTGGGGGTGGTGCTTATCGTGTCACAGAGAATTGTCAAAATTCATCACGTGAATAACTCAGACAGGTACATTTCTTTGTATGTTAATTACACGTCAGCTCAAATTTTAAACTCCAATTCAATAAACATAAATGGGAAACCTACTATTTAAGTATTCTGTTATCCTGTGAAAATGCCACATTTTTGAAATTGAGAGAAGAGTATGTAGATAGATACACATCTTTAGCCAGGTAGCCCTATTTCTGCCAGCATTGGTTACTTACAGAAGTTTGAACAAGTCTGTATGTTCACAACCAAGGCACAATTAGGAAGTATCTTTGATCTTAAAACTCAAAAGAAAAAAACAACTAGATTTATTCCTACAAAATAAATGTAAACATTTGTCGAGAAATACGTTTCCTTGAAATGAAAAAGCCAGTGCATTCAAGCAGGTAGAAAATATCAGGAAAGGTCAACAGGAGAGGGAGGACAAGGTTGATCACACACAGGCCCTTTGGTTAGGGCACCCTATGACCTCTCCCAGTCTTGAAGTGACAGGCTTTATCATTGTTGTCACTCCTTGCTCCCAGCAAGTTTTCCATCTCAAAGACCTTGGCTTTACCCAATTAGCACTCACTTTGCAAGTAAAATAATGGGAGAAGCTATTCAACATACTTTCAAAACACTGCAGTAGGTAATTTGACTTTAACAGATTGAGTTATGGAAATGGGGGGAGGTCTCTTTACGGAAGGATCTGTGCTTAAGTTATCCTGATTGGGTTTTATGTACACTTTTGAGATTTTTTTTAGCTGCTGCTGCTGCTGCTGCTTGCTAATTTAAATATTTTGTGTTACAATAGAATCAGTTAATTAAATATTTCCTGAGATCAAGCCTAGAATGACCATTATCAGACTACCTTTGCATTTGTTTAAACATGTTTGCCACTATTTATTCATTCTTCTAGAGGCTTTCTGTGGTTGAGGAAATACTGTGCACCGTTTTACAGCCCACCTGGGAAACCGTGGGGACATACCATTTAGTACACAATCCATAGGTACTCAATAAAATGTACTGAATGAAAGAATGAATAGATGGTGTATGCTTAAAAAGAGCCAACAATATTTCATAATGTCCTGACCCAAATCCAGAAGTGAACATGGTTCAAAACAGTGTTGTAATCTGGCTTTGGGGTCAGTCTCCAAAGTCTTGAGTCTTGAATTCTAACATTATAAGATTCTGAGATTCTGAGATTGTAGGGAAATGTCTTAGTTTTTCAAAGTCTCAATTTTATCCTTTGTAAAATGGGGATAAAAACAATCCACACCTACTACAATTACAATAAAGACAGTTTGCACAAAGCATTTTGTAGCTGGCTTGCAAAAACCTCTCAATTAGCACTTGTGCCTGTTATCTTTAAGGTGTTTTTCCATCACCACTGTTTTGTACTACTATTGATAAAGTATAGTAGCTCGGAGCACAAATCCTGGAGCTAGACGTCTGGTCTGTAGTTTTCACATTTATAAGAACACCAGTAATGATGTCTCCTACACAGGTAGAGATCTGCTCTGTGGTATGTACTACGTAGGGTTGTAATGAGGATCAAGTAAGTTAACAGGTGACATGCCTAGAATAGTAAAAACATCAGTAGGGTTAGTTGTTCATTTTGTTGGTGGCATTATTAAGTGATGTATCCAGTTGGGTCAATGTTCTATGAGTTTGAATCCCAGCTCTGCCCATTATTTACTATGTATCCTTGAGCAAGGAAATTAGCCTTCCTCTCCCTCAGTTTCCTCATGTGCAAAAGAGAAAATAAAAATAGTGCCCATCACACGAAATTACAGTCAGATCAAATGAGAGAATACACGTAGAGAACTTAGATTAGGGGCCTGCAGAAAATAAGCAAATAATGAATGTTAGTTATTATTGTCATTGGCCAGTAGTCATCATCACAATCTCTGCCAAAGGAATTTGCATTTATGGTCTGAAAAAATAAACAGGTAAAAGCCCCATCTAGAATGAACACATAGGCAAGACTCTCAAATAGCGCTCCTTTAGTTCACAAGCCTAATAGTCCCCTCTTCCATCGCCTTTGGGGGTTAGGATTTCAACATATGAATTTAGGGGGGCACACATTCAGACCACAGCACACAGCTTTTCTCCCATTGGATGACTTGCTATTGTAGTCTAAGGAAAAGCAGGGGATTGGAAATTCAGAGGGAACTGGTTTTTGATATCTGCTCTGTTACAGACAAGATGGGTTACTTTGGCTAAATCATTTCAAATCTCTAAACCTAGTTCCTTACCTGTAAAATGAAGAAAATAATACTTATTCTCCGTTTACCTCTTCCATGAAGATCAAATAAGATAACATGTCTGAAATTGCTCTCTAAACTGTAAAGGGCTTTCTGGATGTAAGATACTCTTCTTATTACTATTACTATTATTTGACTGCTAAATCTACCCAAAATAAATTTATGACCCTGGTCAAGTTATTCAACAATTATTAGTCTCATTTTTTATTCTTAGAAAATGAGGGTTCGAACCAAATGATCTCTAATGTCTCTTCCAGCTCAGCTTTGGGGTATTTTATTTATTTATTTTTTCTGGGGACTACTGAATACTGCTTGCCCTTTGGATGGAGAGTTAAGGGCACATGGACTTACAGTGGCCAGCTTTGGCCAGTAATGCTGAGGCCAGCTATGCTTGCTCTCTGCATTAAAATTCTTGGAATTTTAATGATGATGATCACAACCAACGTAGAATATTTGTTTGGTGCCCTGAGTGGGTTTACTTATGCGGCATTGGGTGCATAAAAGTTTGCAGCTTAGTTTGTGGATGTGCTTTTTGAGGAAGAATGTGCACAACTCAGAGAACAGATAAACTAGCCAAGGAGATTCAACTTAGAGGTAATTTCAGGAACAGAACTCACATATCCTGATCTTCATGGAGCAGGATTTGCAGTTGTTATACTTTTCGTTTTGAAGGAATAACTGAATTAGCGAGAAAATGTCCCCCAAAGCTAATGAGGAAGGGTTGCCTTTGATGGTGTGAGGTTTTGAACCGTCTAGACAGACAGGAGTAATGAAAGAACAGCTCAGAGAATTAGGAGCTTGAAAGCCTAACCCCCAAAGGCGATGGTATTAGATGGTGGAGCCTTTAGCAGGTGGTTCAGTCATGAGGTTGGAGCCCTCATGAATGGCATGGGGGCCTGATAAAACAAGAGGCACCAGAGGGCTCCCTGTCCCCTTCCACCACGTGAGGACACAGCGAGAAGAACCAGGAAGAGGAGCCAAGGACCCTCACCAGAACACGAACACACTGACACCTTCATCTTAGACCTCCCAGAACTGGGAGAAATATATTTCCGCCATTTGTAAACTACCTGTAGCATTTTGCCATAGCAGCCTCTATGAACTGAGACATGATGGTTCAAGTATGTGCTTTACTATTTGTCATGTGGTAGGAAAAATGTAGAATATTTCTTATGTATTTTCCTAGTATTGAAGAGACAGAAGGATCTTTGAGTCTTTATCTATTTGATCCTCCCGTATCAAAGCAGGATTTCACATAGGTCACATCTGGCCAACCAGGCATCTATTTGAAGACAAAGTGTTTTTCAAAATCTTCAAGGTGTTTTCAGCCAACCTCACACACACTATATTTTTTTGCAATATAATTTAAACAAATTGGCAGGTCTTTTATGCTTCACCTAGTGTTTCTAGGGATTAATATGCAACTAATATTTCTTTTGTATTCTAATTCAGAATAATTCAGCTATACTAAAAGCGATGGGTATGTTTAGGTATCAATACATATTTTATTTCAAAGTAGCAAAAATAATCAGTGGTTTAAATAGCTATAAAGGGCTCTGATTAACTTAACCTCTCAGTGAAACTCATCTCCTAGGCTACAGTGATTGATTTAAAGATGAGCATGTGACCCAGCCTGAGCCAATGAGAGATGGTTTTCAGTCTTTAATTACCAGAAGGGGAAGTGTGACGCTCAGACCAGTTGCCTACTCCTGCATCAGAGATCAGTAGTCAGTCTCAGGGTCTAAGGGCAGGATAAAGACCAAATTCTAGGCTGTTTTACTATCTTCCTACCCCGTCCTAAATAGGCCCTTTGCTCCTTTCCTGAGAAACCAGTAAACCAAGAAACACTGTCATCAAGCTAGTCCTGGCAAGAAACTGGTGCTTTCTGTTACCTGCTGCTCAAATGTCCCCTTGGTTCCCAGGCTTCTATTAGTCAGAGTCCCCTGACCCAGATTCTGGAAAACCCAGGCTTTCCTTTGTCCTCAGCTATCTGCTGCCAGCACTGTGTACTTCTCCTATTGGGAGCCAAATTTCCTCTGCTCCAGGGTTTATTTAGCCAAAAAAAAGTGGAGTAGGCCCCATATTGCAACCGTGAGCACACAAATAATACGGAATTTGTGTCGCATGTCCTTACGTTTCTCCAAAACCAAGAACACGGTGTTCCATGAGTATATGGACACCAACTCAGAGCAGGAGGCCACCAAGCTTTCTATTTACCCTCCAGGGACCCAAGATCTTTCCTAAAGAATGGATAGTTCTACTTCTGCCAGGAAAACCACAGATAGCAATGTGAACATTACATGTCTGAGAACATTACCAGCTCCCAATGATCCAGTAACTTCAAAGGGATATAGTCTTTACAAAATGAAACACCAAGGACACTTACCACCTCATCTCCATCTGGTGATGGGTAAGGGGTAGCCATTCAAGTTTACAACCATCCAGTTCTCACCAAACAACATCTCAGATGGTCACTCAAACCAAGAAGACATGGCCTATCTGATGATATGTGGACATGCTGCATCTAGCTGACATCCCATGAGTCAGGGACCTTATCAGTTACTGATGCCACCACGTCTAGGTCAGCTCTAAGATATGTGTATTTGAAAATGCTGAGATGAAATTCTGGAATATAACCTGGTCATCAGAAGTTCTTGGGGAGGCAGTTCTGCCCAAGTTGTCATTTGCTCTGAAGTTCAGTGGCCTCGGGGAAACCCAAACCACCACGTCGCCCCAGGGTTCATGGGTCTCTGTCTTCCGGCCACTTACTCTCCACTGATGGGGCCCAGAGGCCACTCCTGCACCTTAGTGGAGGGAGATCTTATTTTTCTTTATTCCAAATGTCACGTACCCTCCAATATGCTTAAGTGGGCCTGGAGAAGCTCCGTACCAGCAATCTCTGTTTCCAATCAGATTGGTGTTCTTCTGGATTTCTGAGTCCTGAAAAGATCATAGTGCCTCTTAGCTCATCCCACTGCAGGTGATTAGACTGTAGCAGGTGAGACTGTCCTGGATCCCAGGAAGGGGAGAGAAAGAGGGGGACAGAGGAATTGTCCAATTTTGAGCAGTTTTCCTTTTCCGTTTCCCAAGTATCGAGTACCCTCAAAGTAGTGATAAAGAGCCATAATTTGGAAGTCAGAATATGAGGAAGACTTTATTTCCACCAACCCACCACTGCCACCTTGTTTAATGAAGACATTTTTCTGTTTCCTTAGACTGTTGTGCTACAGAACATACAAGTGCAGCTCTGAGGAGGACTTCAAGCTCATAAGGGAACTGTTACAAATTTTCCAGGTTTTTACTACCCATGTACTGCTCACGCTCCTCAGACTAACAATTAATTATTATAAATTGGATCCTTGAAGGGTAACTCCACTGCCCAACTCCTGCAGATGGCAGACCTGGCCACATCCTTGGTGCATAGAACTCAGTGCTCTTCTCAAAGCATAACACTCCTTTCAACAGCAGCTGTAACTTATGATCCTATGATCTCCTTTCTTTCCTCTTGTTTCACATACAGTAGGAAATAACACATCCTCAGAATGACCTTTAGGAAATCCTTGGACAAGCTGAGGAATGAGGTCATCATTTAACAGAAGTTTCTGGATTGAACATTTCATGAAAGACTGACTTTCTTCTAAAGCCATGCACAGCACTAAGCCCCAGAGAGGAGGCAGGGAGAGATATATGTGACTTTTCGTCAATGCATTTGGTCTTCTAAATGCAGCTTCTTTTTTTCTGAACCTCCTTCTTACATTCTGCTTAACATATTCCACTTAGAACAGAGTACCAAGAAAGGAAGTACCAGTGTCCTAGTCTGTCCAGGCTGTTATAACAAAGCACTGTAGATTTAGTGGCTTATAAACAATAGAAATTATTTCTCATATTCTTGGAGGCTAGATGTTTGAGACTAGGATGCTCGTCTGATCAAATTCTGGTGAGGTCCTTCTTCTGGGTTGCAGACCATCAACGTCTCACTGTATCCTCCCACAGCAGAGAGCAGAGAGGGGGAGCAAACCCTCTCATGACTGTTATAAGACCAATAATACCACTCTCGAGGTCTCCACCCTCATGACCTCATCTAATCTTAATTGCCTCCCGAAGACCCCACCTCCTAATACCGTCACATTGGGGGATAGGGTTCCAACATACAGATTTTAAGAGGACATAAACATTAAGCGCATAACAATGAGATTCACAGAGATGTCATGACCAGCTTTAATACTTGGTCCTCTGGAAAGAGAGTAGCCAGAGAGTTAGACCCAGAAGCTTGACTCCTACTTTGACAGCATTTCTTACCAGACTTGAGTAAATCAAGGTTACCCCAGACCGTTTATACCTGTGTACCAGCTCAGCACCCTCAACTACACTCCTCTGCCTACTATTTGCCCTAAATATGTCTTAGGTCTGTAATAGATGGAAGACAGTCACAGCTGTTATCCAATGTGCTTTCTAACATTGAAAATGTAGTCCCCACAGGCATAGAAAATGAACTTACGGTCACCAAATGGGAGCGGGGAGAGGCACAGTTGAGGAGTATGAGATTAACAGATGTAAACTATCACACATAAAGTAGGTAAGCAACAAGGATTTACTGTCCCGCACAAGGAATTATACTCAATATCTTGTAATAACCTATAATGGACTCTAATCTGCTGTGCACCTGAAACTAACGTAACTAACTGTAAATCAACTATACTTCAATTAAAAAAAAAAGAAAAATGTAGTCCCAATCTCATTTTTAAGTATATGTATTCAGGTTGTGTATTTTATAACTCATGATGTCCAGTTTAAAAAGCAGCTTTCTCTCGATAAGCAATATTTTCTTAATTTGGGGCTTCAGTCAGCCTACCTGTCAGTCATCCATAAGATCCACGGCTGTTATCTGGTACCAAGCAGGAGGATGCTCAGGAGAGCAGAATGGATACCAGACGTGGATGCATTTACAATTTAAGGCACTGGCAATAGGCATATAAATAATTGTATTAATATGTGAACAACAAATTGGAGGGAATCACAAATTCTCTCTACCACTTAAAGCCCAGAGCAGCCTAGCATTAAGAGAAAAAAATAAAATTCTTGTCCTTCTTCCTGCAATTTTCTTGTAAATAACAAACTCACTGGTATTTTTGGAGGGCTCAGTTATTAGGATGAACTCTTAGGAGGAGAAGTAGGCTATAATATTAAAATGTTAATTGATAGTTGCCGTAATATTTCCAGCCAGAAATAATCTCTTTCTCATGTTCAAAAATAAAACTAAAATTAGTCCTATTATTTCAGTTAATCCAACTCAAAGAGTTACGGGACAGTGATGAATGGCATTTCGTAGGCCAAAAAAGAGGCAACATACTGTTTCTGATCTTAGAGGGACTTCAGTTCTGATCAGGAAAATGGAGTCAAGATGCACAAATGCTAGAATATGGTCAATTTTTTAAAAGAGAGGATCACAAAAGAAAAGAGGATCACAGCAATGTGAGATGAACAGAAAATGTTTTAGGCTTTATGAAGATAGAAACTTCAGATCAGGACTTGAGAAATTAGATAAGATTTCCGAAAGGCACACTCTGGAAAAGGTTTAAATAAATCAGTGAGGAAATAAGTAAATTCATCACTTGCTTAAGTTGTGTATGTATGAACAACTGAACTAAGAAATTCCTGAACGAGAGGATAACAAATGGTTGCTGAAGATGTGAAACTTTTCTGCTGTTTCGTTCGGAAGGTTGCTGCCCTCAACAAGAATACTTGCTGTTACCCTCTGACAAGATACAGCTGGAACTCTGAAGCTGAGTACCAGTGGTTTAAATTAAGAAACAGCCTGTGACATTAAAATTAAGATTTTTTTGAGTAAAGCAACAAGACATATCACAAACTTCACAGAGATATAGGGCTTTCCACATGGTTCAGCAAATAGAGGGAAAATTCTATTTAGTTATTAATATGATGTGCATTCATTAGTTATCAACTGTCTACCCCACATTGCACTAATTAATTACTATGAAGAAATAAAAGAAGGTAAGAAAAGAATCCCTGCCTGCCAGGTTGCCTAATATATAAGAGGTGAAGTAAGATGGGTAGAAATAAAGTAGAAGAAAATTTCTGGACAAAATATGAGAAATTGAGAAATGCAAACACTACCTACAGTTTTTCTCTCTCCCAGGGGGCTCAGAGCACATCATAATTACCTGGCAGGGAGTATCATTCTCATAAGCATTTTACAATGTGATTGGCAGGGATGCAAGGAATCTAGGTGATCTGCATAAAAATCATGTGAGTTGAGGGGAAGAACTAGAAATTAGTTTTCTACATGGTATATTGCGAGGAATATTGGTAGGTCTGGAGTCAGAAGGCCTCAAGGTTATTTTTCTGTCTACCTTTTAGGTACCAGATGATTCTAGGAAAGTTATTTAACATCTCTAAAATAAGGTTTCTTCATCTGGGGATGATATCCTGGGATATCTCCCTTACCTACTTATATAAATTGAATGGCTAGAGGGAGGGAGGAGGATTTTAAAGAGCTTTGTAATGCACAAAGCATTTGCTAGGTATATGGTAGAATATCACTGTTATTCATTTATTCATTTATTGGGAGCCTAAACACAGTTTAGGTGAAAGGTGAAGGGTGTGTTCTGTAAAGGGACTGAAGATACAGAGGTATCTGTCATTTCTGTTGATAACAGTGCCAGTGAGCACAGTGCAAAATTCTGGCAGAGCAAGTGAGAACAAGAGCTGGAAAGCAGACGCAAAACCTCAGGTGTCCAGGCGCAAATGCTAGGGAGCAGCAGAGATAGCTGTGTGAGTGTCTGGGTTACAGAGGATTGAGGCAGCCCCACTACATCTCTTTTAGCTACAAAAAAGCAGTGAAGTCTTTCCATCCCCCAAGATGGGTTCATAAATTAACTGAAAAAGACAGTAAGCCAGCTGGCCCAAAGGGGGCTCCCTAGTTGTCACAAAGAACCACCACAAGAGAAAGCAGCAAAGACCATGAAATCAGGGACATTATGGGAACATGGGGATCTGGCTGCTTGGAGAACCCCGGTGTGGAGCAATGGCCACGCCGAAAGACCTGCTCCAGCTTGGAGAGACACCCACGAACCGTCAGTGACATTCCAGATGACACTGTAAAACCACGTAAGTCCCTAGGAATGTTGATGCCATTGGGAGGGGAAAAGCAAAGAATGGCAAATCATGGGTGATTGAGTTTAAGCGTGAAATGACTGAGGAAAACATACAATGACTAGGGTCTTCCAGACCTGACTAGAAAACTTTTCCACTGTCAGACAGTATAGAAAACCTGGCATAGAAACTGTTCTGTATGCAAAAATAAAGTGGTATCTTGGGGCGACCTGATATCGTAGACTGCATTATCATGTCTGCTACAAGATGTTTTTCTGTGGCTGATGGAGAGATACAGGAAAATCTTAAGCCGAAAGTGACATAATCAGATCTGTGTACTGTAAAGAAAGGTGTCTGGGAGATGTGAACAGAGAGGAAACGGACGGCAGGAGGATACTAGATGCAGGCCACGTCAGTGATCCGCAGCTTAATGAGCAGACAGTTCACCTGCGGTGGGGCGGGGGTTGGGGGGGGCGTTAAAAGGCAACTTCTTATTTGTCCTGGAGGCCGAGTCACTGAATCCTCCATCTCTAACAAATTCCCAAGTGGGGCTGATGCCCTAGTCCCTGGGCATGTTTTGAATAGCAAAGGTCTAGGTGACAGGTGACCTAAAACTGAACTAGGCAGCGACAATGGAAAAGCAGGAGAGAAGACACAGTAGGGGAAGCAGTCAGGACGCAAAACTGACAAGACCTGGCGACTGCTTATGGGAAGAGGAGACATTCCTGAAGACTGAGATTTTCACATTTGGACAGTGGAGCGGATTATGGCGCCATTAACGTGAGTCCTTGGTAGAGAAACGTCTATGCAGAAACACAGCGAGACCCTTTACACATATGTATTTCTGCCAAGTCATTGAGAAATACTCCGACTCTGTGAGGTTGCTTTTTGAGCTCTTCGGCCACTCACGTAGAGTTCTCTGTAGAACGCTGGCCCTGCTTACCTGCCCTTGAGCGTGACCTTGGGCGGCACAGTGGGCCTCCACACCACAGGAAGATGGTGGTTTGAGATTAGGATCCAGCTCTCTGTGCTTAGTGGGTTTTGGCTGCTTTGTTTTCATTGCACGTCATTAACGGTCTTCCCCTGAAGAAAACTGAAAATATGCCATTAGGGAGATGGACAGACATGGAACTCCCCGACCTAAAAGCACTTTAGAGCAGTGCGCCTGTTATAAAATGAGCTCTTCCCTAAGTAAGGAGGAAACCATGGCGAACAGGTGTTTTAAGATTCCCCAGGTAGCAGTCTGGAGGGTTTTCTGGAGCCCAGCAACCGTCTTCACTCCTTGTGTGAGTTGGGCTCTCGATGTGAAAGACAAGTGATGAAGAGATCAGAAGCTCTGCTTCCGCCGGTGCCCCAGAGTCATTACCACAGGTGAAGCCACGCGGCGAGGAGTGGCCCACGCGGTTGCCGAAAGAATCGTCCCAGGAGATGAACTATCAGAAATGGCTGCGCACTTCTATTTTTCATTTCAGATTCTTATTCAAGTGAGACCAGACTAGACTCAAGCCCTTGTCCGCGCTTTGCGTGTGGATTTGCAGACGAGGGCAGGGGGAAGGGGGGAGGGGGGAAGGGGGCGGGGGAGCGGGAGAGGCCCTGATGCTGCGCTTCTGTGAACTGGTTTGCTCAGCGCGTGGAGGTAGCGCTTAGAGCAGTTCACGGCTTCCCCGGGAAACCATGCTAAGTGGGCCACGTGCCCAATGGTTTCTATCCCAGTTAAGTAAATAAATGAAATATGCTAATTAGCACCCTATTAGCTCACAGCAGGGAGTAATCGATGGCATTTTGATTGGAAAGAATTCTGTCATCCAAAAGGCTGGTCTGTAACAGAATGCAAACTGGCCCAATTTCCTCCCTCCCTTCCTCGTGGCAGTAGTCCAAATGTCTGAGAAGCAGACCTCACAACTGTGTGCAATTCTGAGGGTGTCACTTCGCTCCGCGAAAGCACCTCCTGGCCTCTGCGGAATCTGGCACCGTGCCGTACCCCGAGCTCGGATTTATACAAGCCAGAAATGTGGTCCGGAGCTCGAAAACAACGAGCAGCCTTGAAAGGAAGTTTAGGGGGCAGCTCTTACTTCTTTCACTGTAAGAATCTCCCCACTTTGATTCTCTGGCCCTCCCAGACTCCAATCCAGTAATGCATTTCTTTAATTCATGTATGCAGTCGTGTTGCTGCTGAGCAGGTGGGCTAAAAGACATCTTCTCATTAAAATGGTAGAACTTTGGAGGTTTAATTGGGGAAAGTCAGCTCCTTTAGGTCCACCTCTTTATATTTTTATTGTTCCAGCTGCAGGGAAACACCATCTAGCTCCTGGTTTCCTGTTACTATGTAAATGCCTAGATTTCCATCTTGCCTCTCCCCCAGAGTACCTCGGGTACTTCGCAGAAGAAAGGATTCAGAAGCAGTGTGGACAGTGGAGGAAAAAGCCCAATATGAAAACAGCAAGCTTTCCAATTTGCTCTTTTAAAATATCCACTTTCCAAGAGCTCTGGGTGTGTATAGGGATTAAACATTATGACACATCTGTCAGGTTGCCTCAGAATTTGTCAGAAATCCCCATCAGAGTGGGACTTACACAACGAAGCTTAGCTATACCATGGATACTTGGAACACATTTTCTATTCTTTATACCAAAAGTTATAGGAATCACCTGTTTATATGCTGATGACTTTAATAAAAGGGCTGGGGGGCAAGATTTTTAACCATCTGACTGTTGCAGAGGTAAATGTCCAGTAGGTTTTGTTTCTCAAGTTTGGTTGTCCCGTTCTATGTTAATCTACTAGAGCCAAGTAGGCATCCAATGCCTATGACAAGACCACGTAAAAACATGCTTCTCTACATGCTGTTATGTTTCTTTCCCAATAAAAGCTGATTATACTTTCTTAAAGTTGATATATTCATGGAATGTATCATTATAAGATTCTAAGCATATTACTCATTTTTTTCTTTACTAGTTATTCTTTTGCCTGTAAAGAGAATCTATTTATCCTGATTAGCTACAAATTCAAAACAAATACTGAATATGAACTGTTGTATCAGCAGGATTTTAGGATTCATCCTTCAGTGAAATCTTCAAGAAAGCAAATCCAAGAAAAACTTCAGAGTAAAATTTGTATCTCACTCCATACTGGTACCAAACCCCACTGATGGCAGTACCTGAAGACACTGTTAGGCACCAAATGACACTGATGACTATTTAGAATGTTTTTTATTCTGTTTTGGAAAATAAAGCACATTACCCAAATGATTCAAATGGCAAGGAAAAAAACCATCCCTAAAAACCATCTGTGAATTAGCATATGGGCTTCCGGAACCCAACATCTTCGTTCTACATGTAAGTCAGAAAGAAAAAGAAAAAAAAAGAAAGGAAGGAAGAAAATGGGACTTTGTCTTCAAATATAAAACAAAGAATGATTTTCTCCAATCAAGGGAACTTCAAAGAGGGAAGGTATTTATGAGGATGAAGCAGTCAGTTGGACCTCACAGGGGCTCAACTCAGGACTGATCCCAAGAACTGTCACGAAACTTTTTTAGCCAAGACTCCAGACTCTGCTAATGGAAAAATGTGTTCCTGAACCAGTGCTCTGTAAATCTAGGCACATTCTCTATGCAATACATGCTCTGTTGTTTTGGCAAATCTAGCTGTCTTGAGCTGGAAAGCAGTTCAGTGAAGAATTGAGAGAAAAAGGATATGGGTCAAAAGCAAGAATCTTAATGGTGGTAGCAGCTACTGACATTACTAGTCAAGTGTCACTGAGCATCTGCACCACTGCCTGTCCCCAGTCTTGTTGGCAAAGTGTAACTTTGCTTGGTAAAAGGCTTAATGTTTGTCTTACATTTATTAGATACAGTGTATCTGCCTTGAATATATAGGTTGATATAACCCTACCAAGTCTTGTGGATCGAGGAATGACACCTAAATGCTTTTACATATTTTGGGTTACTGGGGAAATTTTTTCATGAAATTTATATGTTTCACATATCTGTCTTACTTTAAGCCTGGATTCTAAAGGGAAAACTCACAACCTGGCAGTGGAAACAAAAGACAGAAGTAAACTTTCTATTGACACTTTAAATTGAACATGGTTGCAAGGCCACTCAAGATGACAGTTACCCCTACAGCAGCCCCAATTAACAGATCACGAGCAAACATGGCCTGTACCTGGTAATTCTACCTGCTAATTACTTGCAAAGATTCAGATACTCAGCAACTGACCTGAATGATTTTTTTTGTGAGTTTGAGGACCATTTAGGGAGGGCTGGGGGACGTAAGCCACATGGTGAAGTTGACAGTCAGGCAGGAGCTGTTGAAATTCTATCGAAAATATTCTTGCAGCATAATGAAGCTTTCCAGGCAGTCTATCTCCCCAGACATTTGCCTTTGCCAACCGTTACAACAATAAGGAAAACTTTATTAGTGGTGTGGCAATTTTTTTTTTAGTGCTGACTATAAAAACACCCACTGAGCTGTTTGCAGGCTCTGCCAAGTAGCAAGTGCACAGTGAATTTCAGATAAGAAAAGACTTTGGATTCCAGCCCGAAAGTGATATTTAGGAGGCAGTGCATGTGTGACTTTCAGGATGGAAGAGAGCAGACGGGTGTGTGTGTGTGTGTGTGTGTGTGTGTGTGTTAGGGAAGCAAGAAAAATGACAAGAAACAGATGAAGAAATGCTGAGACAAGCAAATGTTACTTCTCTTCCTTGTTTTTCTCCTGCTTCTTCTCAGTCATCCCAGCATCTAGTGACATCCTGGGGCCTCTCCTGTGATGACGGCAAACATGTGTGCTGGTACCGGCTCTGGCTGTGAAAGAATTGACCCCTGCGGAATTCCTGTTGATGGAGGAACAGCACTAGAGGGAGACAGAGCAGAGGGATCTGATGGTGAACGACTTGTCAAAGGTCAAACGTGTCAACACTCAAGGTAAGTTCATGCAATTGACATTGGCTGAGTGCCCATCATGTGCCAGATGCTGGAGCTACTGGCCCCCATGTGTACTTCAAGCCCAGTCAGAGCTGCTATGGAATTCATCCACTAGAAAGAGAAAAGGGCACAGTTCTCTGCCTCCAGGTAGCTCAAGTTCTAGGAATAATTATTATCTTTACATTTTTACTCTGTACTTTGACTAAAGCTATTTAATTGTATTCTCACTACCCACCCCTTATAAGGAGAGAATTATTATCCCATAAATTTGTAATCAAGGAAAATGAGCCTTGACCCTGCTCAAGTTCACACAGCTATTAAGCTCAGAAGTCTTGCTTCTCCGGGGTCTGGGACCACCATTCTCATTATCTGGATTTTGGTGCACTTGTGAGTTTCCATGCAGCTAAACCCAACTAAAATTCGTGTCTGAGATCTCCTAGGACCTGTCCACACTCAAGACTCCATGTCAGCCAGCTACTGCAAAGATTCAAGAAGAGAAACCAAAAAAGATGAGCCAGATCTGAAATCAACAACCCAATGTTACAACTGAAGGAACTAGAAAAAAGAACAAACTAAACCCAAAGCTAGCGGAGGGAGGATACAATAAAGATCAGAGCAGAGATCAATGAAATAGAGAATTGAAAAAATAAACCAAAAGGGTATTCATGGTGATTATATAAGTTCCTGTTGCTTTGTAACTAAATTGCCTCCCAAACTTAGCAGCTTAAGGCCACAAGCATTTATTATCTCACAGTTTCCTACAAGTCAGGAATTCGGAGTGGCTTAGCTGGGTGGGTCTGGCTCAGGGTCTCTCCTGAGGTCACGGTCAAGCCGGCAGCTAGGGCTGCAGGCGCTGAAAGCTTGACCGAGGCTCAGAGATCTGCTTCCAAGGAGGCTCACTGACACGGCCAGCAGCAGGAGGCCTCCGTTTCTTGTTGTCTGTCGGCAGGAAGCAGCAATTCCTCACCACGTGGGCCCCTCCGTAGGGCTTCCTGAGTGTCCTTACAAAACGGCAGCTGTCTTCCTTCAGAGCAAGTGATGTAAGGACACGGAGGCAGCCACATGCTCTCTGTGACCTAGACTTGGAAGTCCCATGTGTTTTTACTGCCACCACACTCAACTTGTTAGAATCAAGTTGCTAAATCCAGACCTCACTTAAACGGAGGGGAATTCACTTCTCCCTTTCGAAAGGAGAATTCTCAAAGAAATTATGGGTGTATTTTAATATCATCACAGTAATTATATTATGATTACAGAAGTGTGAGCCATTTTTTTCTTTATTAATCAATTTTCTGTATATTATATTTGTTATAATTTAAAAAAAGCTTTTAAAAAAAGCTTGTATTTAAGTAGCTATAAACATTAGTTCAGTATTTCAGTGCACTCATCAAACTTTTTTTAAAAAGAGACCTCCAAAGGTCAAATTCAACTCTCTTAACTCCTTCTCTGGTCTTTATCACAACCTCTAAAAATAATAGCCACTAGGCAGACAGTTCATCCTCAAATGTCTGCCATACAAATGAGAGGAAGGACTATTTAGGGGGCTGGCCTAAAATACAAGCTTCACACCTGCTCCCCTGTGTTCTCACGTCTACCCGTCAGCCCAGGCAGACCTCCACGTCAGCCCAGCCACCCTTAGAATTGCCTGACATTGCACAAAACCCTGTGCCTTTAGCTTTTCTCAGTTCTTACAAGAAATTGCCATATGAAACCTGTTAGTATAGATTTTATAAATCTGTTTTCAAGGACACTGCATGGTTAGGTCTCTCAGAGCTTCCTATAGTAGATCATTGGGGAAATATCTGTTAGAATGCACTGACTGCCATGAAAAAATTGCTCCCTTGAAGAATGAACAGACTTAGCTATAAAGCTTGGCGTGTTTCCTCTCTTTGTCTTGGCTGCAAGGAAACTCACAGTAATGTGCTGTCTCTTGCAATTAACATGGACCTTTTCTTTCACATAATCCTGATTTTACAACATTGTAACCTTATTTTGCATCAGCCCTTTATTCAGAGCCATGAAAAATATTTCTATTTTTTTAGAAATCAGCAGGTAGGAACCACAGCTCCTGTTTTAGTGCTTACCACACGTTAAACACTAGCCAGATCTATATACGCGCAGCGAGGTCTTCAGTGAAAGAGGAATTATTCTTTTCTTTTCTTTTCTTTTTAAGTAACAGAAGGGCAATTTGGGAGTGGGTGACAGTTTTCAGTTTCTCCAGATAGAGACCACTGGGACATTCTTTTAGAGGGTGGGAGGTTGGGATTATGATCAGAAAAACTTGCTATTACTAATACAAAGCAAGATCTACCCATAGATTTTTAGGAGAAGAAAAATAGTGACCTCACCATAAATTTTAATGATGATGCTATGAACTAAGATATTAAGTGTTTTTTAATTACTGCAATATAAACTAGATTGAGCTCTAACTATGTTAGATCTTTGTGGATGCAAAGAAATGTGTTTCCAAAATATAGATTTAGACTGGATTTTAGAAATCCCATGGTATTAACTTAAGTTGGAAAAAACCTACTTTTTGAGCCAAGCAGTCTCAACCTGTGTGACTGTCTTGTGGGGACAGTGATGTTCAGACCATACATCCCTCTGGGTAGGGTTAGAAGCATCCCTTGAAGGAGGTGGAAGGTCCCACTGTCACGGAGGAAGCAGCGTGGCCTGCAACAGAGCGAGGAAAGAAAGGGTTGGTGGGGCTTTTGACATTAGGAAGGAGTTGATAAATATCACTGAAGATTGGAAGGAAAGACCAACATCCTTATAAACAAAATCTACAAGAAACTATGGCCATAGGTGTGCTACAGTGCACCTGTTCTCACACCCTTTAGAGTGCAATTTGGCAGGAATACATCCACTCTGCACTAAATGGGCTACATCTGTATCATCTCATGCAACATTCATAACAACCCTATTATTCTGAAGATTGGGAAACCAGAAACCCTGAAAGATTAAGACAAAAGCTGCCCAAGATTTAACAGACACACACTACTCTATATAAAACAGATAAACAACAAGGACCTACTATATAGCATAGGGAACTATATTCAATTTCTTATCATAACATATAATGGAAAAGAACCGGGAAGAAAATATGTATGTATGTATCTGTATAACTGAATTATTTCTCTGCTACACCTGAAACTAACATTGTAAATCAACTGCATTTCAATAAAAATTAAAGAAAAAAAAGCTGCCCAAGGTCTCACAGCTAAGAGATTATCATACAGCCAGTGTTTGGACACCAGAGTCCTAGAGTAAGAACTCGAACTTGAGCTCTAAGTTAAGAACTCTAGAACTCACATGCTTAACTTCTCTGCAGTATCATTTTCTTATTCTCCGAATTCCGTTAAACTTTATTAAATCAGACTGTTACCAGTTTTAAGCTGGGGTGCGGGGTAGAAAAGCCTTCTGAGAAACTGCCATTTACCTGCCTCCAACGTCCATTTTCCCCTCCGCGTAACCATGTGCCCAACTGAAAAGACAACATTTCTCAGTTTCCACTGCAGACAGGCTTGGTCACATGATCAATTTTTGGTCAATAAGATTTATGCCAAAGTGTCCTTATGTGCACAGCGGCACGTCCGTCTTCATTGCTTCCTCTTTCCCACTACTTCCAACTTGGATAAAATAGTCTGAGCTCTGAGGTTATCATGGACTATTAGATGACCTCGAACTTGACAGTGGGAATGACTCTTTTTTCTAATCCTTCCAAAGTCCCAGCCTGCTGCTCCTAAAGCCGTGGCCCTGTCTGGGGAGGGCACTTTGCTGATTCACACGAAGGCATTCTGTGGGCTGGCTGTGGCTTCATTCTAACTAATTCAAGCCCAGAGAAGTAGATTACACGATGGCATGAGGTTACAGAAGAGATCTGGAACAGAAATCTTTCAGAGGAATAATAACCACCAGCGATCATGCGTAGAGCTTGTGCGTTCTCCCCGGTGTTCCCAGAAATAACTTGGGGAAAGGACCCAGTGGAAAACTGGACTTCTCATCATCAGTAGGGTGGGGGCTTCGGGTAATTTATGGAAGAGAATATGACTTTATTTTTTACTCATGGACGGTTGTGCCTTCATTATCTCATTTAATTCTCAAAACAACTTTATAATTGTTATCGTCTAGATTTACAGAAAACAGACTCAGAGTTAAAAAAAAAATCTTCAAGGTCACATCTAATAAAAGGCAAAGCCAGGATTCTAACCTAGATCTGTCTGACTCCTAAATAGTGATCCTTAACTGCTACTGGCTCTTTCAGCCTACTTATCACATGTATGAGTTAGTGAAGTCCTAAATTTACTTGCGATTGTGAAAACTTAAAAATACTTCTTCATGAGCACAGCTGATGTTAGAATCCCTTGGTTTAGACTAGAGAGGTTGCCTCACGTCTTTGGTTATTTCTGTTTCTGAGATGAGGAGCGGTCCCCAGATGTGCGAAGCAGCCGGGATTCCCAGCCCGCAGGACCCGCCTCCCTCTCCCCCGTCACCCCCAGCTTCAAGGAGTCAGACTCCGGGCCCTCCGTGGGAAAGGGCAAGTCCTCTTTAATGAAGTTTCTCCTCTGGAGAGACAGCTTCCTTCCCTCTGGTGCTCAACTAGAGTTCATCTTGGGATCACCCTACCCTAAGTTATTTTAAGGCAGTATTAATGTTTTATGACTCATTTCCTAGATTCCTGCTGGGAAAAGAAAAAGAAAAATCACAGCCCAGGCGTTCGGTTGCAGACACTGCAAACAGCTGATGTGTAATTTGGAAAAGGATATTTCATTATGAGTGGGAGGCTATGCAAGAAATAAAGAATTATTTTTGTTGAAATAGTATCTTTCTCTGTTGTCCCCTTATTCCGGTGCCTCTGCCCCCCACCTCCAGCCACACACACGCACACACGCACACACACACCTGGGCTCCTGCAGACCTCTGCACTAATATTTCCTCTATGATGGTAAAATTCACCCCAGAGAGACAAAGGTTTGTTATTGAGTTGACTCAAGATCATTTCAGGGATATGTCCTTGGATAAGGTTTTTTTTTTTTTTTTTTTTTGGTCTCTCTGGATCTTCCTCAGCCTCAGATATGCATGTATCTGTGTGTGTGTGTGTGTGTGTGTGTGTGTGTGTAACCATTTGAAATAATATACATTTCTTCCTCCAAATAAAAGCCGATGCTAAATTAAAGGAATACTAATGAAATTGCCCCAGTACCTACGTGAGGTCGGGGATACGTGCTTTTGCAGGTGGTTTAAGAGAAGTGGCCATGATTTAAGAGGAGGCCATGAACTCTTAACATCTCCCCCTGAGGCCCTGGTCTCAACTCACCCCAGAAGACGCTCCCTCACATTTGACCCCGTGTACAGGCAGACCCGTCACGCCTTAGTCATTCCTGGAACGACTCTTCCCGAACCATTATGGAGAGAGAAAAAAGGTTTTCTGTAAGGCAATTGACAAAAACTGTGCTTTTAAAAAAATGGAAAAAATAATCAAAAAAAATGGCTGAAGACAAATCCTGAAGACTCACTCACTCCACCCAAGGGCTGAGACGTGAGTGCCAAGGGCGTGTAGCTGACCGTGGTGAATGCCCTGAGGACGACCACACTGTAGGTTCAAAGGGATTTTGCACAGCACAGCTCTGCCACCATTTTAAATTTGCATGTTGGCAGATTTGTATGAATATCTACAGCCTAGTATAATTATAATTATATATCATAAAGAAAAGTATTTCTTTATCTCCTGTTAGAAAAGAACTGCCTTTCTTTAAACCCAAAATGCTTAGACCCCCTTTTCCTAATGTTACCGATTGTTGAGTGATGGTTTTATGCTAATCACATTCCATATTATTTCATTTACATACATCAAGTAGTACATGCCTGTGATATAGATACCATTATTCTTCCCATTTAAAAGATGAGGAAACTGAGGTACGGAGACTTTAAGTAACTTATCCAAGGCCATGCATGTTTGAACCAGACCTTTCTCATTCTAGTGCTCAAGCTTCAGAATCCCCATCTTATGATCCTGCTTGCTTGGCTGGATGTGTTTGGCAGGAGCCAGAGGAAGATGTGAGGGTAGAGGACGGGGATGTGTCAGGGAAAGGACTAAAAATGTAGGAGGACCTCATGTGACACAACATTTTGTCTCATCACTACATGAGAGTATAATTTTCATGTCGTGGTATCTTAGTATAGGAGCTTAAAAACTGCACATTTTCTTTCACAACTTTATAATAAACTATTGCACATTCGTACATAGACCAAAGTGATAAAATTATAAGCTCATGAATGATCACAAACAACTTTGAGATTCCTACTGAGCAAGGCATCACATCGTTCCATAAATTGAAGCTATTGCATTACTGTTGTCCTGTCCTTATTACAAAGACAGAGCCTCTAGATATGTTTACAGCCAAAGTGCTTTCACAGCCCTTTTCTCACCAAATCACAGAACAGCCTCGGGGCTATTCCTCAATTAACCTATCTCTTCATTCAGTCACCATTTACTGAGCGCCTTCCCTGGGCCAGGAGCTGCTCTAGGATCTGGAGATCCCGCGGCGAAGGGGATACCACAGCGCAGAACACAACGTCCCTGCGTTCTAGAGATCCCACGTCTAGAGGGAGGGCCAGACTTTAGACACGTAACAAATGCGTGTTTGTATATTCAGAACAATAAAGCTGATTAAGGAACAGAGAGCGGAGGTTGCCAGTGCTAATCTAGGCAGGTAGTCAGGGAAGACTTCCCTGAAGAGGTGACATTTGAGTGGAGGCTGGAATAACAGGGAATGCTGAGCATCCAGGCAAGGGGAACAGCAGGTGGGGAAGTCCTGAGGTGGGATCTTGACTTCCGCATGGTGGGAAACAGCAAAGAGGCCCATGGGGCTGGAACACAGCGAGTAAGGGAGAGAATGAGATGAGGTTGCAAAGCAGGCAAGGCCAGGTCCTGCAGGCACGCCTCAGCCATGGGACGAAAGGCCCTGACTTCATTCTGGGTGAGATGGGAAGGCACTGAGCACGAGTGTTGTTTATTATCTGACATGTGTTGCAGAATCACTCTAGCAGCTGTGTCGAAAATAGACGATAAGACCTGCTGACACTGACGTTACATGACAGCCACTCAGTGTTTTAGGGGCGACCACGGTGCTGAACGTCCACTGCAGTGATGGCTGGTGTCTCCACCCTCACTTCCCACAGAAACTGACTCAAGGTAGTTTGAATCCACCCCAAGGGGAAATTTTTAAGGTGAAGCTATAGGAATTGAGCAGAAGTTATTGACTGAAATCATGAACATGATGAAAATGAACTTAAAAAGTATACATGTTCCTACTGAAACCATTGTGGCGCAAAATAACAGACTTCTGTTCCGGCAGATGACAACCGAGGGCGCCTCCAAGAATCACGAACTCTCGCTTTCCTATGAGATCCACAAAGTGATGCTGACCAAGTCACCACATCGCAGGAACGGTCCAGCTGCAGGGCAAGCTAGTGATTATTTACTTGCCTCTGGTTAGAGCCAGGAGAGAAGGGGGAACAGGGAAGGGCAGGCATGAAACAAGAAAGCCAAGGTGACAGGAAGCAAAGTGGACCCCTAGGAATTAACTAAGAGGAAATTAACACCGCGGGCCTACTAGGTACCGGAGCCTGCATGGATGTGATCTGGGTTAACTGGAGCAACAGTGC
The DNA here is from genome assembly GCF_048564905.1 of Vicugna pacos. NCBI lineage: Eukaryota > Metazoa > Chordata > Mammalia > Artiodactyla > Camelidae > Vicugna > Vicugna pacos. Next base: position 5,956,420 of record NC_132999.1, on the reverse strand, counting down.
TGTGAGGAAAACGCAGCTCAAATATGTTCAATAACCAGCCCAAGGTCATGCAACTGATGAGTGACAGAGCAGACATTTAAGCTCAGGCTTTTTTCTTTTTCTCCAAAGCTGTGCTTTATTTTTTTTTTTTAATGCAACATCTAGCTGTACTGATGGTGTTGGCACAGTGACAGTGAGAAGATTGTCCTAAATAAATGGGAAAATAAATCTTGGGCTATTCATTACCCAAGCTTTCTAAGCCAGCCATCATCCCTGTGGCAGGACTAGCTGCACTAGAGAAAGTTCAGTGCACACACAGGGAAAAATCAGTTAATTTATGATCCCCTTCCCTGCCGGATTGTAGGAGCAGGGCGTGGAAGAGGAAGTACCCCCAAAACTGTCTTACCTGGAGCTGAAAAGGTGAAAAAGAGAAACAGAATTCCAGCAAACAGAAAAAAATCTCCCAGGTTGAGCTCTCTGTTTCATTCAGGAAACATTTATCAGTAGTTTTAACCAAGCTTTATTAAATCACTATCTGGCCTGGAATTCTACGAAGAACCTAAATTGCAAAATGTTTTAAAAATATAGTTACCTGCTTGAGTCCGCCTCCACGAAGATGACCATTACAGGTGAATGTCTTCTTTTATGCCTTCACTCAGCAGTTGTTTGCTGAGAACCGGTTATGTACCAGGCACTAGGGTAATTTGGCAAAGAAAGTCCTAAATCCTGTTCGTGTTCCTTCTGAAGCAACCAAGGCCTCCGGACGTGTCACTGATTCTTAATAACAAACATTTGATGAAAAGACCCCCAGTTAAATTATATATAAAATCTATTGCCTTTGGAATTTGGAGATTTACACTATATGAAAAAGTACCGCATACAGATCATTGTCCGTCATTTTTCAGTAGCCTTGCATCTTGTTCTCATTCTCTTAAGTCTGGTTATTATTAAGTAGAGAGCATTCTCCACACACTACAGAGCATTAATTTCCATTGGCAAAATGTCAGCTGGGATGACTGACTTTTACGTGTGGTTGGCATGTACGCGTGGGGGAGTTGCTCAGGTTTCCTCACGTGCTCTGAAACTCAGCTGGGCCTGGGTGCGGGGAGGCAGGAATCTCATCACGGACCAGTGTTACCCATCTGGCTCGTCCCCTTCTGGCTCCATCATCATCTCCAGAATTCACGTTTGGAGGCCCTCCAAGGAAGCATTCTCTGTGGCCAGTATGCAGTTAAGCCCCAAGTCACGCTGCTGGAATTATACAGGCCAGAGGAGAGTGTGGATTTATCTCACAGTCATCACGGTACTATTAGACCAGGGTGAGCTCCCTTCTGGGAGCTCTGCATGTCAGAGACACTAATTCTCCTGCCTGGGGAGAATTAAATCAGGCCAAGGTGACCAAACTGCCAGAGGAGGCAGCACCATATGAGTCAGATCCCTCCCTGGGCCAGCTAGATACAGAGAACCAAGAACTTTGTAGCAGAGCCCATCACAGAGCTGCTGGTGAGCTGTCGTCTATTAGAAGTTGAAATCAAAATGTTGGATTTCGGAGCTGGCAGGGAGCTACGTCAGCCCCTCACTTTACAGATGAGGAAATAGTCACCTGGAGAAAGCAGGTGCCTTCTCTAAGGACATTCTGCTGTGAAACTGCAAAGCCAGGCCTGAACTCCATGCGCCTAGAATCCCAGCCCCAGCTGTGTGCACTTAGCACCGTCATAGGCAACCCCCCCGGTGGTGTATTTTCCAGAGCTGTATCCTCAATGGCCACCAAAGAAGCCCCCACTGATGTGTTAGCAGGTGATACATCCAGGCCTATCCATAGAAACCGCTTCCTCCCTCCCCCAACTTTTAAAAAAATAATCTCAAACCTGTCAGAAAGTTGTGAATACCGTACAAAGAGCTGTTTTACCTAAACAATTGGAGAGTAAGTTGCTAACATGACATCCTGAATCCCTAAATACCTTAATTTATATGTCCTACAAACAAAGATAACTCTCCTCTATTATTTTTTAAAACCCACAATACATTTCTCCTGTATTTTCAAATACACTCATCAAAATTCAGAAATAAACACTGATACATTACTACCATCTAATCTACAGATCCCACTCAGGTTTCCTCAGTTTCCCACAAAGTCCTTCATAGCAGAAGAGTCTGGTCAGAATCACAGAAAACATTTAGAATTGTTCAGGAGGAAAACTATTGTGTCTGACACTGTGATGGTGGGTACAGATCATTATACATTTGTTCAAACCCAAAGAATGTATACTATCAAGAGTTAACCTAATGTAAACTATGGACCTTGGGTGGTAAGTGATGATGTTGGTTTCTCTGTAACAAGTATATCGCTCTGGTGGAGGAGGTTGATAGCGAGGGAGGCTGTGCACATGCAGGGTATATGGGAGCTCTCCGGACTTCCCACTCAATTTTTTGGTAAACCAAAAAACAAAATCTATTAATTAAGCCAAGAGAATATAAGAAAGTCATGGAGAAACAAAAACTGAAGATGCCCTTTCCTTTGGGACATCAAATGGTGACAATTATGAAGCCATGATGCAAGGAGAAGAAGTAAGAAGATGGGTGATGGAACTCCATTGTTATTAAAAGACAGCCTAGAAAACAAAGTTAGAGCTGTGGAATTTTTACTGAAGGCAAGTGACATGCCAGGCAAGAGGCATTCAAATAAGGAGATATTACCTCATACAATTTCTTTTAATCTTTATCTATCCCTCAGGAAAATGACATTAGCCCGTTTTAAGACGAGGATACTGGGACTCAGCGTTAGTAGGTGGCTTGGCCAACTTGACTGATTTCAGTAAGCGGTGGTATCTCCTGTGGGCCACACAGCCTGCTCAACCCTGTGAAGATTCCATGACAAGTAAGAGCGATCTTCTGCAGAGAAAGAATTGATCATTTCGAGAGGAGGTAGCTGTCTAATCCACTAACCACATAGCAGTGGAGGCCTAGCAAATGAAGAAGTGCATGGAACAACTCACTTCACTTCAAAGGCATGGAAAGACTCCATAAAGGCGGCAGCACTAGGGCTGGGCCTTGAAAGATAAATATAATTTCTAATAAGTGTAAAATGTGGGAAAATATTTCAAGTGGGAATGATGACAAAGGCAAAAGAGTCTAAAGAGCAAGAAGCTCAGAGTGGTTGAAGGATGGCCCCCAAGAGGGATATGGCACAAGAGGAGGCTGCAGGAGCATTCCAGGGCTGTGACGGCCCTGCCAAGGGGCGTGGACTTGACTCTGGAAGCAGTGGGAGCCACTGGATCCATGAGGATCGAAGGTCACCCAATTCAATCCATGATTTTAGAATATCATTTCATGGCAACGTGGGACTGTGAATTACAGAAAGCCAGGACTGGGGATAAGGAGAGACCCTGAGGAGGCAAGGGCAATGCAGTGACACTCAAGTCAGACAAAGGCAAGGCAGAGTTCTTGGAGGATGAAGTAATCAAGTCAGAAGTATCGCACTTTTCAAATTGCTTCTGAGTGACTTTTCCAAAATGTTTGTCTAAATGTCATCTGCTCAATGAGGTTACGTCTAACCACCCTATTTAAAATTGCAACTGCACCCCAAGCTCCTGGTCCTCTTACTCTTCCGTACTCTTCCCTTTTTCCCATAAAATCTATCAATATAACTACTAACCCTTTTTTTTAATTGTTTGTCTGCCTTTCTCCACTGGAATATAAGCTTCACAAAGAAAGACACGTTTGTTTGGCTTGTTTATTGATTATCTCTAACACCAGAAGCACCGCCTAAGACACAGTAGATGCACAGCAAACATTGCTGAGTGAGAGAGTGAGGGCAGGCCTGCACCGGCGCGCTCCCAGCAGTGCTCAGACAGGCAAACACCATCGCATAACCTGGGGATAATTTCAAGGTATTTAGAGGTAAAACATTTTCTTTTTTCTTTTTTACGGGGGTGGAGGAAATTAGGTTTATCTATTTATTTATTTACTTAATGGAGGTGCTGGGGATTGAACCCAGGACCTTGTGCATGCTAAGCATGCGCTCTACCACTGAGCTATACCCTCCCCTGTATGAAATATCTTCTATTAAAATATTTATACCTGTACCTAAGGAGAAATAATTAGAAAAGGATTCTGTGATTAGTAAACAGCACATAACAGCAGTCAAAGAGAACATATTTTTCACATGTGCTAAAACCTTCTGTGACACTGAATAAACTTGTAGATGGGGAGAGAGATTAATTACAAGTAGGGATGTTTTAGATGGCGCATTGAGTCATGGCAGAAATCCTTGACAAAATTTGGCAAGCAATAGTCATCACTTCATTGTGTCGAGCACCATGACAATTAATTTTTTTATATATTTTATCTCGGTGTTTGAAATAACATGTCAGCACTCTAAAGCTTTGATATTTGTATTTACCAGATGAGGAAACTGAGGTTCAGAAAGGCACCTGACTTGCCTAGTGACATAGTTCAAACAAGTCCATCTGATTTTAGTGCCGGTGTGCTTCCCACTATAGCAAGGCAATATTAATAGCAAAGAAAAGATTTTATTAAGCATCTATTTTGCACCAGACCCAGGGCTATTCACTTTGGGATAACCCAGTAAGATGGCTGAATGACATTACACCATTTTACAGATGGAAAACGTAGCACAGAGTTGAAGTAAATTGTTCAAGATCCCATGTCTAGAAAGTTCTAGAACTGGGACTCGAACCCAGGCCTGATGGACTCTGAAGCCCGTGCTCATAACCACTACACCATCGCCAAGTGGCAAGCAGTGACACCGCCAGATGGAACAGGCTGAGGCTGTGCTGATTTAGGGGAGAGGGAACCAGTAAAAGATCAGTTTCCATGAGGCAAGTGCGAAGAGATAAACATTTAGCAAATTAATGCAGTAGTTTGAAGGGTATTTTGAGCATATGCCATGTGGAAGTTACCAGAGAAAACATCAGTTTGTTAAGCCAAATGGTATTTTGTGAGTATGAAGAGAATGTAATTATAAGATTTTTAACCATAAGAACAAATCTATATTCATGAATGCTTAGCTGGAAGGAAAAGAGGGCATATCTCTGAGGCCATGACATTCAACGTGTCTTTGACTAATTAATAAGATACTGGTCATCATGAAACTACAAGTGCTCAAATGCAGTGATTACATTGGAATCTGATGAATGATTACTGATGTTAATGTTGACAGAGAAACACAAATCTTCTCCCTCAGCTTCTCCCAGGGGAGGGTCCAGCCAGGCCAAGACTAAAGCAGGGAATGTCTCATCCATGACCGTTTAGGGCCTTCCAACTCTGAGAACAGAGCCAGGAACTGCGAGAAATGAAAGTCTGAGTGGAGCTGAAACCAGTGGCAAAAACCAGGCTTCCACGGCCAAGATCAGCAACAGCTTCCTCTGCTGTGGGGGTCCCCCGTGCGCCATCTTGCTCTCTTGCTTTTACCCGCGTGCTGTGATGTATGAGATATGAAGGGTCAGGTGGTAAAGGGAAAGGACGTGTAAGAGTTTACAAAGGGCTCTCACATATAGGCATCGCCTTACTAGGCTATGAATAGTTCAAAGGCTGTAAGTCAAGCTAATCCGTCTTTGTTACCCCAGCTCCCAACATGGGGCCTAACAAGTTGTTCAGCACAAGTCTATGGACTCAAAAATGACCGGTCCCGTTGAACACCGGATCTGGGATGATAATTATACTTTAAGGTGTGGCTTGGACACGTCAAAGGATAAATACCAACTATCTGAATAATACAATACCCCTAACTACCTATGCGCAGCCCAGTGCTCTCCTGCCATAGTAGGAGGTGATTCAAAGAAGCAGAATTCACACATCTGACATGAAGACTGAATTCAGCTGGGTTTCTGTGGCCCATATCACGTACTGAGCAGGTGTTAAAGGGATGTTTGCACATAACAGTGTGGAAAGAATATGACGCGTTTGCACTGCCCACTGTGGGAACTAAAAGCACAGGGAGAGAGAGGAAAACTCTCTAATGAAGAGCAATCTTCGCTGTTCCCTGGTGTTCAACAGTGAGGAGCACTCCGTCTCTCCCAACATGGTCCCGCCTGCTTACCCTGGAGAATGGAAAGAACAATGCCTTTCACCTTCTGTTGCATTTATTTCACCAGCGGTCACCATCTCTGCCATTGCCCTTCTGAATGCCAGGCTCAGATGGAAGTCTCTGCCTTTTTGTACCACACAAAAAAATCTTCAAATTAGAAGGGGAAATAAACTGAAAATAGTGAAGGGACCAAAACAAAACAGCAGAGAAATTACTAGTCAGAGTGGAATCCAAGAAACCTACATTGTAGCTTGCACTTTGCTAGTCATTTGCAAGTCGATCTCAGGAAAATTGTAAGTTAAAAGTACTATAGCCTGTCACGTACATGATCTATCATTGGAACTGGGTAAACCTTTGCTGAGTGAATTTACTAGTGCTGGCTTTAGCAGCACAGCACCAGATGTGGAGATCCAGCATCCTTGTTAAAACATCTCCAACTCTGCTCACCTGGCTTCCATCCCACCACGCTTTGCTGATTCTCATTTTCCCTCTGTATCCAGTCTCCTTCACTGACATTCTCTTCCTCTGTCTGCTCAAAGAGGTCATACCCCTCGCCCCCAGAGGACTGAGCTTAGCTTTTTGTTCTTACTGTGTGGTGAACATGCTCATCACGGTTAATCCGGCTTTAACCACAGCTGACACAGTGATGATTTCCACGTCTCCGGCTCCAGCCTCGACCTTCTCCTGCGCTTCCCCTTCAGAGTGCTTCTTACATATGAGCGTTCCCTCTCTCCTCTCTCCCGCTGCCCTACCCCACGTCCTCATCGGTTCTCTCCTGGACTGCTGCAAGGTCTCTTGTCCCCTCCACCCAATCTTGCCTTTCTCAGATCTATTCTGCTCAGGCTGCTGAACTCAAATTAAACCATGCTGGTCGCCTGCGTCATGACGTGTGATACCCCATCACTACCACTTCCTATAGGACCAAGCTTCGTCTCTTCAAGATGACAGAGAAGCATCTCCAGGGTCTGTCTCTGCCTACTTTTCTACCCACATCCCCCACACTTGTTATCTTTCTCCTCAGTCACTAGGAATTCAAGCTGCTTGTTGCCACCCACGCACTCCACGGGGTTTCAGGCCTCCCAGACTTTGCCCGCATCATTTTCCTAAGTCCTGTTGCCTTTCAAATATCCAGTTCCAGGAGCTCCTCCTTCAGGAAACCCTTCCTGACCTCCTCCCCGACCCGTTTTAAACTGGATCAGGTACCCTTCATCCTGTGCGACCCTGTGTAATACACATTGCTATCGCTGAGTTTCCCACCGTGCGTCAACCTTGTCTGTGAACAACTCTTCATCCACCAGGAACTGCACTGAGAGCAGAACAAGAGCATATTTTATTCAGCTTTGGGCTCTCAGCCCATAACATGGTACCTGGCACCAAGGGTGAAAAAACTAATTAAGTGTTGGCTAAAACTGAACTGATAGTCGCACATGTGTAAATTAATGATCATCTCAGCTATCTCTGAGTCCACAGCTCCTCAGAGCACGATTATTCCATTTCCTAAATTCCCCGGAGAAATGAGCTCACCTCACTCAATGCCATTCGGAACCACAACTGCTAAACCAATATTGCCAACATAGACCTCAAGTAATGAAACAGGTTCCATTTCTCGCTACCGAGAAGGCTTTGAGATAGCGCAAAATGATGCTAGAATCCTAGCCATTTGGCCCGCCACACTTAGGACCACAGCATCTGTTATTATGAATGTGTTGCCTAATTAAGCATTCTTTCACTAATAGGGTCACAGGCCAGGAGAACCAGTCAGCCACTCGTAGGTTTCCTGTTAACCTCACTGGAATTTCCATTTCTCTGTCTGCACACTGGGTGCAGAAATAAATTGCCCATTTTGTGGATGCAAGCACATTCTCAAATAACTTGAAACTACTCCAGACACCAGTAGCCACACGAGAGGGGGAAAGATGAAATGCAGTTTGTGAAAAGTACATTCTTGATTACGCTTTGCTGCTCTCTCAAGAGTTAGAGATAGGAGGCCCGGCGGTGCTTTACTCCTCTGTCAAACACAGAGCTGGCAATTTACTCTGCAAAATCAACAGCGGAGAAAACTAGAAAGTGGTATCTCTGCTTTTTAACTATATTCCTCAAAGGTCGTCACGAAGGGAGAAGAAATAATTATAGCAACCGAGCGGCTGTTCTCTTGCTTCTTGGAAAGCTTTCCAGGCCAGTTGTTTACTGCTAACTTTTGATGGAAGACTAGTTTAAGTATATCAAAGCTTTATGGCCTGAGTGGGAGCCATTACATATGGAAGCTGACCTGACTGTTACTTACAAGGAGGCCAGAGACTGGAATTCAAGAAATAATGATGTTACCATTACAAAAAGAGACCAAGATTGTCCTAGGAGATCATTTGGAGTAATCAAGGTGCTAGTTTCCTGCCACCTCAACGTGCAGGGACACTATGGGCGATGAGCCCATTGAAAGAAAGAAAAAAAGGGAAGAAACTCTGGCCCAAGAATCAGTGAGCAGACACGTGTGTGTGGGGTTGGGAACAAGTCATGGCTCACCTGGAGGTCACTGAATGGATAAGAAATAAGACTCTAAACCACAGGATCTGTTCTTAAATAGTGGCTGGCAGTTGGCGATCTGTTGAGTTGTAATGGATATGCCAATGGGGGTGAAAGCTGTAAGGTCCAAGTTTTCTTTTTTCACTTTTATTTTTTATTGAAGTACAGTTGATTTACCATGTTGTGTTAGTTTCTGGGGTACAGCATAGGGATTCAGTTATTTATATATATATATATATATTCTTTTTCAAATTCTCTTCTATTATAGGTTACTAAAAGATATTGAATATAGTTCCCTGTGCTGTACAGTAGGACGTTAGGTTCAAGGTTTCTTAATTCCTTCTTCCTAACAGTACTCATGGCTGCTCCTTCATTGGTTTTCCCATAGTTACCAGCCTAGTCCAGGACATTAGCATTGCAATCCCGGGCTACGGTCCTTCAAATGGGCCTCCTCCCTAAAGACTCTCCCCTCTCCCGTCTCTTCTTTACACCCTTACCATGGTTGTCTCCTTAAATACTATTTGGGTAGCACAGACTTCCATCCACTTCTATTTTTTGAGGGAAGGTTTGCCATGAAAAAGTTCTAACCATGTGCTCCAGGATGAAGAGGAACTGCTCACCAGAGACATCCCCCCCCAGACACAGGGGGTACCACCTGACCTAGAGGGGATGAATCATGGCACCCATTCCCCTTGCCACGGGCAGGGTTCATGTCAAACTTTTTACTGATAAGGAATCAGCAAATTTGGAGACTCCTGCACAGGTGGATGTATTGTGAGGCTCAAGAGATTTAATCACAAGGACACCTTACTAGAACAGGCTCCGGAGTAGTGGACGTGCTGGGAGGTGTGGAGCGTCCTGGTAGGGAGGGAGTGAAGTTGGTTACAGTCACGAGCATTTCTCAGCAGGCATTTCTGGTAAATTGCCTAAAGACATCTCAGAGGACAGAGACCGGATCTTCAAGGCTTCAATAACTTCATGAATTGTTTTTCCTCCTTGTAAATATTTTGATCTATATATGCAATTTTACACTCATCATTTTCTACTCTTTTCCTTAAAGAAGTCCCCTCAGATTCTATAGGCTGCAGGCTGTTGTTCCAGAACAGAGTTCTACATGTACCACTCTTGGAAATCTCCTCCAGCATACGCCCCATGCTCAGTCACGTCCCTCACGACGCTCCTTACCACACGCATCCTGGGGTCCCTCCTCCTCGCCACCTCATCACCCTTCCAATATCCTGTGTCCAGCTGGGCAGCCTTTACCCGCCCTTTCAGCCTCAGAATGCCTGCCTGGCTCGGCCGAAGACTCATCCTTCAGGCCCCGCTGAAACCCTACCCAAGCAAATTTGCCAGAATTGTCTACTTTTACTGTCTTTCCATGTTCCTTGGAAAAATCAAATAAATATTTATTTAATGAAATTGAATTGGATTAGGACACTCATCACGATATGTTTTGGGTTACTTACCTGTATGTCCATTTTCCGTTCTTCTTTATGAGCGTCCGGAGGTCAGGATTCTGCTTGTTTCAGGTTTCTATCTCTACAACCATTATCACTGCTTTGCACATAGTGAGAACTCAACAAATAACTGAATTGAGTTAAACGCTTGTGCTCATTAAATGGTTGTTGATTGACTGAAGGGTAAGGATTTCTTTGGGCAGGTGTTTCCTGAGCTCCAAGACCTGGTGTACTGCCATAGAGGCAACTGTTTCCATTTCTCGTATTTTTCCCCTTTGGCACAAGGGAGCACACAGTGGGGAAGCAGACATGCAGCCATGGACTCCCTTTAGCAAGAACTAAAGTACTGTTCAAATTATTCCCTTCCCTTAGATCTCAGCTAACAATTATAGCTCCTTACCCTCCCTGTGAGTCCCTGCCACGACTAGCTAGCTATTGGTTTGTAATATCCCCCTGGAAATCAGTATCTTACTTTCTTACACCCTGCACTGAACAAACCTTGCTGGAAGGTATGCAAAGAAAGACAAAGTTGGGGAATCTAAGGGGTAGCAGGTGAAGCAGAGGCATTTTTCCAAACTCTCTGTTTAGGGAATAAAAACCATCTAAGTAAATAACTAGCAGGACCAACCGTGATTCATAGAAGTTAAGCTATTTCTACTCAAGATATGTGAGAGGAAAATAATAAAGATTGCAAACTGCACAGGGGGCTGGATTGCTCAGTTTAGATTCAAGCTGTATCACTTGGGGTCATCTTGGGTGATTTGTTAACCATCTTTATAGTTTTTGTTCAGAGAAAAAAAATGTTCTTCAGGTGACTTTTAAGGCCAAATCTATACGGCAGGGTTTTTCCTGAATTGGATGGACCTCTTGAGTAAGGATGCTGTTGCACCAGAATGTTTACTTTCCAAGGCTGGAATTTGAAAAGGTTTGTTCCTTTTTTGAGCTCAGGTTACCGACATGAGGGCACCCAGCCTCAGGTATCTCATTTAGGATGCAGACAGTAGCTCACACAAGCAGGGGAGTTGCCAGAATCCACAGGCAGAAAGAAAAAGAGCATTCCATTAGGGGCTTGACCTCTGCCTAGCCCAGGAAGATTGAGTTTGCTATCAGTGTCTGAACAAGCTCCCAAAGGTTAGCAAGCTCTCCCTTTCAAGGCTCCCCTTTGTCACGGGGTAAAAAATTTATTAGTGAGAAATTTCAATTTCAGACCTTAAAATTGTCTGGCTTGGCCTCAAGCTCTGTCCATGCCGTGTATTTGTAATACACATCCTATCACTGTTTGAACATTTTTTTTACCCTGAGATCTTTCCCATGTTTGTTTAGAAAGGGATTTTTCTTTTAAAACAAAGAATTACTTCTTCATTTGGGTCATTATATCCAGTGTCCCAAAGGATTCTTAAAAGGCTCACAGTAGTTCTTAACAGAGTCAGTGGAGGATCAGAGCTGCAAGTGTGCCGTGCCTACGTGCTGGTGACTCTGCCCAGGGCTGAACGCGTCAGGACTGCCAGTCCACTTTGATGCAGTAGACATGGATCACTGCGTTAGTTTTTGAGGGTTGCCATAAAAAAGTACCACAAACTGGGTGGTTTAAAACAACAGAAATTTATCGTCTCTCATTTCTGGAGGTTAGATGTCCAAAATCCAGGTGTCGGCAGGGTTAATGCCATCTGAGTGGTGAGAAGCATCTGTTTAGTGCCTCACCCCTAGCTTCTTCTGCTGGTTCACTGGCAACCTTTGGCAGTTCTTGGCTCTTAGATCTATGCCTTCATCTTCCTGTGACATTCCTCATGTGTGAGTATCTGTCAGTGTCCAGAGTTTTCTTTTATACAAGGGCACCAGCCACATTGGATTAGAGCCCATGCTAATGATCTCATCTTCATTAATTATATCTGCAACAACCCTATTTCCAAATGAGGTTACATTCAGAGGTACTTGGGGTTAGTACTTCAACATATGAATTTGTGTGGGAGACACAATTCAACCCATAATGATCACCAAGGAGACACTAAGAGGCCCTTAGAAAAATTCTGTCTCTTGGGTCAAGATTTTATGTCATTTATCATATGACAACTTTGAGTTAGGCAGAAGAGACTTGGATATGCTTTGGTAGCAATTAACTCATGGCTTAACATGATAAAGGCTTATTTCCCACTTATGTCAAAGTCTGATGTGGGTCTGGTAGCTTTCCTTGAGGGGAGGGTGGGGACAGTTTTCCTCTGACAATGACTCCGGGATCCAGACTGCTTTCATCTTGCATGTCTCACCATCTTCCTTTCCAGCCTTGCAGATGAGCGAGAAAGAGCATGAAAAACTCGCCCTGGCTCCTAACTGCCTTGGATTGGAAGTGACATATATCACTCCTACATGCAATTAATAGACCAGAATTAGTCACATGACCTCAACTCAACCACAAAGTGAGCTGGGAAATGTGGGCAATCACATGAGTATTTGATGAGCACAAACTACCTTTGCCTCATCTTTCGTCACCTAGAACTTGATAGGTTTGATAAACGATTCCAGGAGAAGAAAAATAGAAAAGCACTAGTTTAAAACCCTGGACTTTAGAGTGCAACTGGGTTGACTGCTCACTCCACCACTTAGTAGCTAAGTATACTTGACCACTTCATATTGGCGCTCTGTCCCTCAATCTCCTCCCTATCAAATGAAGATAATAGTACTGCCTATTTCATAAGCTTGTTCTGAGGATTAAACATGTTGTAAGTTTTTATTATAAGTGTTTCTAGAGAACAATACCACTAGATTTGAGCCATTTCATTAAAAAAATAATTTAAGATGTTGAGAACAAAAATGGGGGATGGGTGGATCATAGATGAAATATTCTGAAAATTTTATTGATCTCTGTCCTGAGTAATTCTATCTTGGAGCTTAGTAAAATTGCTATTAAAGAATAGAGGGAGCTGGCTTCTTGTTGGCCCCACAGAGAAAGGTCACAATTAATGTCATCATTGTCAATCATCTCATTTGTATGATGAAGTCAGGAAATTTTGTTCCTATATAGCTGGGTGCATATTATTTCTATGAAATATTGTTCCCCTCCTACACAGATGAGAGAGCCTCCATGTTTGTGGCAAAATTTCACTGGAAAAGTTATGAGAAAGAGTGCACAAAATAACCTGATTCTTAATATCACCCTTAGTGGAAAAAAATGGAAGTTTGTTGAAAAGTCTTTTTCATTTTTAAATTTTTTAAATTGAATTAAAATTCATACAACATAGAATTAATAATTTTATGTGTACAACTCAGTGGCATTTGACACATTCAAAATGTTGTATAACCATCATCTCCACCTACTTCCAAAACATTTTCACAACCCAAAGGAAACCTCAAAACCGTTAACCAGTCATTCCTCATCCGCCACTTCCCCGGAGCCCTTGAGAACCACCCACCTGTTTTCTGTCCCTATGGATTTACTTATTCTGGATATTTCATATAAATAGAATTATATCACCATGTGACCTCTCGTGTCTGGCTTCACTTGGCATATTTTCAAGGGTCAGCCATGTCATAGCATGGATCAGTGCTTCATTTCTTTCTATGAGTGAATACTACTCCATTGAATGGGTTTACCACATTTTGTTTATCCATTCATCAGTAGATGGATATTTCGTTGTTTCTATCTTTTGGCTATTATGAATAGTGCTGATATGAACATTCATGTACAAGTTTTTGTTTGAATATCTGTTTTCAATTCATTTAGATATATATCTAGCAGTAGAATTGCTAGGTCAAATGGCAATTCTATATTTAATTTTTTGAAGAATTACCAAACTATTTTCCATGGTGACTAGATTATTTTACTTTCCCACCAGCAACATGCAAGTGTTCTAAGTTCTCCACATCCTTGTCAACACTTGCTATTTTCTGTATTTTTTTAAATTGTGGACCTTATAGCAGATGTTTCCCTAATGATTTGCATTTCCTTAGTTTTAATGATGTGGAGTGTCTTTTCATGTCCTTTTTGGACATTTGTATGTCATCTTTGGAGGAATGCTTATTCAAGTCCTTTGCCTATTTTTTAAAATGGGTTTTTATCTTTCTCTTGTGGAGTTGTAAGAGTTCTTTATATATTCTGGAAACTAGGCCCTTATCAGATATATGATTTGTAAATATTTTCTTTCTTTCTACAGGTTGTATCTTCTTTACTTTCTTAATAGTGTCCTCTGATACATAAAAGTTTTTAATTTTGATGAAATACAATTTATCTACTTTCTTTTGGTGCATCTGAAAAATCTCCTGGAAAAATATCTATTTCTTAAAGTCTGGCTCACAAACTCACTGAAAAGAAAAACTAATCTGTCAATTTGACACAGAAAGAGTAAGGAGTCTTCTGTGATCTTCCACATTCCTCTTTGATCAAGAATTTACTAAAACTAGTTTCCAATTTGTAATATATTTTCCCCCAAAATATATCCATGATTAGCATGTCTTTGTGGCTATGTGTAGAATCAGACAAGTTTGAGAAATATGCAAAATCCAATAAGTATTGTGACCCGGAGGGGCAAGAAGGATCCCAAGTTTAATTAGAAAATTTAGAAAATAAAGAGCGAAGTGTTGGTGGTTAGTTAAATCCTGGTTGGAAGTGTGATAGACTGGCACCTGCACAAACCAGCTGAGGCAGTTAGATAAAAATGTATCTTGGATCCAGAGGATAAGGGCTGTAAAACAAATCTCATCTGAATAAAATAACTTCAAGTCTTTGTTTTCATAGCAACTACTAAAAAGGACTCCAGGTATCAATATTTGAAATAAAAAGAACAACGCTTAACAGGCAGGAAAAGCCTCAGATTCTATATTTGAGATGAAAAAACTATTACCTTAGTGAGTGTCTTTCCAAATCCCAGATGATTTAGAATTAATTATAAAGATGATGAAGTATTAATACTTTTGTGTCAAGTTCAAGAAGAGGTTTTTAATCATGGGGACAATCTCTGTATATTCAGTATTTAAAGTGTTTGTAATGATTTAAAATTGGCGTATTAGAGTCTGACAGATCAGCCTTGTGATTCCAATTTAAAATATGTAATTGACTTGTGATTTCAAGTTGAAGTGTAAGATTTTTGACCAAGTTTGTAAACAGAATTAGAATGTTTAAGAGAATTAGATATACTGTATTTATAAGTTTAAGAATTGATTAGACTGAAATGACTTATTTGAATTCTCAAGACAGTTTTGCTCATTAGAGACATAAACTTGTCTGGTCAAGTACCTAGTTTGCTTAAAAAGAAAACTGAATACATTACATTTATAGCTGCAGTTTAAAATGCCCAAGTTTATAAATGAGACTGACTATTTCAAAAGAAATTAGTTTGTTAAGTCGACCGAACACTTAGCCAGTTGTCCTTCAAAGTTATGCTTCTTAGGTTTTTAAAAATTTGAATTTGTAACAACAGCAGTAACTATTTATAAACTGAACTTCAAGACTCAGAAAACTAAGGAGTTTTAATTTTGAAAATTCAACCCTAACTTAAATTACGGCTAAGCCTGATCACACAATATACTGAATTTTAAAATTTCAAAATTTTGTAAGTAATGAGGGTAGTTTCTAATACACAGAGTATCTAGTAATAGGACTATGGATATTATCAAAATAATTTCTAATTTACCTATTTCTGTTTTGATTACATTATTTAAAGAAAGTCAGGACTTTCTGGATGGCAAACCATAGATATGATAAGCTGAAGATGATTCTAGCCCAAAGTTACAATTGATTTGAGTTATCAGACTTAAGAGCTTTTTGATCACACACACACAAGAATCACATAGGAAAAGAAAGAGAGAAATGCTTTAGACAGGCAATATATTTGAAGCCCCACTATCCTCAAGGCATCCTCTTGGAGCTAGGTGAAGTGCCCTCATGTCATCACAACCATTCAAGTTGTTCAATCAAGGAGCAGTCCTTCTGGGAGAAGAGAAATGAAATTAGTGGGCAAAGGTCAACATGACAGACTAGGTGGGGACAATTCTGCATATATTAGATAAAGGCTTAACATTTTTTTTTAATAAGTGGAAAATCAGCCTCCTTCCAGGCAATTAAAAAAGGGGGGGGGGAGTTTTAGAATTAGGCACTGTTCTTGGAGTTCTATTAATGGAGAAATATAATTGCTACAACTAATATATGTTTCTGAAAACGCTAGTGACCAGACTAAATTTCCCAGTGAAGGCAAAGTCTTAACATTCAGGATGGCTGAGCTCAACATTCTTTTAAGCTGCTTGTATATGACTTTGTGGTTTTAAAATGGAAAAACTTTGAGATTTTTAAAGACCCCAAGGAGTGAATAACTGAAATGTTTCTCTAGAGGAAAATAAAGTACCATCAGATGGCTTAAAAGCACGATTCTGGGGCCAGAGAGCTTGGGTTCACATCTTAGCTTGGCCACTTATTAAACGAATGACCTTGGACAAGTCACTGATCCTCTGGAAGTTATTTAATAGAGAAAAGTTATTTAATAGAGAAAAGGCAATAGCTGTCTCTTAGGGTTGTGAAATATTGTGAAGAACTGAGCACCATGATCAACACATAAGAACCACTCAATAAGTTACACTGTTGCTTTCACTGTGTTGTCAGATATAGGAAATTTCTGGTAAAAGGACACGAGTCCACCATTAACATGGTTACAATTTCTGTTTTCCGCCTTCAGCCTCTGGCCAAGAAATGTACATTACTGTTTTACATTAAGTTCATGTTATTCATATTGCTTAAGGCAAGTTGTCTGTTTAAGAATCAAGAATGATACACTGTCATCTGTTACACATTTGAAGAAAGAACATGAAAGCTGAAGGCTTTTATTAAAATGTGTCTAGATATGAAATAGCATTCTCCCCATCGAATGGTCATAAATGCAGAAATATGAGGAAAGCCAGCTTGCACAGCTGTGAACGTGTAGTTATTGTAAACCCAAATCTGACTTTTACAAACTTCACCCATTCACAAAGCAACTATAGAGTTATTAAAATTTGTGAGAGTTTGGGAATGTTAGATATGATTCTATTGTTAATCTAATTGGTCTTGCAGTATTTCACTGTTACTTAAATTAATGCTCACACCTTGGGATCAACCAGTCCAAAGTACTAATTAAATGACCGTGGTCATATCCTGTATTTTTCTGGTAAATTTGGGAGCTGGGGATGACTGTGTGGATTGACGTCATCGAAGATCTCTGAGCCCACCGTGGGAAAATAAGGTTTCTGGAAAACTGTCACATGGTTCACAGCTACCTACCTAAGTTTCCGCAAAGACAGTCCTCTTGTAACCAAACTGCTCTGCTCAATAAATATTTATTACAAAGAGGCTCAAAACTTTAGTGGCAAATGCCATTTTTCAAAACAATGTGTTCCCTATGGTTTAAGTAAGTAGCAATTTTTACTAAACTTATAAAGAACTGGGGTTTCATTTTTTAATTAATTAAAGAGTATTTTAAATAAAGACATTAGGGTTTCATTTTTTAAATCAGAGGAAGGGAGGGACAAATTATCATAAATAAAGAAATTTTATACAAATACGGACTAGCTGTTCCTTTATCTTCACTAGGAAGAAAAATTAAATTAAGAAAGGAAGCCCTCAGATGCACAGGACATTTAGATGGTGGAAATAATTGAAGAGTGTTTTGGAACCTCTACGCCTGAAGGTCTTCCAAAGGACAATCCGTACCTACCTGGTGTGACTAGGTCCTCCTGGGCCAGATGCCATCACAAAGCCCCAATTAATCTAAATATTCCACTTTTGACAGACGGACTCTTGGGTGTTCTATGACAGGACACTGCAATTTATAGTTGGGGGGGGTGCATCTTTGATGGTTGAGCACTGAAAAGATCTGCCCAAAATAGCCTGACCCTGAATGTGGACTTTGATCTCAAAATGGTTGAATCCTGAAAAGACTGTCATTGTCTTTAAAAGCCCCAAGAACTGGAGACAGCTTTTTAAGTGATATAATTAGGGTGGAAGCATCTTTCACAGGTTTCATGGTATAACCTTCCACGCATCTGAGAGAGAAGACTTTGCCACACCCAGAAACGGGGAGGGTCTTTCTTTATACTCCTATTTACCCAATTAAAAAAAAATCTTAAAACTAACTAAGGCACACTTAGGGCTCAATCGCTGAAGCACTTAAGAGGATTTATTTAAATCTCTTAAATAACAGCATGAAAACAAACTCTGTTAAGTGCTCATTTCTCTATTGTTATCAAAAAATTCTTGCTTGGCCCCTTCCACTTTTATTAAACTCGGTAACTGTTCCTTCCATTGCAAAATAATGTGTACTGTTGTTAGCAATCACTTGTACCTGCAGGCATTTCTCAAAGCGGTTGCCTTGAGATGTGCCAGCATGGTAAAGCTGGAGTATGAAAATATGATTCATCAGAGAAACTAAACTGAGAAGGTATTTTTGAGACGCTGTGAACACACCCTCCATTCTTTGGATCTTTTTCTCTAGTAGTACCTCCTGCCGGAATCGTTTGCTGTCTGAGGGGGCACCAAAACAAGCCACACTTGTACTGCAAAATCCAACGGGCTTTGCTTCTCCCAGAGACTGGCAAGGAAAGCCAACCAGGTCTTATTTGCAAGAAGACTCATGGTGTCAAAAAAGCTTCAAAAGTACTGAGACTGACTCACGATCACCAGAGCTAAGATCCTAAACTCCCCAGGCTTGAGGACTCCCACAGGCTCCAAGCAGCACACCTGGGTTGACACTGTGAAAGGATGAAGGGGATGATGCTGATGGTCTGACGTGGTAAACAAGTCATCCTAAGAAGAGAAGTTGGAAGTTCAACACTTGACTCAGGAACGTGGTTGTGGTGGAGGAGGGTGGTCACAGAGGATGAATGACACACTCTGTATCTCTCAGTTTGGTGGCATTCATACTAACTTCAAAAGAAAATGATTTTAAATATTGAATCACATGGAAGATGAAGCCATGAGAGATGCCAAAGGAGCAAAGCAAGAGAGCAAAGAAAGCATCACCCCACTTCCACGTGGAGACCACTGGGGCAAGGCTGAAAGACGGCTGGAACTAAGCCCCTTGAAAATAGCAGACGGTAACTCTGCAGACACCTGGGAGCCTCGCAGCCATTGCTGAGAGCCTCAGGGCAGAAATAACAAGGTGAGGTATGTGGGGATCAGCGGGATCAAAGGACTTGGTAAGAGACCACAGACACTCCTTTCATTAATAGGAAGGATTTAGGGTTCCAGTGATTTCACTGGGAGGTGCCAAGCCAGAGATCACTGGTTTTCACCATTATCATGATCCCATTGTGGCTACAGATAACAATCTCATAGACGGCAAATGTAAGTGGTAGATTGAACGATCTGGACCCCACGAGGCTGGACCCCCTTGAGGCATACTTTCCTGTAGGGGAGATGCTTTCTGCCACGATTTCTTCAAACCTTCCCTCTTTATCTGCCCTTAAACAACTCACCCCAAACCCCTGCTACTGGTGTCACTTCATACAGAAGCTAATCCTGATCTGATGATTCAAGCCTGGCTCCCTCCCACAGCGTCCAAGCGGTCCTGGAGAAACTCCCAGAACCCTCCTAGGCCTGACAGTAGAGCAGCTGAGGGCAGTACTTCCATTCCCATCTCTTGTCAATTCCTTTTTCTTTTATTCACATCCGCAAGCCCACTTCTCACACAGAAGTCCACCTGGACAGAAGAAGCTGGCCTCTCTCCCTTTTTTACTGTCCCCCTCACAAATCTGAGTGGCTCTCTTGATCTGGTGGTGGGGAGATGCAGGTGCTCCAAGGATGTACTGTCCTTCAAACTGACAGCTTCTCAGCTTGTACCTCTTGACTTCCTCATATCAATGGAGGGGTCTCTAGCCGAGTTGGTTTGACCACCTCTTAAGTATGTCCTGAAAAGATTTTTGGAAGCTGTTTTTAGAATGAAGAACCTACTGTTCTCATTTTAGGGGATTGCCTGCAAATCTGAGGCACAGAAACAGTTCAATTCAACATCCTGTTCCAGCCAGTAAACACGTTGGTAAAGAGATGTTAAATGGAGCAACAGGAGCACTGCCACTCAGAGGAGGAGTCTCCATGTAAAGGAGCAGTCTTGTTCTTAAAGCAATGTCACTGTCATTCTATTAATACACAGTATTATAGCAACATTATTTTTTATTCCCATTCTATAGGCAATGACAATGAAGCTTAGGTTAAGCCGTTTACCCAAGATCATTCAACTAATAAATAGGATGAAGACAATATTCTAACTCAGTTTTCTCCTGAACTGAGCTTTGGGATTTGACATACTCTCACTAGTACCTCATATTCTATTTCCCCTGTATAGTGAATCTTCTATCTGATTAAATCAGTATACATGCATTGACATGCCTGAATATTTCATGTTGCTAAAGACTAAAATTCACAGTCTTAGCATCTAACGTAGATGTTATTTGGACATTAACCTAAACATACAACTAAATCCTCTATATCTAAGAGACTAATCATTTGTAAATTGATTCTTCATATTCTAACTCTTTAATTGATTTGGTAAAAATGAAGATCTGATCTCTAGTTACATGAAGAGAGCCCAGAGTCGGTAAGAATGACAGCTCTTATGTAAATATACACAACTTGAGACTATCTCATATTGTACATCCTCTAATGAACAGCAGACCAATTATGGGACAATTAGGTAGTGGAAAAAAGTGATTAGCAAAACTAGATTTAGCATAGCTGGCTTTCCAGACAAACACCCTGCAAAAGAAGAAAAAAATATCAATCTGACCCAGCTTGACCCTAAAGAAACTGCAAATCCATTTATTCATGGCATCATGTCCAACCCAGCACATCATCTTAAATACTAGTGAATTCCAACATCCTGCCTAGGAATATTCCTGAATAATGATGCATAGATTTGATAAACTTTTTATAGGGTAGCCAATTTTTAATTTTTTCTCAGATTTTTAAAGACTATTTTTAGAGAGGTTTTTAATTTAACAGAAAAAATAGAAGGAAAGTGCAGAGGTTTCCCATATACCCACTGCCCCTGCATATGCACAGCCTCCCCCGTTATCAGCATCCCTCATCAGAGTGGTACATTTTTACAACCAATGGACCTACATTAACACATCATAACCACCCAAACGTCATATTTTAGAGTTCACTGAGTGAAGGAGGGTATAGCTCAAGCAGTAGAGCATGCTTAGCATGCACGAGATCCTGGGTTCAATCCACAGCACCTCCCCTAATAGTAAATAAATAAATAAACCTAATTACCTCCCTCCCTCCAAAAAAGATTAAATTAGGATTCACTGTTAATGTTGTACATCCTATGGGTTTGGACAAATATATGATGACATGTATCCCTTTAGTTTGTCAATGTCTTTATTCATGCTAGTAATTTAGCCCTCCAAGTCAAATTGCTGCAGAATTTCTACACAGGAGTGTCTTTAGGAAGGTGAACGGAAGCATGAATCTACTTGGAGGTGAGTCCTTAAAGGAGCAGTTGCTGAACGTAGTACACAAGGCTAAGAAAACCTCTAAGGGAGGCCAACGAAATGTGAAGGATATAGGTCTTCCAGTTCATCTCTTGTCATTTATCAAATATTTGATTTCTTCCCACCCTCATTTTATCAGCAAATTTGAAAACCACCCTTTCATATTTTTAAGCAAACTATTAACAGAATGTTAAACAGAACAGGTTTGAAGACAGAAATATGACAAACTTGCTGTTAGATTAATATTGATGAATTCATCAGAAATATTTTGATATGGTTGCTTAACTTGTTATGACACTGCCTAATTTTACTTCCATGCAGTCATTTTGTCTCCTCAATTCAAGCTTATCATGACACAGTGAAATAAATCAAAATAAAATAATACATCTCCAAGATCTTCCAGTAAAATAGCTTTGGCAAAGAAAGAATTAGAATACCATGTCATCCTTTTAGTCAATTCAGTTCTCTGTTCCATGGATCTCCTATAATTCTGCCTGGAATTAACATTAATTCCTAGAATTACATTTGAGTTTAAATAAAAGTAGATGGAAAGCTCCATGATAGCAGAGCACCGAAACTGCTCTGTGTCCTGAGAGCCCTATGCAGTTCCTTGCTTCCAGTAGGCACTCCACAAGTGTTGGCTGGTTGGCTGGAGGATGGGTGGGTGGGTTGGTTGGTTGAATGAATGAATCTGTCATGCAGTGAATTCACTCATCCCACTTTTAAAAAATCAAAATGGCATTTGTCTGTTTCTGGTCTTCTGATTCCCACACAATTTCTTAAGAAGTTCTCTGCTCCAGATAAGCTGGAAGTAATATGAAGTTACAGACAGGATTAGTCTTAAATAAACCCTGAGATGAGAATAGCAAAGTCGTATGCTTCTCAGCCAGAGTAATATGTCGGCAGTTCCCACACCCTATGACTCTGTAATGAATTTTGTGCCCTGAGCATCTAAAGGGGCTTTGACCTCTAGCCCTTTATTCTAACAATAAGTGCATATGTTGGACAATTCCTAAGTATATGCCTGGCTACCTTTGTGTCCAATTTTGAACAGGAACTGAGGCCAGGCACTAATTCCTAAGCTTGGGGCACTGAACTCTTCTCTTTATCGCCAGCCAGAGACTGGATCTTGCCTCTGCTATTCCTGTTATTGACTTCAGACAGCAAGATGACCTACCAATTACACACCGTTGCTGTGCCCTGTCTACCATCTCAAAGGGCCTCTTAACATCACCAGAGTCCTGGCTAGAACTAGAATTTGTTTTCTTCTCATGTATTTAGGGGCGGTGAAGGTCTGTTTGGCTTCTCCATAGGTGGGAGTAACTCTTCCATAAGTTCTTGGGTATTCTGCTTTGTCTCCTTAACTCCCATTCTGTCAGTCTCTGGGCTCCTAGTGTGCCCCATGGCCACAGCAACAGTGACATGTAGAGTATAGCTATCTGTGTTAAAGACCCAAGAGCATTTAGAATATCGAGTTTTTCTTAAAATCTTTTTGTCTCCTTGCCTTTATTTTCCCCGTATAACTTCAGTTCTATCACATTTAGTTTGAATATTAGTTTCCTTGACAAATAACACAGTAGCAGAAACAGCTGAGGAGTTATGGAAGTTTTATTTTTCTTTCTCTTCTTTCAATGTTATACCGTCGGTCTTTAACAATTAAACTAAACCTCAGTATTTTGTGTTTTAACCTGGTTGACATTATTATTATAGGTCTGGCCCACTCGCTTTTAATCACCACGATTAAATGTCCTCCTTTAAATCTTTTGTACACATCCTTTCAATTCATTTATTCCACAAATATTTCTGGGAGGCTTCTTCGGGCCAGATCCTTACTAAGTGCCAATGATATGTTCCTGAACAAAACAAAGGGCAAAGTTCTGTTCTTTGGTGTCTACATTATAATCTGAAGAGAAAGAAAATTAGTAAACAAGTGTAAATACATTGTCAGGTGGTAAAAGCGCTATAATGAAAAATAAGGTCATGTAAGAGGGTTAATGAATAAGATGATAAAGAAAGGCCTCTCAAGGTCACATCCGAGCAGAGTGGAAGGGAAGGAGTAGGTGTGAGGATGTCTGAGGGAAGAACTTAACAAGCAGAGGGAATAAATGAGGCAAAGCCTTGAGGTGGGGGCTATATTTGGCTTGTTCACTGCAATGGATGAACATGGGCTGGTGGATGGAATACAACGGTACCCTAAAAAACAGAAAAATTATATAGGAAAAAAGAAAAAGAAAAGTAGACAGATGGGACAAACTGAAAACAAATAGCAAGATGGAAGATGTAAATCAGCCATATCAATAATTACATTAAATACATATGGTCTAAACCAATTAAAAATCAGAGATTGTCAGTCTGGTTTAAAAGCCCAGACTTAGCTATACACTATTCATTAAAAAAATAGCTGTCTACAAGAATCTTTAAATAAAGATTCAGAAAGCTGGAAAGCAACAGAATGGCTAAAGATGTCATGTAACCCCTAAGAAAACTAGTACGGTTACACTAACATCAGACAAAGGAGACTTCAAGACAACAAGTATTATCAGGTATAAAGAGGGACATTTTATAACATTAAAATTTAAGCTCTTCTGAAAGACGTAACAGTCATTTTTTTTTTATTGTGGTAGAATATATACAATACAAAATTTGCCATTTAACCACTTTCAGGGGTGCAGTTCAGGGGCATTGAACACATTCACACTGCTGTGCAGCTGGCACTGCCATTCATCTCCAGAACCTTCTCATCTTCCCAAACTAAAATTCTGTATCCTTAAACAAGAACTGCCCGTTTTCCCCTGCCCCAGTCCCCTGGAAACTACCATTCTATTTTCTGATTCTATGAAAGTTGACTTCTCTAGGTACCTCATAAAAGTGGAATCACACAGTATTTGTTCTTTTGTGTCTGGCTTATTTCACTTAGCTCTATATCTTCAGGGTTCATTCATGTTGTAGACTGTGTCAGAATTCCCTTCCTTTTTTAAGGCTGAATATTACTTCATTGTACGTATATACCACTTTTTGTTTATCCATTCATTTGTCAGTAGACATTTGGGTCATTTCCACTTTTTGGCTATTGTGAATAATGCGGCTATGAACATGGCGGTACAAATACCTGTTCAATTCCCTGCTTTCAGTTCTTTGGGGTATGTATACAAGGTGATTGCTAGATCATATGGCAATTCTATGTTCAATTTTTTCAGGACCAGCCATACTATTTTCCACAGTGGCTACACCAGTTTACATGTCCATCAGCAATGCACAAGAGTTCCAATTTCTCCACATCCTCATCAATACTTGTTATTTTGGGGTTTTTTTTAAAAATGTATATCCCAAAGGGTGTAATGTAGTATTTCATCATGATTTTAATTTACATTTCTCTAAAGATTAGTGATGTTGAGCATCTTTTAATGTGCTTATTGGCCATGTGTATATCTTCTTTTGAGAAATGTCCATTCACTTCCTTTGCCCATTTTTAAATTGGGTTGGTTGTTTTTTATTGAGTTGTAGGAGTCCTATATGTACCCTATAATAATCCCCTATCAGATATAAGATATGCAAATATCTTCTCCCATTCCATTGGTTTTTACTTTGCCAACCATGTCCTTCAATGCTCATGTAATAATCTTAATGAACTGCAAACTACATGAAGCAAAACTGACCAAATTAAAAGGATAAACAGATGAATCCACAATCACAGTTGATTCTTTAACATCCCTCTCTCAGAAACTGATGAAACAACTAGACAAAAATATCTGTCAGGATAAAGATTCAGATAATGAAGTTGACTTAATTGATATTTATTTAAAAAAAAAACTGACCAAAGACTAAAATTTTATAAAATATGTTATCTGAGCCCAGCAGAAGTAAACCAGAAATCAGTAACAGAGAGACGTATGAAATGCCAGAATATTTTTAAGTAACACATTTCTAAATAACCACAAGCTAAGAATAAATCACTGTTTTAATTGGATGACTGAATGGCAATAAAAATATAACATATCAAAGCTTGTGTGATGCAATCAGAGCAGTGTTGAAGGGAAATGTATAGGTTTAAACATATATATTAGAAAGGAAAGAAGATGTAAAAATAGTGATCTAAGTGTTTACGTTAAGAATCTAGAAAAAGAAGAGCAAATGAAAACCAAGGTAAGCAGAAGAAAGGAAATAAAAATATTGGAGGGAAAAAAAATAGAACACAAACAGAAAGTTAATAAAATCAGAAGATGGTTGTTTGAAAAGAATAAAAATAACTGATAAACTTTTAGTGGACTGAACAAGAAATCAAGATAGAAAATACAAATTAGTCAGAGGGGGATATCACTCCAGGTCCTACAGACATTGAAACTATGTATATAGGGCCATTCCACGTCTGGTTCAGAAATAGAAAGTTGAAATAGAAAGTTGCACCCTAACAACCGAAACAAGGCAGATCAGATAAACTACAAAATAATAGTATTAAAAACCAATCAAAATATTGAACACAAAAGGAACCACAAGTGATCTAGACACCAGAAACTGAGGAGGCATATTATGTAGGAAAGGAAAGACCTCCAGGGCTCTCATTCCAGGTGGAAATGTGAAGAATCTACCACATGTGGGATTAGGGCACAAAGTAATAAATAAAAGCAACTATATTTCTATCTCCTAGCAGCAAAAACTTAGAAAATAAAGTTTTTTTCATTTAAAATCTCCCCAAATATATAATACTTATGAATACTTTTAACCAAAAAAAAAATCAAGATATATATATTTAAAATTCAAATCATTCTGTGAAATACTAAAGAATTCCTAAATAAATGGACAGAGATAAGCAATGTTCCTAGATTAGAAGACTCAATCATTTTAAGATCTTAATTTTATCCGAATTGGTATATAGAGTTAATGTAATCCCCATCAAAACCCTAGAAGAATTTTGTAAAAATTGACACATATGTCATAAAATTATGTCATGATATAAAGGACTTAAAACAGCCAAACATCATTTTTTAAAAAACAAAATAAAGCTATGTTGATAACACGATTTGATTTCAAGACTTTACTATAAAGGTACAGTAATTATGTGGTATCCATGTAATGTTCATGTAATGATAGACCAAAGGAAAAATATATTCAGATATATTTATAATCAAGAGGTTTTTGACTGAAGTACCAAGACAATTCAATGACGAAGGGAAAACCTTTTCAACAAATAGCGCTGACACAACAGGACATCTTTATAGAAAAACGAATGAACTTCACCCCATCTCACTCAGTATACTGATTTGAGAGGGGTTACAGACCTAAATATAAAAGCTAAATGTGTAAGCATGGAGAAGAAAATATAAAAGAACGTCTTCATCACCTGGTGGTATGAAAAGATTTCTTAAATAGGACATGAAAAAGCATTAGCCATAAAAGAGAATATTGATAAAGTAGACATCAATATTAAAGACTTGTTCTTAACAAAATATATCATTTAAGCCAATAAAAAGGCAGACAATGGACTGCAAGAAACTCCTGTAATGCATACATCTAACAAAGAATTTGTGTACAGAATATAAAAGGAACTATTACAATAATAAAAAAGAAAACAACCCAATTTTTTAAACGGGCAAAAGATTGAACAGACAATTTACAAAAACAAACAAACAAAAAAAGATTCACAAATGGCCAATAAGCACATGAGAAGTGCTCATCAGAGAAATGCATATTTAAACCAGAATGTGGTACTACTTCACACACACACGAAAACGGCTAAAATTAAAATACCGACAAAATCGTATGTTGGTGAGAACATGTAGCAACTGGAGCTCTCAGATGCTGCTGGCAGGAGTATAAAAATGCTACAACCACTTTCAAAGCTAGCAGTTTCTTATACACTTAAGCAGACGTCTACTCCTGTTAGCTAGCAGTTCCTCCCCTAGACATTTACCCAAGAGACATAAAAACATATGCCAACACAAACACTTGCACAAGAATGTTCATAGAGGCCTTGTTCATAATAGCCTCCAAAATGGAACACTGCAAAACAGGAGAATACAGTAAAAACAAAAACAAAAGCCAGCTGTGGCATAGCCATACAATGGGTTGCTATCTAGAAGTAACAAAAAGAATGGATTACTGATACAAGCAACAATTGGATGAATCTCAAACACATTATGTTGAGAAAAAAAGCCAAGCACATTTATTATTCCATTAATCCATAATATCCAGAAACAGGCAGAATAAATCTAGGTATGAAAAATCAGAAAGGTAATTGCGTACGGGGCTAGGGAATATTCAGATATATGTATACACATACATATGTATACACATACACAGGTATATATGTATATATACCTCAAAGAGAGGAAGAGAGATAGAGGAGAGAGACAGCAAAAGAGAAAGCTGAGACAGCAAGTAGGAAGAACTATTTAGGGAAGTTCTGCTACAAAGAGACTCAGAAAAATGGAACAGAAACAGAATATGGGGTCAAGATAATGGGGTTTTTTTTAATAAAATCAACTGACACTTCAGCACTTTTGTACCCTGATTTGGAAAAGGAGTCTTTGAATATACAGGGTAAAAAAGACCCAAATGCAGAAGTGACGTTCTTGAGAAGGTGAGATGGGCTGGGTGGTCCAGTGTATAAATATGGAGGGACTCTTCAGAAAGGTCTTTGAACAACCATCTTGGATTCTTTAAACAGCTCAAATTAAAAGAGGTACTGAGTTTAAAATGTTTAATACAGTGCTGGCACATTCTCAGTTGCCAAAAAGAAAAAGAAAAAGACGCACGCACACACACACAACCACTAATATTGCTCTTCCTTTTTGTTTTCTTTGATTATACAGATTACACACGATGGATGATTTCACAACTTACACTTCGTCCCGCGTGCAAAGAAAGCAAACTTGATAACTAAGGAAGGATGATGATGAATTTGGGTTAAGGGATTGTCACAAAAGGTTTTAGAAACTGATAACTTTAATAGCTATTCTCAAAAGACAAGCACAGCATAAAGAGGAAATGTTAAAAAAAAAAAAAAGAAAAGAAAAACTTCTTGGTCCAATGCAGGTTCAAGAGCTGAATTAAGTTTACGGTAGAATAGCCGCTAATCATCCTTTCCTCATTTTGAGCAGATTGAAAGCTCCAACTCTTCCATAAATGTTACCAATACCCTAAACTGCCTGTGATTTCCATAAGCCTCAGTGGTTTAGAATTAATATCACTAAAGCTCCGTTCTCACCACTTACAGGACTGTCACACACACACACACACAGACACACACACACACACAGCTTGTGTTCAACATCAACAAATACCCACAGCTTGAGATTAACAGTCAGGAATTAGGAGGGCAGAGACCTTCGATAAAAGCCACATGTGAAGGCCAAAGTGGATTTTTAATACTGGGGACAACAAGCATTAACTAACTTTTCCCGCTGGAGCGCACTGTCCTCTAGTCTCTATTTCTGCGCCTAATTGCTCCTGCAGGAAGTAGGTTAACATGTAACATACTCAGAGAAGGCAGCCATTGAATACGGCGTAGATGCCGAGAGAAAGGGCTCCATAAAAGAGCAGCATGTGCTCTAATCTGGCCTTTCACAACATCCACTATCAAAGGGCTTTGGGGTTTAAGGGGATTAGATACCATAACCCATCTGTCAGGTCATTATGTAAGGAAGCGCTCCTGCTGTTTTCAAGGGAAGATGCCCTACTGTATATTATTATCATTAAGCATTTACTGAGTACCGTAGGCTTGCAGAGCACTTTCAAGGCTTTTTTATTTGTTGTTCCTTGCAAAATGCTGTCAACTCTGAGAATTATTTACAAATGAAGAAACTGAGGTACCGGAAAATGATGGCGAACGTCTCGGTCACCCAGGGAGTAGCAGGACCTTAGTGGAACTGTCAGCCTTGAGAAGAGGGGACACCTCCTGTCTCCCTCTACCTGAAAATGTGCCAAAAGGTTTTTTGTTTGTTTATTTCCTTTTTTTTAAACGGAGACCAATTCTCCTGTGTTTGCCTGCAATCTTATACATTATTTCATAACAAAATCCTTATGCGTTATTTTCCATAGACATAGGGTGTGTCTTAACAACAGCTGTACATCATGATTGACATGGTTCCATATGGGAGGAGAGGCAGGATGCATTCAAGCATGAGCATGTGTAAAGATGGACTGATATATCGTAGCTATCATTTACAAAACTGCAGATCCCAAATCCACAGCATAATGAGGCAAAAATGAAATACTACATGTCCGCTCATCCATATTGCTTGTAATTTGCTAGAAATAATTTAGCATTCCAGTAAAGTCTAAGCAAGCCACTTAGTATACGGGGGAAAAAAAAAAAAGATGCCCACCGAAAAACAGCAAAGCGACCTAACATGGGCTCCCTGGAGAGCTGTAACACGTCACAGTGACATGGGCGGGGTTCCCTAATTACATTTTTTTCCTGAGATTTTTCTCCTGCTTTTCAAAAACAGAATTACGGAAGTAATTTTTGTGAGTTTTACTACTGAAAGATTGTGGTTTTCCTTTGAATAGGAATTAATCCCTATTTAAAATCAAGAAACGGATAGCATTTATATATTAAGACCCTAGTGTCAGAAAATATATTCCTCAGTTGTGCAAAATTTTTAAAAACTTCTAAGCAAGCTGGAAGACTTAATTTAAAACTATGTTTTGTAGCTTTTAAAATTGTCGTGTCTTCTCTCCCTATTGAGAAGGAAAAAAAATCATACTGTTCTTTAATCACGAGCTGGTGAAAATGACTACCAACGTTCACTCACTTATTATCTACTGAGCACCTGTCATATGCCAGACGCAATCCCTTTTGCAAGGAGTTCACAGTCTGATAGAAGCGATAAGATACTTTCGTATATAACTTTATCACACGGTAGAAGGTGATGGTTCCATCACTGAATCTAGGTAAATTATTCTGGAGCTTGAGGGAAGGGACCGCTCCAGACAGGATTATCATCTCAGTCACTGGGGGTGGCAGGGCTGGGTCATGTGAGGAAGGAGAAGGGATGTGGGAAAGCTTTAAATGATTTCATCGAGGTGATCCTCCAAGGATGTCGGAGAACTGGGCAGACAGGGAAGCGGGAACTGGGACATTCCAGAAGAAGGCGTTGGCACATGGAAAGGCACGGAGGTGAAGACGGTTCCTGCAGCCGAGCACTAAGGGGAGCTGGCGGGTGTTCATAGCTACTGAGTGGTTTAGGCTGAATCATAACTACTTGGAGAAAGGAAGCAGGAGAGAAATCAAAGGCAGGCGCATCAGTGCCACTGTTTGCAAATTGGTTAACCCTCAGATTTGGGAAATTCTGACTGAGGTGGCCTGGGGTACAGCCTAGGAATCTGTAGCTGTAATGATCCACAGGTGATCCGGGTCCTCAGCCACGTTGGGAGCCACTGGCTACTTTCAGTTTCCTCTCATTCAGTTTGTCCTTCATTTTGTACCCACTCCCACTGGCCTGCCTCAGGTCCTCATTACTTCTCACCTGGATGTTTGCAATAGCCTCCTGTCTCACTTTCTCATTACGCCTAGAACCATGTTCCTGAATTGTAGGTAAGGTCCTCACTGCCCTACTTCAACACTGCTGATGGCTCCATGGCGCCCATTAAACAAAGGACGTGGTATGCACTACGTTAGTCAAAAGCTGGCACAACCTGCTTCTCCTGTTTCATCGGCTTCCACCACAAATGCGTGACTGAGCAGTGCACACACACTCCCAAAATTTCTTGAGGAACACTCTGTTGCAATGCCCTGTGCTCCCCTTCTCTCCCAGCGGAAATGCTAATAACATTTTAGCATTTTGTTCCTGGAATCCATTCTAAAGAAATAATCTAAAATGTTAAACTGCCGTCCTTAGCCCCGCCTCTGTCGTGTCCCACCGCTGCACTCTCTGGCTCCAGCTGTAGGGAACCACCAGCAGTGCTCATTGTCTTTTGCAAGTAGTCTCCCTTTACTTGATAGCTTCCTGCTAGCTGATTTCTGCCCTGTCTCCTTGCTTTTTGCTTCTCTGTATTTTATCCTTCAAGGACCAGTTCAAATGTCCCTCTTCTGAAGTGTTCTCCGTGTTGGCAAGCAGTTAGCTATTCCCCTCACGGACTTCCATAGCACCTGGACCGCGTCTCCACTGTCACACTCGTCACGTCCCACTACAATGGCTTACGAGCCCATCGCTCTCTAAAGCATCAGGGCTCAGAGAAGAAGCGTGTCTAGTCTAGCTGGGCGCTCAATCATAGGTCTTCCTATATTTGTGAATACATTAACAAGTGGTTCAACTCTGAAGTAATAAAGACTTAAACCAGGGGTGTTTTGAAAACTGTTGCAGGGGTGGATTTATAGGTCTGTTGACTGTTTAACTGTGAATAATAAAGCTAAGAGGGGTGTCAAAGATGAGGTCAAGCCTAGGTGATGGTGAGGATGATGTTGCAAAAGAAATCAGAAATGTTACAGGATGAGCAGGAAATTAAAAGAAAAATGTTAACAAGTTCAGGCTGGGGCTTGAGGACAAAGAGAAAGACAGCCCTGGGTTCCTGGCATAGACACACTAGACACAGGTCTGCTCAAGCATCCTTCTCTGCAGGCTGGGGCATCCGAGCCTCCCCGCGCTCCACCTGGGATCCTGCATCTTCTGGCTCTCATGCTTTTGGGATGCAGTGTGGGTCGCTATTAGTCACTGTATGACTCCATGAGCATCAGTGGCTACCCCTCCATCAAAAGGGCTGAACGTAAACAGTGCAAACAGGAAGCAGCTGCCTTTGCCTCCTACCGCTGCCTTTCAGCATGTCAGCTTCCCCTTGCCCATACCGGAGTGATGTTTCAGGCAGCTCCGGCAGCTTTCCAGTCATTTTCAATAACAACACCAACAACAACAAAAAGCAGTCTCGTTTCAGTAATTATGACTCATTTCCAGGTAGTAAAAGGTTCTGTTAAATCTGAAACTTCAGACTCCCATCTCACTCCAGGCTGCTCTTCTCCCCCCAGCGTGGCTCAGGCCCACCCTGAGTGGAGGACCCTGTAGCAGAGAAGCTAGTCATGGTCTGTTCTCTCCTCGCCCTCTCTCTCTTCCACCATCTACTCTGGCTCTTCTAGAATTAGAGCGGAAGATGGAGGGCCCAGGGAAAGGGACAAAGTATTGTTACTTGGCCAGTGCTGCATACAGTTTGGTACTGACTTTGCCGATGGTGTAGATGTCATTGTGTATTCAGGTGAGCTTTTTTGCAGAGTCCTCTATTTAGCTGATATGGGCACTTCCCTGCCTAACTTCTTATGATTCACACACACACACATACACACACACGAGGGCCCCATCAAAGCAGCCAGAGCCTGGTTACTTCGAGGACTTACTCTGCAGAAAACACAAACTTGTGTGACACCAAATGTTGGGAGCAGAGACGTGCCTTGACGCTGCCACTTCTAGACAGAACAGGTGGCTCTCTAAGCCCCACAACATCTTGATGAACCCATCACTCAGTAACAAATGGCCTTCTTTGTCTCTGGGAGTTCAGCCTTGTTAGAACAGGAACAAAAAGAGAGGAGGAAGAGAAATGAACAGTCAGTGCTCAGTTTTTAAATTTTAAAGTAGATTTGTGAAACTGACAGCAGAGAGAAAAGTGTGAACGTTGAAGCTTTTCCTTGCAAGAAGCGGGTTATTCTGCAAAAAAGAAAGACTTTTTTTTTAATTCAAAAGCATTGTTTGGGGATTTGGGTTAGAAATAAAAAGGCAGAGTACTGAAGGAACTCAGGACATAAAGTTTATGCCATAAACACTAATTAGAAAGACCAAAAGAGAGGCAGTTTACTGCACTCCAGAGGAGATACAGATGCAGAGGGCTAGAAGAAGAAAGACAATAATGGAAGAGGATGTAACTATGGGGAGAGGTCAGTGAGGCTCAAGATGGGAGCCTGAGCCTGGAGGAAAAAAAATGCATCCAGAAACTTCCCAGCCTTTGATCAAGCAAAAGGTACATGTTACCAGCACCATAGAGGCATAGAAAACCATCTCCACGTCCCATGTCCATTCTGAGAGCATCCAGTGGACAATTACACATCATTTGTGCTGAGAAATTCCATCAGCTGTCCTTTTTATTACCACCCAGGAATTTACTATTCATTGCAGTCTACCAATCACCTGGCGACCATGCTTATATGTTCAGCCCTAACTGATTCATCTTTTATGGACAATCCACCCCTCCCACTGACTCGGAAGCTCAGGACACTTGGAAGTCTCCAACACAGTGAGCGCCCTGGGGTCTGAGTGCAGTGGAAGCGCTGTAGAAGGAGAGGCCCCCCGCCCCCAGCGTCTGCACGTGGGTTCTGCTGGGTGATGACTCTCACCCAGCGTCCCGAGCAGCCGCCATGACGAGACACCACTGTTACACCTTGTCTCTCTTAGCATAAGGTCTGCACATACCAAAGCTGACCTAGGGGGAAAGTAAGACAACAACAAAAATAAAACCTGACAATTTGATAAAAGCAGAACACAGCAAGGTAAGGTTCCATTTTACTCGCCACAAGTCATCACCCCAGCTACTGAAATCACTTCCTCAACTTGAACATGTGGGAAAACGGGCTTTCCCGGGTAGCTTGGCTTCAAACCACCTTCTCCCAGGGTCTCATACAATGAGAACAGTATAACAAGAATACTTGCTCTTTTCTAAAAACTGTAAGTTCTATCAAATAAGTACTTTATCTTATCAAAAGAAAACAAAGGAGAGAGGCATACGCAGAGGTGGTATGGCTATGAGAAATTCTAAAGTCAAATCAACACAGGTATTTAAAGACGCTATATATGGAGTTTGGTTACACTTAAGTTTTCAAAATCAGATACCTAAAATTTATCAGGTCATAAAAAATGTTCAGAATGCATTCCACATTTCTCCCGGTATTCACAAGCATGTATTTCATTCAACTTAGAAATGTTTTCCAGAAGGCCTTCCGAAATGGATTTATATTGACCATTTCTGATCCTATCAGTGCTGACCTCAACAATTCTAAGTCATGACTCCTGCCTTCCATTGCTTTTCATAACAATAGGCTAAATCATGGTGGAAAACTTCTAATATTCAGCTATCTCTCACAGCCCTTGGATAA
Organism: Vicugna pacos; assembly: GCF_048564905.1. Lineage (NCBI taxonomy): Eukaryota > Metazoa > Chordata > Mammalia > Artiodactyla > Camelidae > Vicugna > Vicugna pacos. The sequence continues at coordinate 5,921,895 of NC_132999.1, read as the reverse complement.
GTGACTGCAGTTTATATGTTCTATTGATGCCAGTAGTTGCTGAGTACCTTTGTACTGAGTACCTTTGTAAGCTACAGGATGAGACGTTACTCAATAAAAATTTGTTTTCTCTGTTTTTCCAACATTTTAACAAACATTTGGAGAACCTACTTTGTGCATTAGGAGCTGAAGACACAAAGATAAATGAGAAGTAAGCTGTGCCTGGAAGGAAGTTCATAATCTATTTTATTTAGTGTATTTCTATGGTGTTCTATTCTTTTTTCTATCTGATTTACCTAGATAAATGGGGTGTGCCAGTTAAACTTCACAATCAATATGTAAAACAGATTTAAAAAACCAAATTTCTTCTGTATAGCACAAGGAACTGTATTCAATATCTTGTAGTATCCTATAATGAAACAGAATATGAAAATGAATATATGTGTATATACGTGTGACTGGGACATTGTGCTGTAGATCAGACATTGACACATTATAACCGACAATACTCCAATTAAAAAGAAAACTTCACAATCATACTTGTGTTGCTGGGTTTGAGGGGAAACCTGATTCTTGCTCCCTCTCTTTGCCTCCATAGGAAGGTCAGAAGTCTATTTCTTTTTCTGGTCCTTTCCCCCCTTCCACCTCAAACTTCCTAACATTTCTTCTCTCTTCCTTAGTGAGTTAAGTGACAGTCTATTTTATTTCAGATTTGTTAGACTGGTTAGATTTTTTGTCCCCTGACCACAAATCTTAATTTTTACACTTAAAATGTTTCTTTATTACTTCGGTAGCCCTGATGTGATTTTCTCCCTCTCCCCTAGTAGTTGAACTGGATAAAAAACCAAGTTCTCGATCTTCTGAGCTTATGACTTTGAGGTTCTCGTGTCTACATGTTTATATTAAACCCCCAAACAGTTTCTGATGAAATACAATGACAATAAGAAAAACCCATAAATAATAGAGAATGACTACATTTATTTCTCATTTTTACTCATTGTCTGATAGCAAATGCCTCACTCTAGGATTTTCATTAAGCTTGACCTCGTTTCCTTTATGTTCTTAGTATGAGGGCCAGAATAAAGCTATTTAATTTGAGAGCAATTAGAAGTCAGAATATGGACAGATTGTGAGCAAGAAGAAAAATTCCATAATACCTAGAAAATAACACAAGAACAAACCTGGCTCAGCCGCCATTTCCCTTTATTTCATGCCCTTATATAATTAATCTCTCATACAAAATGAAATCAAGTGTTACATATATATTAATTACACTCTAGCTAGTGAATCTCCAACATTCTAAAATCAAATTGTTCACCTTATTCAGTCTTTTTTTTTTTAATTTAAGTACAGTTGATTTACAATGTTGTGTTCATTTCTGGTGTACACCTTATTCATTCTTAACTGGGGACTCTTTACTATTAAGCCTTACCCTTAGTCTTAGCTCAGAGTACTGAGTGAAAATGTTACCAGCTGGTTTCTCCTGAAAACGCGCCTCCCCCGGTCACGTGATGAACTCCCCGCCATGGCTGTGGATTGCTGCAGCTCCCTGTCTCTCTGACGCTACACAACAAACATGCCTGAGTTCTTTCTGTAGGGACCTTCGATCCTTTGCTCTGAGAGCTGCCTTCTCTCTATGCTGTGTGATGGATAGGAGAAGTGGGAAAGCTCTTTGGTCACATGTCTGCGTTTGGAGTTTAAGCTGAAAATGGACCACTCCACTCACACTGCTTCCCAGAGCATCTGCAGCTCCGCCATCTCTGCCCTCCCCTCCCCCGCAACAGTCCTTACTGACGTCACACTCAACGCACATCATGGGAATGAAGTAACTCATTTCAGCAAAATTTGGGGGATACATACTCCGTACCACACTATCTGATAGGTGTTTAGAGATACAAAAAGAAGACACAGGAACCTGATTGTGATGAATTAGTACACAGTTTACTAGAAGGGAAAATTGTGAGTAATCACAAAAAAAAGTTTTAATGCAACTTTAGAAACGCACGTCAGCCTCAACATAATGGACGGAGGTAGTTATTAATGCAGATGTTCAGGGCAGGTGGGGATTTAGACAGATTTCAGGGAAAGGGAATAGCGTTTTACAAAGGGAAAAGCAAGGAGGTAGACAGCAGAGCCTCTTCCAAGAATTGCATGAAACTAATGTTGCAGATAAACAAAGAGGCTCAGAGAAGCTTAAGATAAAAGAAGCTTAAAAGCTCTTGTAAAAGGCTTAAGATGACAGAAATAGTATTAGATTTAGAATTAATACTCAGGTCTCGCCGACTCCAGAGCCCACACTCTCCACACTATTGCTTCCAAACACAATGCAATTCCATATTACACATACAGAACAACAATGAGATGCCTTCTTAATTCCTAATTTCTTGTCAGCGCTGTGCTTCCCATAATATGTTCCACCTAATTTAAACTGGCTTCCTTCCCCAATGCACCGTTGAAACAGCTCTTGTGAAGGTCACACACAGCCCCATGTGGTCCAATTCACTTCACCTCCCATCTCACTCAGTGTCTCTGCGGCTTTTATCTCCTTGAAACAATTTCTCCTGTCAGCTCCCAAGCCCTTCATGCCCCTGATGTTCCACAGACTCAGAAGCTGTTCTGTTTTAGTCTCCCTTGCTGTCTTCTCATCCCTTCACCACCTCTAGTGCGGGCGGATTCAGGCATGGCTGGAAGTCTGTCTCCTCGCTGCCTACCTTCTCCTCCAACGTGAGCTTTCTTTAAATAGCTCCAACCCTAAATGGCAAAATGATAGAGAAGTGACTTAAAGCGTAGCCTCTAGGGCCAATGCTTTCTGGATTGTGATCCCAACCCGACTGATTAAACTAAGCTGGGTGATCTTGAGTTAGTGGCTTAACCTCTCTGTGCCTCGGTTCACCCATTTGAAAATGTTTGCAATAATAGAAGCTATATTTATATACAACTGTTTCCCAATGCTTCCGCTTGGATATCAAATTTAACATGTCAAAAGTGAATTCTATATCCCCCAGCGCCCCCGCCACACCTTTCCTCAAGCCCATAAATGTCAATAAATCATACAATCAGATAAGTCAAAAAATCTAAACACATCCTTGATTCTTTGCCTTTACTGACTTTCAACACCAGCAAGTCTTACTGCTCCATCTCCCAAATACTTTAAATTTTTTCTGTGTTCGTCTTCTCTTTCACCTTAACCAAACCCACCATAATCCCTTCCTTGGACAGCATGGGTAGCCGTCCAACTGCCCTTATATTCACTCTTTCTACCTGCAACCAATCTTCCTCAGAGGAGTAAAAATGGTCTTTCTTAAAAGCTATAGCAGCACCTCATTCCTCTGCCTAAGAGCGTCCAGTGGCTTCGCGCTGAGCTTAAGCCCCGCCCCCACCCCAGGGCGGGGAGAGCCCCTGGCGGGTCGCGGCCGCGCTCCGCCCGCCTCCGCGCCACCCTCCCTGCCGCATCACAGGCCGGCCCCGCGGGCTCGCTGTGCCTTTAAACACACCGGCTTGTACTTTTCCAGGACTTTGGGCTCCCGTGGGAGGTCCTTACCCTGGCGGAGCTATCTTACCTCCGGGTCTCTAGTACTTAGAAAAGTGCCTGGAACAGAGTGTGTTCAGTAACCAGCTGTTTTATTGATGGATTGATCAGTTGGTGGATGGTTCTTTAAAGTCTGTAAGTCAAAATTTTATTCATTTGATTTATATTTTAAATTCTTTAGGGGAATATTCTGTATAAAGGAACCTTGAAGTAAGTTTTTTTTTAAATATGTAGAATAATTCCTAAATTACAATTTTAAAAGTGGGATTTTGCACTTATAAATATGTGTGTGTGTGTGTGTGTGTGTACACATATACATGATTTAGGGATTATTTTTAGGGATACTTTTTTTAAAAGTAGGTAGCTTGCTAAATACATGAACTTTGTTATATTCTGAGGTAGCTATGTCAAGTGTAGAGTTAGACCCAGGATCTTAAGTGTAATTACTATTTCTTCAAAACTAGGTATGAAAGTACCAGCTCAGTGCCACACCTCAAGGTTACAATGCCACAGGGCAACGCCTCCTTGTGGCATTAACATTCCTGACGTACGCCTGTCGACACTCCTAGCAGCCAGCTACAGATACTGTGCAAATACTTACACAGATTTTTTTTTAAATCCACAAGCTTCTTCTTATCAAGACTTCTAAAAATAAATCTTTTAAAAAGAAATGCTTTAAGTGTATTTTTATTTTTTCTGAATTTTCCTGAATTGAAAGTCACAGGAAAAGAACTTTTCTAAAAATTTAGAACTAACGCATTTATTTGTATCCGTGACCTCTTTTTTTTCTGCCCTCACCCTGGTAAATGCTCCCCCCCACCCCCCAGAGGTTGACAAGTATCTGAAGATCCATAAAACATGAATTTAATAAGTATAATAAATCATTTGTCACTGACGTTTTTAAGATGTGGCCTTATCGAGTTTTAACTGATATGTTTTGCAGGGACTCTTGCTGATGTATGGAAGCAGTATAAGTTTAATATTTATTTCCTGTGACCCAAAGACAGTGTCTTACTAAAGTATGAAAACCTTAAGAGGAAACAGTGTCTCTAAAATAATCAAGGCAAGCCTTTAAGCCACAAAATCCAGCAAAATTTCCAATGAAAGTTAATCATAATTCATTCTTTCAAAGTTCAAAACTTATTGGTGACATCTTCACACTTCCACTTTGCAGTCAAGTGTCAGTTGTTTGTATTCAGAGCTGCCACCCATTTAATAGTACTAAAATCTTCCTAAAGAAATGTCCCAGACATACCAGTTCTCTTAAAGTTGAGTATTATGCACCTCAGTTACTTCCTAACAGTATAAAAGTGAAAAACCCACCACTCACACATTTAAAACTCTTGCAGCTTTACTTAAATTCATTATACCAGATGGAGAAGAGATAACCTGTTGAATACCATTTCCGGCAGGACAAACAATGTCAGTTTTCAGAAATTCAAACATGAGCAATGAATGATACCGTGATGAAGATACGTACTGTACACAGAAAATGTCTAAAGACAAAACTCTGATCTCTGTGGAGATTGTCAACTGCCATGACCCTAAGTAATCACTGCACCTCATCCATCAGATTCAGGGGCCGGGAAAGTAACAGGTTCCCGAGGAAAGCATGGACACGATTCTACCACTTTCAATGTAAAATGGCCACTTAATGTATTTTTGTAAAGTGTGCTTATGTTGCTCTCTCTTGGTGAAAAAGTAGTACTGTTCAAATTGATTGCCACTGATTTTTTTTTTAAACTCTTTTACAGGTTTTCTTGTTAAGTGAAACAGTCTGTTTTGATACGGGATTTTCAGTGCCATTTGCACAAATTGAAGTGCTAATTGCTAACCTTAGAACAGCTAGAACTACTTTAAATATTTCTGAGTTTCTAAAACTGACATGAATTAAAAGCCAGTTGGAGCACACACTTGAACGTTTTTATTTACACACTCCCAGGAAATTTCACTTTGTAATAAACAAAGTACCAAAGAAAGTGAATAGGAGGGCCCCAACTGTTTAAGAATTCAGATTTGAAAGTCAGCTTCACTGAGAGGTGAAAGTATTTGCAGTCTCCTAAGTGCTCGATCTATTTATGAATTTGCAGAAATGAATTATAATCTATTTGAAAAGAAAATATACTGGGTAAACATTAGTAGCAAAAGTGCAAAGAATTAGTTAAAAAAAAAAAACCACTTGTATGATTACCAGTTTTAAAATCAGAACTGGTGGTTTGCTGGAGCCAACTGGTCCCAACTTGCAAGAGCTGACTGTGCATGTAACTTTCCAACTCTGTGTTCAGTGACATGATTTAGATATTAGAAATCTGTCCTAGTGGGAGTATTTACACTACAGAAATTGGCAAACAATATAAGTCAGGGTTTTGTTTTTCTGTGTGTGTGTGTTTGTGTCTGGGGGACTGATAGCTAAATATTTACCAGCACACCACTAGAAATGCCAAAGGACATGCCCAAAAGAAGATCTTTCCCTTTGATCAATGACAACTGAGGTATAATTAACCAATTAGCAAAAAAAAATTTTCCTAATTGCAACAAAAATAAACACTGAATAAACTCTCAGGGGAAGTCATTACATACTAACATTGTACAAGTGAAAATACTACTAAATCAAGTGTAGAATCTTGAAACCAACAGGCATCTTTTCCTTGCTCTTCACTTCACTTATAATTCAAACAATATATAGCAGTTTAACGTCAGAATAGAAACTGTTCACGTCACCATTTCCTCCCTTCCAAATCAAGAATCTTTTCAGAAAGGCACTCCACTCATACTTTTAACCAGTTCTCTGTGTGAGTCAAATAGAGCTGAGGAACCTTTGGGAAATTTGGCTTACCAAAATACACTCAACCAAAGTGAATGTTGTATTTTTGAACCAAGTGTGCTTTTGTGTTTTAAATATGAGTCTAGATAAGGCGGGTGATCAGTTGCATGAATAATGTAAGACATGAAAGATGTAAGCAAATGCTTTTTTGACAAAGACTTGAGAATGATATTCCAGAAACCATTGGGTTACACTCATTCTGGATGGCAGGACTCAGGGACTTTGCAGAGTTTTCCTTTCCCTTGGAAGACCTACCCATGAGTTCAGAGAAATAACCTCAGGAAACAACTGTTAACGGTGTTTAAAACCTTAGAGCGGGACCTCCTATCTCCCAGACAGGAGAACTTAACTTCTAAAGCATCAGTCTCCTGCCGCTCACAGATGTCAAAGGCACTGAAATGAACTCCCAGGGCGCCGTCTGGCAGCTCGAGCTCCTGTTCTGAGCGGCTCACTGGGTGGGGGTGCTGTCCAGGGCAGGTCTGATTGATCAGTGTTCCAGTTCTGCCTCTGCGCCAAGACCGGCTTGAAGATACGATACCTCAAGGTGACTATTTGACTGAAAAGAATATAATATTAATTATGTAATGATTACATATAAATAATGGAAAGAGACTAATTGAGCGATAGTTCAGTTAAATAGCTCTCACCATGTCACTCACAGTGACAGCAGAGCTGAGCAGTTGATAAACAGTACCAGACACTGCGGGCAGAAACTGTCTTTTAAATAAATTTTTTTCCATGTATTTCCTTCAAAGTGAAAACCAATAACAAAAGCATATCTTAGATGAAAAGATATTAGCGAAGATATAATCGTTAAAGCAGCAAGGGTTGCCTCTCTATCATTTAAACCTCAGAATAGACTATCTGGTGAAGAAAGATAGTCGCTAATATTATTGACAGAAGAGCAGGAAGAGCATCGTATCAGTAACACAGAAAGAAAGAGGATTGCACCGCCAAGAACAATCAATGGAAATGCAATTTTCACTGTTGCAAGTCGTTGAGTTGAAGATACATGGGAATCAGTTTTAAATACAACACATAATCAGAATCCACTGTGAAGCCACATAATAAAAATAACTTTCAAAACGGCACCAAATCAATAACGCATTCACTTAATAAAATAAAAACCTGACCCTTGGTGCAGTTATTTTGAAGGTTCTCCATCACAAGGAATGAAAATAAGACTTCATCTCGCTCACTGATGACTTCAGAAATGTGTAAATCTGTCCTCATCACCACCCTATGGACAGTGCCATTATTATCCCCACTTTACAGGTAAGGAAAATGAGAAGCAGGATGTTAGGGAACTTACTCAAGATCGGACGGTTAGGAGCTGGCGGGGCTGGGATTCAAATCCTGCAGTTTTGCTCCTGAGTCCCGCCTCCCAGCAACTGCCCTACACACCTCTCATCATTGGGACTGAAGATGAAACTTTTGAAAATCCAGGAATACTCCCTGAAGACTGAGTTTAACTGTTTTCTGCCTCTTTCTACTATATACTCCCATTTATAATCCAAATATTGGACATCAATCTGTTTCCTGTTAAGCAAATTACTCATTATATCTGAATGCCTACCCTACCAGGACCATTCCACCTGGGAACCAGATCTAGGCCCTCATAGCTCGGAGGCGTTCCGTGCTAACAGGAATAGAACATCTCATAGAATCCCTGACACATCCCTCTGTTCTTTATCCTTATTACGTTTCACTGTAATTCTTCGTTTAGATGACTTTTCCCTGTACTAGAATTGGCGCTCGTGGAAAGTCAGTGTGTTGTCTTATTAATCATTTGTTTCTCTGGAATCCAGCACAGCCCCTGACATGCAGCTGATTCTTGATACACGGTTGTCAAAATGAAACTACATGTCACAGCCAAGGAAAGCAGGCTTGAAAGGACAGCTTTAGCCTGCGTGTCAAACCCACCATCATATTTTCACACTACATTTTTCACAACCACGAAAAATGAAATGAAAAAAAGTAGAAAATTCCTCGACTTTTCTCCTTCATTCCTCAAACAAAATAGGGCCAAAAGTCAGAAGGATTCCTCCTCAGAAATGCCTCTTGAATCTGGATCACCTCCACCTGACCTGAGATTCCCATCCCAATCAGCCTGCACTCCAGTCATGGGGTCCCAGCTACTTTCCTGCCACCACACCCGGTCTTCCTCTGGGTCAGCACTGGGCCAAGAAATCCAGCTCTGACACTCAGACCCTTATCTCCTTACTACCTGATTTTTCTAAATGCCCATCGATCCCACTGTGTAAAGGGTGAAATTGGAACTCTTGAGCATGACATCCAAGGATTTTATAATTTGGTCCTGACCTACTCCTCTCCATCCCAACCCATACTGAGCCACACTGAGCTTCTTGGCTCTCCGAGCGAGTCAGGCCGTCTCACCTCTGATACTCCCTGTGTCTGGAACCCTCTCTTTTGCTGTTGAAACCCTGCTCACATATCCAGACCTAACTCCATTCCTCTCTTGTGACACCATTTCCGGTTCTGCCACACAGGATGCTCACGGTTCTGCTCTTCGACCATAAACCCCTCACATCTCCATCATACCCTTGTCCTCATTAGTATCGTCTAGCAGAGACGATGTATCTCCCCACCCAGAACGTGAGCTCTCTATACCCCAGAGCTCTGCTTAGCAGTGCTTGGTAGACAGTAGACCCAGTGCCATGTGTGGCACTAACAGCATTTATCAAACCCTGTTGAGTAAAACCAGGAGCAGCCAATAAAACTTTGCATTTGTTACAATTTTCCTCTACTCCTTCTTGTTTTGGAAGAGGCATGTGTATGGCAATACTGTGATGTTTATACTAAGCATTTCTTAAGAGCAAATACTTAAGACTGTTCCTTACAGATTGCTCAATTTTCCCTAGTATTCAATGTATTCAAAGATCTTGACAGCTAGAGGAACTTTTTGGGAATTGAGCAGCCACATTGTCCCCGTGTCCAAAACTGATCTGCTTACAAGAGGAAGAATGAACTAAATAGCAAGGCTGGCAAATTTGTGATGGGAGAACCTGGAGTGTGAGCCAGAGCACCATATTTGTTTGGGGAATCGCTCAGTCCTAAAATATCTTGACAGAATTGTGTTTCTCTGGGAAGATGGAGAAAGGCATCACATGAAAATAAAAGCAAGGAACATTTATTGGGAAGTATGTGCCAGACTCAGAACTTTGCATAAAGCATCCCAATTAGTTCCCCCACAGCACTATGGCGAAGGCCCTATTTTACCACAAAGAAACTGAGGCTCATGTCATTGAAACCTGGGTCATCTGACATCTGAGGCTCACACTTTCAACCAGCATCTTACTTTATTGGGAATAAAAAAATCTAAGGCTTTTGGTTTTGTTCATCCAAAAGTTCTGGCTGTGCAAGTAACTTTTAACTTACTTTGTGATCTTGACACTGAATTGCGTGGGTACATGAAAGGGTTTTTATAGACTGGATGAAGATGTTCACCACCTGGCAGCAAGATCCTTAGTTCCCTTCTTAGAGAAACTGACACCTAGCGATACCCCAACAGACTCACAATCACAAAGAGGTCTTCTGATCACTGATGAGATTTCTTACATGCAAGGAGGAAATTACAATACTTTACTACAGAGGCTAGTGCTTCCTCTTTTCCTCACAACAAAATTCTTACGTAGACGAAGTTCGTATTAATTTTAGGAAACGAAGACCCTGTGCCACCCAGGTAGTTCACAGCAGAATCAGGATGGGAAATCACACCATCTGCTTCCATTTCCTGTGTATGTTCTGTTACATAAGAAAAGTAAACAAGAAAGCAGATGAGGGATATTAAGCCAAGGGAGGTAATAGACTCCAGCCTTTGTAAGGAGCTTTATTTTCCCAAAGCCTTGGGATGACTTGGCTAGGAAAGTGCTACAGTGATACGGAGTTCTTTCAAAATCTGTAATCCCCTATTTAATAACTAAATGCCTAGGTCAGATCTGCAAATTGCTGTGGAAATTTCGAGCAAGATCAATGATGGAACATTTCAGGTCTAGAAGTGGGTTTCACATGGTTTTTGGGGACACCCATTCTCAGGAGGTCCTGAGTAGCCACAGAATTTAGAAAAGTGTAAACGTTTACCTGCTGCTCAGAGAAACAGGACACTATATGGACCAAAATGTTGAAGACAAATATTAATCCAAAAGTGTAAGTAATAACGCAGACGTGGAACCTGTCTTTGCCTTCCTATACATTTATGAAAAGAACTCAATGTTTTGGTTAAAACAACCAAAATGGGCAAAGATCAGAAAAAAAATTTTCAAAAAGCAAATATAAGTAAATGTTGGCTGAGAAGCCTGAGGCTAAAACACAAAATCAAGCTAACTTCTGAGGAAGGTACCTATTCTTTATGTGGAGTAAGTATTTCATGACAACAAGACTACTGCTTCAGTTTGGGAAGAGTCAAAAACATAATGGAATTAGCTATATTTGTTTATTTTTAAAAAATCCCTTCATTGTCTTCCACAAACTTGAGTTTTCCTTTGCACATCACATCATGATATAGAACATTTACTGAACAAATACCAATCTGAGTCAAAATGATATTAGGTTTTTGATAATCTACCTATTTTTAGCCTAAGGACTAAGTGATTCTCTGAATCCACATTTTTATCATTTTAATGAAAATGAGGTAATATGCTGAAACGGTATTTTCTCAGATTGTATTTAGGTTTCAGATTTCTCATATACACCATCATGTATTTTCCCCTAAATCAGATATATTATAAACATGATGACATATTGTTTTAATTGCTAACAGCAATCTGCAGTTTTAAAAAAACAAATTTTATTATGTTTCTTGACCTTTTTCATGTTATCTTATTCTAACACTAGAAACAGCATATCTGTAACAGAACAGAGCTTGGCTAAATTTATATGGATTTGTTGTCATCCTTGAAGGTTTTGGTTGCAGCAGCGTCAATTTAATAATTAAAGAGTTTATGCCTACCTGCACGTGTTTTCAGACAGGATAAGATTTAGAATTTGCTTATTTTCACTGTATGCTTCTATTACTATGTCAAATATTGAAGGCTGTCTTACTATAAAGTTACAAAAATGGGGTCACTTCTGTACACCAGTCTAAACACTACTTTCCAAGCCAAAATTTCAGTATTTTTGCTAACTGTATAAAATAGTTCAGTTTAGGCCATTACAGTGCTATTCAGTATGTAAGTCCCTAAATATAGTGAACAGTAATATATTTCCTATATTTTTTAAAGGAGATTAATGTGGCAATATTTCATAAGGGGCAAAACAGAACTGAAAAATGAAACTTCTTAAGGCTTCCCACACGTTTAACATACAGCTTATGGCAAACTTAAAACACTGAAAAAACTGGCTTAATAAATATTGTCTCTCTCAAATACAATAGCAAAATTTTAATAAATTCCAGCTTTGAAGGAAGTTTGTCAGCCACAAACAGGCCTTTTCGTTTGTATAAGAAGAATCTTTCAGATGGCCGGCAAGTGCTTTTTGATATGTTGTGTGTTAACACAAAGCTCTTATCTGCTGATGGGTGACGTCAGACTGTCGTTAAAGACAAACTTTTATCATGCCAGACCCAATACATCATTAATATTTCTCAGAAGGCCTTGAGCCACATCCTGACCACATCTTAAGCATTTTACATAACTTTGCATATCACAGTTATGTTTCAAATGTCTAACATAACTCGGGTCTACCATTAACCCTATCTACGGCCATCCTTCCTGGGTCAAGCCATCCCTGCTGAAACTCTTGTTCAGCTATTCCTCCGGAAATGACCACACTCTCAAGCGACAAGTGCAAGTAAAGTCTTGCACTAGATTTGTCAGTGTTCATAATTATACCACCATATAATAAATGATGAGCTGAATACCTTGATCATGTTATTAGTGAGTGAACTGGTTTACTTGGGTGTTTCCTGAAATTCAGTCAATAAAAGACTAGTTCTGGGAGATGCATTTCAATAAAAGATGCAATAGTAAAATTAGTTTAGGAACTGGTACATGCTCTAGTCCCTTGTGAGGGACTCTCAGAGCATCTCAGAATACCTTAGAAGAGGTCCTGAAAGTAGGAAGAAACACATTCCAATTTATACACTCAATGTTTTCCATATTTACCTGACCATGGTGATGGACATTTTTGTCACCACATTCTGTACTTACACGAAAAATCATTAATAAGAGATAACTCTCTCCAAATTAAAGATCTATTATCTTACTTTCTGTGAAAGAGCTAAATGTTCATTTTGTTTTAAGGCACTGCATGAAGTTTTCTAACACTTGAGATTATATCAGAATATTTTATTTTTATAATTTTAAAAGATTTCCCATCATTTAATATATATTTGTCTTACAAATTATTTGATAAAATAAGGAGATACCAAACTACCCCAATTGGCCTCATTTTTACCTGTCACTGAAAAAAATTCAGCACTTAAATCTTCTATATATTTTTACTTCATAAAATTAATAACAAATTTTTAAAAATACATTTAAAAAGTTAATATGTATACCATTTGATTGTCACCTCCAAAAAATAATGTATACATGCATTAGAGTTCCTATCATATGACTGAATTTTCATTCAAGGTGCTTCCTTTCTTTAAAGAAAAACTATTCTAATTTCTTTATATATATAATCACCTTATAGAACAATGGTTGAATGGCATTAAGACTAGACTATGCTTTCTATTGAGGTTTAGCATGATGTTTTAATAAAGATAAAATTACAAATTCCTGAAAAAAACTAACATCATAGCTGAAATGCTGGCATAGTTCTATTCAGATTAGTAATGCTGTTGTTATAATCAGTGACACTAGAAAGATACAAAAGTGTCATTTCTAAATTTTAGAACAGTCCACCTTCCAGCTAACTAAGAGAGGAACTGACTCCAATTTTGTTTACTTGACCTGACTTTAATGGCAGGTAAAATTATCTCCATAGTGCTACTGCTGTCTGTACAGCAGAAGAAAATTACTGTGAAAATACATTTCATCACCTTGAAAGATTGAGAGCCATTCTCTTCTAAGAACAGCGTGTGTGTGTGTGTGTGTGTGTGTGTGTAACAGAAATAACCATCTGATGACATATTGTAACTTTCTTATGTTAAACATTTTTATTATAGTAACATATCTGAGTAATTGAAATAACGTCACCATACAGATATCACATGCTGAAGCATGACAATGCAATACTAATTGCACATTGTGTTGACATTTCAAGCATATTTTCTGTAACAACATTTGCATTCATACACAAGCAGTAAAACACATGGGGATAATTTAAGTCATGATTCATGGTAGCAAGTGGATTGCTTCCAAGCTAATCTTCAAACCCAGAATCTTCAGCAAATCTATTAATATTCAACATTGTGGTGTGTACAGCAGTTATTGTACTAACCAACCATCTCAGGACCAAGAACTGTCATTATTAGCCTTTGGAAGAGAAGGATCAGCATCATCTGACTACTTTTGTAAGGTAAGTCTTCTTACTAGTTTATAAAATTTTAGTTTATTGAATTATGATTTACCAATAGTTTTCAAGTTAACAGGTGGGATGAAATAAAAGCTTTATGTAACTCTTTTTAGGTAAACCAGCTCAGTTAATGCAGAATGTGTTACCTGAATAGTTTTCCTTCAGTATACCATATACCCACTCATGATAAAGCAAAACAGAAAACAAAAAACACTAAAAAAGGGGCAGCAATCTCAAAATATGCAATAAGTTTTAAAATATCAATTTTTTGCAAGACTGTTATTTGTAGCCACGTATCTTGGTTCATATGGATCCAGACAATTAATGTTTTTAGGCATTGAAACTTCAACCTTGTTCTTAAAAAATCTCAGCAGAAAAACTGAACTTCATCCAATAACACATTTTATCTAAGTTTTATTGATGCTGAGGCAAAAATACACCACCATAAACCATTGTTTAAAAGGCAGGGTTTCTCTTTTCTTGACTTTGTCCATGCAAAGGTCAAAACTTCAAATGGAACTTAAAGTTTAAAAAAAAGAAAAGAAAAAAAAATGTAAGGAATCAAATTTTGTTCATGAATACACTTCCAAAATTTTGATTTATTTATAAGTAGCATTAGCCAAAATATTTACATAACTAAATTTCAGTTCTTGAAAGCTAAAATTTTTTTCATTTAAAGAGAAAAGCAAATTTTTCAAAATCATCAGCTCACAGGAACACAACTAATGGTACTTACACTTACTGTTTAAACCTTAGAACCAAGTACAGTTAAGACTCAAGATGTAAAACAGCATTACAGAATGGAAAAGGAAGGTATTTTTCATCACTCTTCTCAAGGTATTTGCTATTATTTTTTAAAGAATATACATTTAAGAATGAATCTGTGCTTCATAGAAAACTAGAAATAATAGAATTTATGCAGCTATCAATTTTTTGGTACTTTTGATAAGGTCAAGTAATGTGGATATTTAGATTTAAAGAGAATTTTTTTAATGGAATGGCTTTAACATGCTAAAGAAGAAAGCATTTAGATTACTTTATATTAAAAATATGTGGAATTTTGAGTTAGATAACAAAATTCTATAATCATATACTTTCCAAATTAAAAAGAAAAATTAGAAAGAAATCCTTTCCCTGATGTCCAGAAGCCACTATCATCTAGCTGTGTGTAAACATTAGGTGAAAGGAAGGTTGGAGGTTTTTGCTTGAGTTTGGCTCATTTTAGTTTTGGGGGAAAGAATTAGTAGACAGTGTGTATTTAGACCTAATTTAGAAATATGAAAACATTCGTGTAGATCTTTGTAACTGACAGAGGTTACCACCACCATTTCCATATTTGACCCTGTTGCAACTTTATTTTCACAAGTGCAAGGTTAAAAAAAATTATTGCTAATAATCATGATATGAATCACAATAGTTCCTTTAACAGATTACATAAAGCAAATGGTAACTATTACAATGCAGGGTTATTAAAATGGAAACTAATTTGCAATCCCATACTATGTTAATAAGTGATCATTTAACATTAAAAGGTTGCTTTTGATACAATTTTGGACATCATTCCAATCATAGACAGTTCTGGACAGCATTAGGTTTACAGAATGAGCAGGGATGTACTTTTTTATAACAGAATGAAAACATGCTTTCATCATCAAGGAAGCCGATTCCTTATTAAAGTCTCCTGGTGAGACTGGAGAGCTTCTGGACTTCCTCAGAGAAAGTTATTTTCTCTCCTAGAAGAGCGAGTCAGGCCCAGCCCAGGCTATCATTACTACTGATGTGTTTTAACTCCATGAATGAAAAATTTATAACAAAAACTAAGGAATATTTTATACCTCTAAAACATTTCTATGGCCTCTAGAGATGCCCACAGTTTATTACTGTATCTTCTCTTCTTAGTCTCTCACTAGGGAATGAGCACTACCCCAAGCTTAGTCCACAGCACACCAGCTAGTATATATAAGTAATGAGGGCTTTTATTCACAACTTCATCGTATCAGACTAGATCAGTATGAATGGGCAAATGCGGGCAATAAAATTCTGGTACTCAAAAAAAGCCAGACGTAAGTAGCTAGAGAAATGAAATTTGCTCATCAGTTAGTTGGGTAGCTTCATACAATTAAATTTACTCTCTATTCGGTACTTTTTTTTCCCCTCGGGAAAGATATGTTGGACATTCTTTTTCTGTTTTAAATAAAAAATTCATTCTTGTACAACTAAGGACAGAATTTCCAAAGCACCCACTCTAGCAAAATTAAGTAACCCTTCTGATTTAAGCTAATGCAAGAGAGTGGCCAACAAACTGGGTTGATATCACACACCAGACACTTGAAACCGTGTCTCATTCATGAATGAACCATGAATTTAAAAGAAAAATGACTAAAATTGCTCCATGACAAGGCCTACTTTCTGATCAGTCTTATAATGATTTTGTGACTATCCCAACTTTTGCATTATTTATCGTAAAAAATTCTAAACATATTTAGGAATTCACCAGTTGGAGTGATAAACACTCAGAGCTATGCTGTAACTCCTTCATCCAGACACCCTTATCTTCTTTTTCCACAAAGACAATAACAAACTTTTCCTTGAGTTGCAATTAGTAAGGAAAAGCATCCATTAGAATATGGATGCTAGGCAATCATAAACAATCAAGTGGCTAGCCACAATTTGGGGGAAAATCTGTTTTATCCTAATACAGCCTCAGAACATGGCTTTAAAAGCAAAATACATCTAACTTACAGCTTTGGGTTCCCAGTTATCCAGCTTGGGAATTAAATCAGGCCAGTTTGCCTCTCCCAGTTCTCCTTCTGCTTTGGGACCATTTCTTGATTTACTGGAAATAGCTCAGAATAGTAAAAGGAGGCGAAACATCCATGAATTTTGCAAATAATTAGCATCTGTGAGAAGATAAAACTATTGGGAGACGTTCAAGTAAACTTCTAAAGGGTGAATACTGCAGTTTCTAAGGATCTCCATGTGCTGTTTTATATTTGTATGGAAAACTGAAAGCTCACTCATTTTTGAAACTGTAAGCAAGAAAAAGAAGTCGACTGCTATGAAACTTATGCATAATAACTTTGGACAAGTAGAAAACTTCATACTCTATTTTGATTTTTTTTAATTCTCAAGGGCACATCCATGACTAATAATATCTAGTGATCAGAAACTTCTATTTGCAGTAATTTAGATTATTTTTTATGATGCAATATGGAAACGCTATATTAGACTTTGAAATGTGAGTTGGTCTCAGCATTGAGAGACCTAGTAAGTGTGACATGTTATTCTGTGACATTAAACTAAGTTTAAAATGTCAGCTCTTCTACTTCTGAAGAACAGAAGAAATTGTATTTGACCGTATATACCCATCAGAGATACACTTGCCAAATAAAAGTGAGTGTTAAGAGTGGCAGGAGATACAAAAATCACATGGAAAGATTTTGTCATTACCATCATTTTCTGTTCCTTTATGTGACTCCTAATGAAAAGTAAAAATACAAGCTAGTAAGTTTATTTTTAACTCACTGGATTGTCTTCCGTTTTAGATCATAATATGGTCTCACTAGAGCCTTACTGCAAATATACATGATCAAGAGTAGCTAAGTTTCCACATAGAGGAATAAAAATGTTGGAGAATCAGGTTGGGGTTGTTACACTCCTTTGCAGTGTGCTATAGTAATGACGAACCTGTTTTATACTTAATCCTATCATCAAGCTTCTAATTTTTTTCATTTTAAATGGCTACCACATATAAGGAAATTAATAAGGTAATTTACTAGTAATGCTTTTTTAAGTCAAAAGATGTGTTATCTAGAAAATAATTTAACACTGTAATGGGACCTTCAAGATCAATTTTGTTTTATATACTCTGCAGCAAAAATAACATTTCTAGTAGGAAGGTATTACTTACAAACCTAGCAAATTCTAGACATTCACATATTTGTGTAAACAATTTTAACATGGTTTATTACATTTTCAGAAAGGTTAAATCTTATATCCAGTTTTCTGCTAATTCTTTCATATATTATAATAAATATATGTTATTTGAGTGCATGTGTGTATATTTTTTCACACACACACACACACATATATATATATGTCATATATACATAAAACAGCACTTAATGGTCACTGTCTTTGCAGTGTTAACTTGGGGGAAAAATGAATTGCTATTATGCATAACCCATGGCGATCTTCCCTTCTGTTTCACAAATGGCCATATCGGGATGTAAACAAAACACTGGAGCGAGCCATTCCGGGTGAACTGTATTTCAAGTTGTAGGTTGGTGTTCTCATGAAGAATTGTGTACTTCCTGGTAGTAAATACCTAAAAATGATAGTTAAAAAAATTAGACTTTTACAAACAAATTTAATATTAACATCTCTCACTAAACTGTAATGTGGTTAGTAACTTGTATGTCTTAGACGAGAAATGATCCTCTAACAATGCAATTCACATAAAAAGAGTTCCTCTCCTGAATTGAGGAGTAGGGGGCAGGAAAAGGGTCATAAAGTCTCACCCAAAGAGCTGAGTAAAGATGCAACATGTGATCTCAGTATCCCAATACATCCCATAAAGAGTCATGAAATCACAGGCTAGGAGGCTGTTTATATGACTCATGTTAATTTGGAATGCACCATGAATCTCTGTAAATAATGTATAGAACTAGTCAAGTATTTCTTAAAAATATGACATGAGAATCTAGCTAGCCACATTAAAATAATTGTTTATTTCAAGGATGTTGGAAACACTGATTAAAATTTAATAATATATCGATATATTATGACTATAGGTAATCTAAAGGAGAAAGTTAAAGATTCACGTTCATAACTAGATTATAACTTTTATATTCTCAGACTACTAGGTGTTTATGATTATAGAATACCAAAAACAATCATAATTACAGGGTGCATGCAACCTTTGCAGCCAAATGTATTTCAGACTATATGAACTTTGCAGATTTTAGAACAATATGATGTATACACTATATATAACATAACATCTCCATAAGGGCCTTGGGGCAGCATTCTGTAAACAAACCATTAACGTTTCTGTAGTGAAGTGTAGAAAGAGTCACAATAAATTGGATAAAGACTATTAACAACTTTGTGTCAACTCAGGTCAGATGAGCCAATAAATGGATTACTTTCATTTAATTTTCTTTAGTTTTAGTTTTCAGAGCTTTGAGAATTAAGAATTGCAAATAAGACTGTACATCTGTATAATGTTTTCCTCTGGAAAACCTTTGATTAGCATTAGGCCAGTCCAATCTACATGGCTAGAGAGAAATAATCAAGGAAATTCACATGAGCAAAGGCTAATAAGCATTACTGTTAAAAGCGTTAAGTCCTGGTAATGTTAAGGACACGCCAGAAAGCTGGGACAAAGATACCTATAAAAAAATTTCCAAGAGCAGAAGCAGAAACAGAATGAGATTTATAATTCACCTTGAAAAAGGTGACAAAGGTAGAGCATCAAATCATTTATTTTCTTCTCTCGACATTAGAATCTTCCAGCAACAGTGTCACATTCCATAGACGCACCAAGAAATCGAGGACCAAGGGTGCTATTAGCTACCTGTTCTATGTTAAGTAATGTTGGTAACTACTAACCTCTATGCAATGGAACATGACATTTATAGCTGTGTTCTATGAATTTTGTAGAAGAATGTGAATTCATTATGATCAAACTGCATGCAGCATTCAGATGAAAATGGCAGAATTCATATTCATAAACATCATTTCATCATGAATTATCTGATAATATCCTCTAAATCTATTACTTAATATCACAAACTATAAATAATTGCTTAAATCATTAAGTTAATAAAGCAGTAAAATAACTTACAACAAACCAAATTAAATCAAAGTCACACAATGGGTGATGAATAATGAAACAAATGATTTCTCACATCACAGATTATATAAATTATTTTCTTAATATCACTTGAGTAATTTATATGGATTAATTATTACGTCAAGAACTAGCAGAGTCATGATGATTGATCTGACATCTTCTGCCATGAAAAAGCTACCCTTCGTATCTAGGGCAAAGATGCAAAAGAAACTGAGGTATTTTTTCAAAACCCATGATTCTGTGTTAGTTGAGAGTTACTCTTCTACTGAAAATGCACTCTGATTACATTGATAATTATGGTAAACAGTAGCTTCTGCTAACTTTCTGTTGAGAAATTTCCAAGCAATAGTTACTACTGACATTATGATAATATTCCCATAGCCTTTTGAGCTAAAGAGCTCCATTTTCATGGATGAAACAACAAAAGTACAGAGTCCAGGGTTAGAGCTAACTTATATTATTTTATTTAACACTATTTTATACTTAAATGGTGTTTTCCTGTGTACTACAGCACCATCCTAATTGCTTGACAAATATTATTTAGTTATTTAGTATAAGAACTCATTTAGTTCTCAAAACAATTCTATGTGGTAGATTTTATTATCAGCTCAATGTTATAGATGAATACATCAGAGATAAACAGGAATCCAATGCCTTGCCCACAGTCACATAGCTGGTTAAGCGGCAGAGCCAGGATTCAAATCCATGCAGGCTGACTCCGGAATCAGTGCTCCCAGCCTCTGTACTAACTCTACTGTCTTCTGTGTATGAATCCCAAGGTTAAAACTAATGGGTACAATGATTATACTAATTTTTTTCAGAAATATAAAATGTACAATAACCTAGAGAGTAGAAAAATATTATACACCCACAAACTTAAACTTCATCATGGAAGCAGAAATGGCTAAAATGAAACTTTCTTAAGACTTGGAGAAATTCAGCATGAACTAAAAAAAAAAAGCATATTAAATCACATTGGATGAAACATTTTGCTTCCCTTAAGCAAGTGCTGTGGGATATTTTAAAGCATTACAGGGAAACACAGTGGATTATTTGCCTTAATATCGCCACTAATATCTCTTGGGAGATCCCACACTAGCTGAAGATCGAGGATTATTTTTGAAATATTCCCTGCAATGAAGTTATATAATACAATTTGATATTTTTAGCAGGAAGATTATCTCTAGAAAGTGGATTTATAGACTGTATCAAAGAGTTGGTGGTAAAGCACCAAAAACGTGACGTTTACAGCTTTATTTTCATTCTCGCTTACTCCTGATGTACAAAAATAGCTAACCTGTAGCTAATTCATACCGAGAAATACCTCAGACGACCCTATCTGCTTCACACACAGACCCTCACCCCTCATCCCTGAGACTAGGTGTGCACATCTTCACATGCCCATCTTGTAAATGCAAACCATGCATGTGTCTAACTCCTGCTGGACGTAGAACTGGGTGGTCTGCCATGTACCAGCTTACTGCTGAGAATGGAGAATCCCTAGAATGTGAAGAATTTCAGAACTGGTAAGTAATTAGCCTTGAACCTTAAGCTACACTCACCTTTGAGATCTTCCTAGAGGAAGACCAGGACCCCTGATCCCCCCAGAATAAACTCAACTCCTTGGTTTGGAGAAGACAAGGTAAATAAAGTTCATCACAATATTTGTGCTGTGTTTTTTTTTTAATTTTTAAAAAGTTGTGGTAAAATAAATATAACATGAAACTTCTATTTTTACCATTTTTAAGTATGCAATTCGGTGCACTAAATACATTCACAATGGCTGAGCAACCATCACCACGATCTAGTTCCAGAATGTTTTCAATATCTCAAACAGAATCTCTGTACCCATTAAGCAGTAAATCCAATTTCCTCCTCCTCCTCTCAGTCCCTGGTAACCTCTATTCTACTCTCTGTCTCTAGGAATTTGTTCTAGATATCTCATATAAGTGGAATCATCTATATTTGTCCTTTTGTGTCTGGCTTATTTAACTTAGCATGCTTTCATCCATGTTGTAGCAGAATTTCATTCCTTTTTATATAGGCTGAATAATATCCCACTGTAGTATGTATGTATATATCACATTTTGTTTATCCATTCATCTGTTGATGGACACTTGAGTGGTTTCCACCTTTTGACTACTGTGATTAATGTTGCTATGAACATTGGGGTACAAGTATTGGTTTAAATCCTTGTTTTCAGTTCTTTGGGGGTATATACATAGGAGTGGAATTGCTGGGCCATACGATAATTCTGTACTTAACTTTTTAAAAGAACTGCCCAGCTGTTTTCTACAGCAGCCACACCAGTTTATACTCTGAACCAGCTTCCACAAGGGTTCTAACTTCTCAATATCCTTACCAACATTTACGATTTTGCATTTTTTATAATAAGCTAGTGCATCGTATTGTGGGTTTAATTTTGATTTGGGGGGGAGTGTTAGTTTCAAAGTCCCACTTCTTGTCATATGCTAGCAATGTGGACTTGGATGAGATATTTAATCTCTTTGGGCTCAGTTTTCACATGGATGAAAAGAATCCGACAGTTTCTGCCATGCCTGTCTCACAGAGTGCATACGGAAAGGAAAGAGTGCATACGGGTGAAATATTATTATTTATGTGTTATGAACATCAGCCTCATTAGCAAGACCACACCTGATCTGAGACAGGTGTATCAAACTACCTCAGCCTAAGGTCATAATGCTACCATGTTTAACTTGATTTTTAAAACTTTTTAATTGTAAAGTATAGCACACATTCAGAAAGTGCACAAAACATAAATGTCCAGTTTAATGAATATTATAAAATGATTATTTATTTAACTGGTCCTCGGGTTAAATGACTGAACATTCCTGGCACCCCAGAGCCCTGTAGAACAGCATCCTTCTTCCCCATAAACAGACCCACTATCCAGAATTTCATGGTAATTATTTCCTGTTTACTACCCAAGTACACATTCCATAAACAACATAATTTAGTTTTCTCTGTTTTTAAATTTTAAAGTAAGTGGAATGAAGTATGTATTCCTTTGGGTCTGGTTTCTTTTGCTCAGCTTTCTGGTTGAGACTCATCCATGTTGCTACATATGCATGCAGTTTGTTCATTGTCAATGCTGTGTGATATTCCATTGATTGAATATTACCCAAAAATGTGTCCATTCTTCCATAAATAGACATCTGGGTTATTTCCAATTTTTTAGCTATTATAAATAAATTCTACTATGATCATTCTAATAATGGTCTCGGTGCACATGGGCACACGTTTGTGCTCAGAATTACTAGGAACAGAATATCTGAGAAAGTGGTAAACTTCAGTAAGTAATGGCAAACTGTTTCTAAAAGGTATCAACTTTCACTATCACCAGCCGTGTAAGAGTTCCCGTTACTCTGTAGCCTCATTACTTCTTGGTTTGCAGGATGGGTATGCACTGGTTTTGTAGTTTTGCATTTCCCTGATTACTAGCTTTAAATTTTTTTTCAAATGTTTATTACTTAAAAAAAAAAAAACTCTTTTGTGAAGAGGGCCTTTTTAAGTATCTTCCCCATTTTTCGATAGAATGTTCTATTTTCTTCTTAGAAATTTGTAGGCCCTCTTACACAGTCTGCATCACCATCTTTTATAGGTTACATGGATTGCAAATATCTATTTCGAGTCTGTGGATTGCTTTTTCACCTTCTTAATGGGGTCTTCTGATGAACGTATGTTCTTAATTTTAATGTAGTAAAATTCATCTTTTCATTTATGATCTGTACCGTTCAGTCTGATATTTTATAATCTTTATATACCTCAGGATCCTGAAAACATTCTCCTATATTATCTTCTAAAATCTGCAGTTCTGCCTTTCACATCTGTATATTCAGTTCTTTGGAAATGATTTGGTATATGATGTCAGCAAAGTCAACTTTCTGTTTTTATTATTATTTGGAAACCCAACTACCCCAGAATCATTTATTTAAACAAACCTTTTTCCCACTTGCTACAAATTAAGTGTCCCCCTTTTGTCATAAATCAAGTCTCTACACATGCCTGGATCTTTTAATGACCTTCCTGAATGGTTCCATTGGTCTATCTGTCTATCCGTTTGGCAATATTATACTGTCTTAATTACTCTAGCTTTATTATAAGTCTCTGTACACTGTAGTTAATAAACCCTACTATTTTATTGTACTATGTCAATAATGTCTTATCTATTCTCGGCCCCTTGCTTTTCTGTATAAACGTTAGAACAAGTTTTGGTCAAATTCTGTGCCCTCCAAAAATAGTAGTTGGGATTTATATGAGGATTACATTGAATTTATAGATGTAGAGAACTATTAGAGAAGAACTGACATATTGATAATAATTGAGTTCAATGATGAATAAGGTATATCTTGCTATCTTTTACATTTTCCTGCAAAACGTTCTTATATACTTGTGTTACGTTTATTCCGAAGTATTAGTTATTCTTTGGTGATATTGAGCAATGATATTGTATCTAAAAAGTCATAATCTGTTTTCATATAGAAAAATGAAACTGATTTTATCTCAACTTTGATTTCATCAAAATTATTAAATTTACTTAGTGATTCATCTCTAGATTTATTTAGATTTTATTAACACAATCATATCCACTAGTAATGAGTTTTAGTTCTTTCTCTCAAATCTAATGCCTTTTACTTCTTTGGCTTGCTTCCTTGAACCAGCTAGGACCTCCAGCACAATGCTAAATACAAGTGGTAGTGAGAGACAATCTGATTTTGTTTCTCACCTTCAAAAGAAAGCCTTCAGCATTTCACCATGAAGTATATGTTTGTTATAGGATTTTTGCATTCTTTATTAGCTTAAGGAATTTCCCTTTTGCATCTAGCTTGTAAGCTTTTTTTTAAGGCACAAATGAAAATTGAATTCTATCAAATGACTTATCTGTACATTTTTAAATTATCTTTTATTCTACTAAAATTACATCGATCACTTTTTAATGTTACTGTACCCTCAAAGTGATGCGATAAACAAAGTTGGTCGTGATACATTATCCTACTTAAAGCCTCCAGGTTCATTTTGCTAATATTTTATTTAAGATTTTTGCATCTATGTCCAGGAGTGATATTGAACTGTCATTATCATTTGTCATAATGTCCTGGTCAGGTTTTCATATCAAAGGTATGGTGGTCCCGTGTAACAAGCTGGACAACGTCCCCTCCTTTTCTCTCTTCTCTGGGTGGGTTTAATAGAATTAGCTGGCACAGACCTCTGGAGTGGTCTTTGTAGAAGAGCTTTTAGTTAATGATTCCGTTTCTTCAATAGTGAAGACTATTTAGGACTTTTTGTATCTTTTTGTGTCATTTTTGGTAAATGTGTTTTCACAGGGATTTGTCAATTTAATAATCTAAATTACCAATTTTATCAGCATGAAATTGTTCACATTTTCTTATAAAGTTTTCTTACAAAATTACCAGATGGATTTTTCTGGTCATATTTTGTTATCTTTAATGGCATGTGATGAGAAACAATACTCTGTGTGATTTCAATCTTCTGAAAATTCTTGAAATATGTTCTATTACTCCACTATATAGTTGATTTTTATTAAAAAAGAAATCCTGGTGTGCTTGTTGTATTATATTCTGAGGCCACTGAATTCATTGTTAATATATGACAGTTGTCTGTTAATCATATTGTTAAAATGTTCTTTCTTTAATTTTTTGAGGAATATATATTAAAATCTCCCTCTACGGTCGTAGATTTGTCCATTTTTCCTAATATTCTGTCGATTTTTGCTTTGCAGAACATTGTTACTTGTAGGAATTGACGGTGTTTATCAAGACCCCGATCTCTGACAGGGGCTGAACCCCTGCTGCTTTTCCTTAAGCCGGTGAGTTTGTTAGAAGCAGTACTCAGTACTAACAAGTACTCACTAACAAGTCCCTGGCTTTAACGCTCTGATGTTGTCAAGCACATGTCTGGCAATTTGTCCAGCTTTCCTTGTTGTCATCAGAAGGAGGATTTGTCCAAATACCTAGTGCTTTATTACCAAAGGCGGAAGTCCTAACTCCACGATTTAGAAAATATTTTTAGCCATGGAAATGAGCTTATATGGAAGCTCAGTCTATGAAAGACAGTAACTCAGAGATGCGGAGACTGAAAACTGTTTGGCGATCCCCAAACTTTCCAAATGAGTCTAGTTACAGTGAAAACTGAGCTGGTCCCAAGAACTCTAAAATCCTGGAGACACGGCTATCGATACAGATACAGGTACAGTTACGACCATCTGGGTGCAAACATCAGTTATGTTTGCTTCCTTACGAGCACACCACCTCTGAGAAATGGCTTCTTAGCTGGTGTGCCTATTAAATTATTATTTCCCTGAGACTGCATGGTTGAAGGCCACTCTGCTTCATGTAATCAGTGCCACATACACTTTAAAGCCTCTTAAGAAACAACCTGCAGATCTGGGCTCAAGGTAAACATGGTCCATGAACCTGACTGATATTAGTTCTAGTTTCTTGTCTCTTAATTTTACAGCTAAATTAGCCAAATCTATAAGTCCTCATAAAATATTTAGGTACACCTCGTACATTATTTATATTAGGGATATTTACATTTATTTATTAATATATTTATACTTCATTAAGTATAATTCACAAATGAAGTGTATCAATCTATTGACAAATATCAAATTAATTGATTCCTAGATATAAAGTAAAATGCTATAGGTTTCTAAATCTATAAGGGAAAAATAGGGCCACTTTTTCCATGTCTTTAATGTGACACTGACTTGGGTTTTAACAGCTATGTAGTAGGAGAACATGTTTATTTCTCTCTCCTCCTTGTGTTTCCAAATAAAATTTCCACCAGTATAAACTTTCTGGCCTCTGAGTTATCGGATCTGCAGGTTTAAAAGAAAGAACCAGGCATGCTTCACTCCGCCCCTTTCTCTTTTTGGATCAGCCTATCTGCAGAAAGAATGCATTCTTACTGCTCTCCTGCCAACACTAACAGAACTGGACTTTACAGGATAATGCTAGTGGAAGGTTTGAGCTGATCTGGCTCTGTCTTTACCTGGATGGATATGTTTAATTCTGGAATTCAATGCTGGAAAACTGGTTTGACTCATACCTGCACCCTGCCCCTCAATAGCCGTTCTCAGTATATTTGAAGCTATATTTTGATGATCATCTGACTGACTCCTCCATTTCTCTCTTAAATGGTTCTGAACCTGAGTAGGAATGAAGGATGTGTTTACTGGGCCTCCCTTCCCCTAAAATGCTTTTAATCACTATACGGGGGTCATACATTTATTAGAAGTCCAGAACTCCAGATTCCAAGATGAGGAATATTTCTTCTGACCACCAGAAGGGGAAGAAAAGAAAAAGGACTGAAGCAACTGTAAGGTATAATTTCTTCTTCCAGAAGAAGACTCATCCTATTTTGCTCACTCACAAAAGTTACAAGATCCCTCAACAGAAAATGCATTATGAAATTTGAAATTGTGAGAGTGATATTAAACAGTGTGAAACCATCCTTCCTAGACTGGAATTTAAAGTTTTCCTGACCATGGCCCCGGAGTATCATTCCTTAACTAGAAGCTCTTCATTTTTATGTTGTTATGTCTTAAAGATGGACATCTTTCTTTAAACCACATGGGAATATTAATGAAGGTAATATAAGCCTTATTCAATAATTTACTTCAGTCAAACAATTACACAGTAGAATGTAGCTTCGGTATTTACATATTTTTAATATTAATGACTAACTTTACTGCTACCATTTCTGTGATCAGTCAGCTTCTGTTTGCAGGGGGAAGAGTTAAAATAGGTTAAAAGTACTGCAACAGTATAATGACAGAATACCAGACACACGCAGAATAAAAATACACCTCAGTACTTTTGGTGAAAAGTACTCCAAGCCATTCTGCTGTTGCTGGTAAGTTTTGTAGAAAGTTA
Organism: Vicugna pacos; assembly: GCF_048564905.1. NCBI lineage: Eukaryota > Metazoa > Chordata > Mammalia > Artiodactyla > Camelidae > Vicugna > Vicugna pacos. Next base: position 5,894,308 of record NC_132999.1, on the reverse strand, counting down.
GCTACATTATGTTTCCTGTGATCTTTTTAATAAACAGATCAAGTTTTAGATGTTTCAAAAACAAAACCCAAGCTGTGGTAGCTCCATTTTCCTCACCATCTATTCAACTGTTAGCACAGCCTGTTATCTCTGAACTGTCACTTAGTTTTTCAGAGTCATCATTTACTCTCTTCCGTCCTGACAGCACTACAACCCACACACACTAGAAGTCACACACTCACCTTTAACTCTAAAGGGAATCACGTCTGTCTTGAGAAGTACTAAAATGTACTTCTTGTTTACTCTTGTGTATTTTTGCAACTTAAAAACAGTATTTTCCTACTTTTGGAAAGCTACCTATTTGAACTGGACAGTATTTATTTAAAAATCCAATTTTCAAGTGGAACTTAACAAAATTCACCTCCCACAGGTTTGTCTGGTGATGAAGGGACTAGGGGAGGCACACTGGACAACAAAAATTCAACTGAAGGCATCTTCTCAACTATATTGGGATAAAGGATAAATCTTGAAACATCCCTATCAGTGGGGGGGGACAGTTAAATTTATTACCATTTTGGAGGTTCTTACTTGGCTTTTGAAAGCAAAAGTATATAAGCCAAATAATTTCATTTCCATGTAGGTTATTTCTGTCACCTTCATGAACTGCTGTCCTCGTTCAGTCCTTTAAAGGCAAAGATTATGCAAATTAAAAGTATTTTGTAGATTACAGCATGTATGAAGTTTCAGTCTTTCACTTTCTCTCCGGCCATATAAACAAAAAGAGACTTTGAATTGCAAGCTGCATTGCGGCGCTACTTTATATAAATCTCACAGGGTCTAGGGAATGTAAACAAGTACCTGGAATTACCCCAATCGGTACCAATGCCTGAGAGCGATCCTCTTGTGTCAGTTGCATATTTGTAAACCACTAGCAGGCACTGTTTACAGAGCTCCACCAGGCGCTGGCAGCACTGGAGCTGCAAAGGAGTCACCACCTCCGGGCTTTTACTGAAAATAGTCTCCCAGGAGGATCTGTTGGCATGGAAACAGACATGACCTCATGTGGCTGTTAAAATGGCAACCAGCTATATCACTTACCTGGCAACAGACCAATAAAGAAAAGGAGACATGGCCTCACATGCTGGAAGTGACTACAGATGGTTGAAAGGTAGAAAGTAAATACAAATTTGGAAAATACTCTTTATGTTAAAAAAAAAACAAACACACACAACATAGGCTTCATATCTTTAAAGACTTTACTACTGCTCACTCTGGATAGCTAACAGAATGGTCTCCCAACACCTCCTAAAAACTGAGTTACTCTGTATTCAAGTAATTGTAAAATACTGAGCTAATTTCTGAAAAGTTAGGTCTTCTAAGAATTTAGGTTTTCTAGGAAGCTATATTTACTTTTACATTAATAATGATCCTGGAAATGAATTAAAGAGTTGGTGCAACTTAATTTTTGATCTCCCTGAACTAGGAGAATTTAGGTTAAATCTTTGATTATGATCATTTCTTTTAAAACACTTTCATATGTAACTATGTCCTAGAGCACAGGGTTGATACTGTGGAAGGAATGTGATCTCAGCAAATACTGCCTGACTGCGGCCCCAAAGACAGTGTCCCACCTCCTTCAATGCACCCAGCTTACTGCACAGCAGGCAGCAGTGCACACTTTCCTGGTACATTTCAGTGTGTGTGTGTGTACATACATACGTATTTACAGTTCCTAAGTTTACTGTCATGGCCCAGATCAGGAAACACCTTACCACCCCCCCACCACCACCAAAAGACAGAGAGAAAGAGAGAGAAAAGAGAGAGAGAGAGACATTTCCCTACTGTAAACAAAACTTTTCAAGTCTCAAGAGGAAAGTTTGGTTTGAGACGGGGTAATAGTTCAAGTCTCATTTTACATAAACCAATTCGTTTAACCTTCAGAGAGAGAAGAGTAGATTTTCAGAAAGAAAAATATATTAAGGAAAATATTTTTCTGAAGAATTGTACTTCCCAAAGGGAAAGTCAAAGGCTTCATTTTCAATCTTCTGTGGATATTTGATATTTTTGGAATTTTTTTTAAATGCTTTAGAAACTCAGAAAGGTTGTTTTTTAGTAGAAAGGCTACCAGTTATTTTTTCAGGGGAAACATGGTCCCCAAAAGACAGCATGTCATCAGTGAATGACAGGTTTTCTTAAAGGGAATGAGTCAAATAAGTAGATTGAAAGGAGTAAATTTCCTTCCATGTTCTGAGATGTTTAGGACTAAATATAATACTGTTTCATTATTTTAAAAGGAGTAAAAGTTATTTTCATTTGAGAAACAGTAATATGTTAGTTAAATCAATGAACATATTTATTTTATTTTTTAAATAAAAATTTACTAAATATAAGAAAAACTAAATATATGTGTTTCTATATCTATATTTGCATGTGTGGGTGTGTGTGTATATATATATATCCAATTTATTTAATATGATCAAGAAAAATACTGGAGAACACCAATTAATAAAGGACAATGTTTATAATTAGCAAACCTTACATGCCTGAGTTCAGAGAAATGAAAATTTCATGTAAATGCAAATACACAAAGAAAAGCATCCTATGTTCTCACTGTTTGCTGAGCACTTCTCTTTTCTCTTCCCTGGTGTTCTAGGTATTTCTTCCTCCATCATCACCTTCTCCTATTAATTTGGATATATTTATCTTTTGATGCTTGGAGCCATTTGATAGACCCACTATTGAGTCATTCACATCATGGTAATTTTTCTTTTCCTAACTTGGAGCATCAAAGTAAAGAAAGAGCAAATAAAATGAAAGAAAGACATAGGCCCTTCTTCCATAACACTTCAATTTGATGTAACATTCTGAGTAATACGTGAGTTTTAAAATGAGCAGCTTTGATTTCTTATTCTCTCATTGCCCCTCCACTATTTAAAATAAACATATGAATCAAGGTCCTCTGCCTAATTTTGGTGTGTATGTTCACCACCACGGGCCAAAGACCACCCATGTTTACAGTGTCAGCACACCAGAACCACTCAAAAAGAAACAAGAATGTGGACAGGACTTGCTTCATTTGGTGCGAGGCTAATGGCACCCCCTCTGCACAAAGGAAACTTATCCTTCAAACCGAGTGTATCAGAACTGTGTCTGCCACCTCCTACCCACTGCCTAGCACAGCTGAGTAACTGTGAAATGTCTCGAGAACACTACAGTATCAATCTTCAACACTGACACACCATTTTTTAAGAAGGCGAAAGGATGGAGAAATGATTAAAAATACCAGAGCCTTTCTGAATCTAAATTCCAAGGAAACGGGAGGGCCAAAATCCATGAGTTCAAAAAGAAAAATTAAACGGTTAGAAGTTCCCTCTGGCACTCTCTAATCTCAGAAATACGAAAGGGAATTACTTTCAGTGACATTTCCTAATAATGTAACAATAAGATACACAATACTGAGTGCCTCTGGTAACAAAGGGGAATGACTAATAAAACCCAGAGACTTGAAAAGCCTCATATTATCCAGTAATCCAGTCATTTTCACCTCCTTTCTCGTCAGAATATCTAAGAAAGCAGCTCTCTGAAGAGTGAGACTGAGTCGCTTCTTTCTCCTGGGCTGGTAGTTCCGACGGATGACGGAGTGGCCCAGAGCCAAGCAGCAGAAAGGGAAGTGAAAACACACGTGGACTATCCTCACTGGGCATCAGCAACCGAAAGATTAATGAGCTGAGAAGTACCAACAATGACACGTCCAGCTGAACGTGAGATGAGGAAAGCAAGGTGCGCATCATTGGACGTCATCTGTCTGTTATGCACACGTTTTCAAGCAGGCATGTGATTCAGCCTGGAAGCGGACTGCTGCCTCGGAGCGCTCCCTACAATTTCTTCTCTCCCTACGACTCTGGAAGAAAGGCTTTTCTGTGACAAACCTCCAGAGGAAAACGTCTTTGGCTAAAGGGTCCAAACTAGATTCTTTTCTTTGGGGGTCTACATATCAGGATTCTGAGTGGACAGAGGGCTTTTCCAAACCATGCGTTCCTTCTCCGGTGCCACCCCTACCTGTTCCTCTTTACTTCCCTGGGCAACTTTCTCCTTCTTCCTCTTCCTGCAAGTCTCAGCTCCACTGTTACTTGCCTTGGTCACCTTTCCTTAGCTCTGTGACCTGAGTTTGAGGCCCACAGCACCTAGACTTTCCCTGTCTCAGTAAAGCATGGTGGATAATTTTATTCATGAAAATTCCAAGAGCTATTCCCCGGGAGAGAGCACGCTCAGAGGCGGGGCGTCGTCATGACTGACGCCCCCAGGAGCGGCACGGGACAGGGCTCACGCAGCACGGGCTTCAGCAGCCCGCGAGGGCAGGCGAGAGGGGGATGAGGGTGCCTTCTACGCGAGGCACCAGGAAAGCCCCGGGCCAAGTCCAGGAAAGCCTGCCACAAACATCTACGATCCTCTTTGACGTTTTTGGAGGTGGACAGGGAACGGTTTATTCGTTTTGTTTTATGACTGGGATGTTGACAGCCAGAGGCAGGAATCAAGGTGAGTTATTTAGATAATACTTTTTTCCAAGATTTTTACACATCATTGTGAAAGGCAGCTGCATCTTTTATAAAAATCACTCCTTTAGAATCGAGCTAGGAGTGGATTTTTACCTAGATTATAGGCACTTAGATCAAAGGTTAAAGGGGACATACATTGACTGCATATAATTCAAAGAGTAAGTAGACGTATTCTGGGTCCAAAGTGCCAGTCAAACACACATAACGCTAAGTGACTTCATTAAATTGAGGAAGATGTCATTTGTAAAGCTGCCAAATAAAAGCTGGTGTTAAACTCATCTCTACCATCCACCAAGTGTTTAAACAAATAGATGGAAAATGGAGGTCAGGTTGGACCCAAAGCTATTCCCGCTCCTTCTGCCCAGGCTCAGCCGGCCGGGGATTTGGCTGTGGGGCTTGCAGTCAGGCAAGCTTGGCGACCCCTGGCAGTGCCACTTTGGGAGGAGTGAACAAAGCACAGAGTTAAAGGCTTGGGCTCCTGATGCAGACAACCTTGGTTTAAATTCAGGCTCACTTAGTTACTATGAGAACTTGGGCAAGTTGCATACTTTCTTTATGCTTTAATTTCCTCATCTATAGAATAAGAATAATAATACTTTACTCAAAATATTATAGTGGTAATTATAAGAATATTTACCATGTGAAACAGGATCAGGCACTTAGTAAGCTTTTCAATAAACATGATGTACTTTCATGATCATTACTAGATGTAACAGATGCCACCAGAGAAATCTGGGGGAAGTTGTGCACCAGGTACGGGAGAAAAAGGATCTCAGTCAAGTTAGAGTTAATTACCAAAACAGTTCAAGGAAGTAGAGCCCTAGAGGCAAAGAGGAACCACTTTATGGGCATTTTTAGGGTCTGGCACTGGAGATGATCTCACAGATGGACCCAAAGCCACCGGCATCAATTTCATTAGCAGACTATCTCTCTCCCTCCTATCGGTGGGAGTAGCTCAAATTCATACACAGCATTCCAACAGACAGATCAACAAACAGAAGAAAAAAAATTTCGATTTGCGAGAACTTCTAGAGACAGCCATCAACTCAGAGCCACAGAGCACAGTTCAAATGTTTCACTTAAGTCTCTGGAGTTTGTAGTCAAGATTATTCTTATATTTCATCACAACCCAGAGAACCTTATGAATTCTCCCTTTGGTGAACGCCAGCTGAGGAAGATTGTGGTGGTGAGAGTAAGTTTGCAAACAGTATAAATGATTCAGTACTGGGTGACTAGGATATTAAAATGGAGAACATTCAGGGATCATTTCGGACTAGAAGAGTCTGTTAAATTCTGAAAAAAAAAGGGTATAGTCTGGGTTTTTACAGAGGATTTAAACAATACAGAGGAGATGGAAGAAATGGGGTTGCAGAAGGCAGGGCAAACAGACACTCAGGGGCAGTAACAGTTCAGGGGAATAAAAGGACACATTTTTTAAGATATCTGAAAAGTAACAAATTCATTTTTCTGGAGCAGAGTTTAAGTAGGAGGGTAATGAGGGAGAGTACTGGAGAAATAAGACGGAGCCTGCATATTAGAGAGTCCTGTATCTCTAGACAAGATGTCTAGACTTTAATGATAAATGAGGGAATCACTACAGATTTTGGCAAAAGACTCTGACAGTTGGATGGATAACGGAAGCAAAACACTGGAGGCAAACATGCCTAGGAATCTATTAACTTCACTTAGATCTTCTAGCAAAAAGGGTCCCCTTATCTGAAATCCTGTAATGCCTTACCTGTGTCTCTTTTACAATCATTACTTTGTATGTATCTTATTTTGTCTATTAGAGACAACAGAGTCTATTGGCTGAGAGCATGAAGTCTGGGGCCAGGCTCCTTGAGTCCAAACCTCAGTTATACTGAGCCCTTAGCACCTACTCTGTGCTTCAGTTTCCTTACCTATAAAATGGAGATAGTCAGAGAACCCGCTTCAAAGTGCTGCCATCGGGACTAAATCATTCAAAGTACGTACAGTACTTAGAACGAAGCCTGGCACAGAGCAAGCGTTACAGCGTGAGCTATTATTTTTAAGTTTCCTGAAGGCAGGGTCTGTCTCAGATTCAACTTTGTGTCTCCAAAAGCACTTAACACAGTAGTAAATACTTGATAATTGTTAAGAGCAATGAAAAGCAATCTAGAGTAGTCACAGTGGGAATGTGGCAGAAAAATTAACAAGATTTAGCAAATGACTAAGTAAAGGCAGCTCAGGAGAAAAAAGACAGAGATGCTCCTGAGACTGGGAGAGTAAGAGAGGGGTGGGGGCAAGTCCGAAGGGAAGCCACTTCTGAATAGAAGGGAGAGATGGGGTGTTTGGTTCTAGGGATCCTGAAGCTAAAATGACAGTGGGTCACAACAGCTTTGACAGGACTGGCATTCTGGAGAAGGGCAGGAGTGGAGCCCTGATTTTGGAAGTCTGCTACACAACAGGCAAGAGCAGAAGAACGGAAAGGACCCTGGTTTGTAAGGGACATTTTTCGTTAATTAAGACTACGTTCTCTCCACTGAATTCAAATTAGTGAGGTGCTATTGTGTTCACATCCACCATCTCATCTACGTCAGCTTCCCTGCTGCAAATTATAGTTGGGTACGAACAGTTCCATGCAGTTACAAATCTGTATTTTAAGAGATTAAAGAAATTCAACCACTTCATTGGGCTACCTTTTTAACTAAGTAGTAAAGCATTAAAAAGGAAAATATTAAAAGATAACTTAGAACTTACCCTGAATCACAGAAACAGTTCCACAGTCCTTGGCCACGACTCCAGAGTAAGCGATTAAAAACCCGGTTGAAAATCCGATATAAACTTACTTCCTCGACATCAGGTACCTTCCAGATGCGTGGAAGAACTGTACGGATGCTTGTTTTGACTATGTCCAAAACCTAGAGGAAAAATCAAAGCATTTCAAAATCTGGGTATATATGTGTATGTCTGAAATTCAGAGATGAATGTGTATAATCCAAAGATGAACACACACACACATGCACACTCACAATTCACTAACTAAACAACAGCACAGAATAAAAAGTCCATACATAGATCCAGCGTTTATGAACTGGTACATGACATAGGTGGCAAGTCTAACCATTTGAGTAAGAAGAGATTACATTTAAAATTAAGTTAAATTTAACTTAATTCAGTAATGGTAGATTTTTAAATAGTAATGTTTATGAAAAATAGATGAAATTGAACCCTCACTGTGTTCAATTGAAAAAATCATCTCTAGAGGGATTAAGGTTTTAAGTTTAAAAAATAAACCATTAAATACCTTAGTGGAAAGTATTAGTGAATATCTTTTAGGCCTGAGTTAGAAAACGATTACATAAATAACAAAAAATATGGACCAAAAAATGATTAATAGATTTTGATTATATTAAAATTAAGAACTCTGGCCGTCAAAATATACCTCAAAGAAAATAAAAGATCATGTTAGAAACAGGGAAAATACATTCAAAACATATACATCTGACAAAAGATTAGAACAAAGAATACGTAATGAATGCTTGAACAACTGTTAATATATATATACCAACAAATTAATAGAAAAAAATGGACAAAAATACATGAGCAGGAATTTCATAAAAGAGGAAATAAATATGCCCAATAAACATAAAGAACAAAAATTGAGACCACAGTAAGACATTATTTTCTACCACTTAACTGATAAAAATTAAAAGTCAGACAACACCAAGAACTGAAGAATATGGCTCCACAGGGTCTCCCAGACACTGCTGGCAGGAGTGCAAATCGGTGCCGTTGTTCTGGAAAATAGCCTGGCCTTATCTCCTAAAGTTGAAAATTCATATACGCTGTGACCCTACCATTTTATTCCTAAGAGGCACATACTCATAAGTTAAAAACAAGAGCCACGTACAAGAATGTTCAAACAACTGTTCACAAATGTAAACACGTGGAAACAGCCTAACTCCCCATCAGTGGAAGAATGAATAATACACAGTGCTGTACTCATCCCCCTGGACTTTCACAGAGCAGGCAAAATGAACGAAATAAAAGGACGTACAACAACACAGAGCATCTGAGTTGTACAATGACGAGCTTAAAAACCATACCAGCAATTTTATACAGTGTGAAGCCCTTTAACAGAAGTAAAAACAACTACATTTTGAAAATACTCACAGGGAATACACATAGCTACAATAAGAATATACAAAGGAAGCAAGCAAGGCACTGGTGAATACTGAAATGAAGAAAACGGTGACCTGAGACGTGGAGAGCCAGGCGGAGGGAAGGGAGTCGTTTGATTACGCACTAGCTTACTGCCCAACATCCCCATTTTGGCTGCGCACACGAACATATGACAACTTAAAAACACTAACTGCATGAAAGCAGGTCACATGCGGACCAATAATGAGAAAGTATCATGAAACAAGACCTACAATTACCCTAACTCTGGACAACTGAAATCCTACAGGTTCTAAAAAATTTGTAAATCCCCAAAAGCTATTTTTTAAATTAACATGTATTTCATATTTATGCACTTTAGGTGTTTCCAATGAAACGCTTCCTCTCCAAAAAAAGTAAACACTACATATATAGTTATTCTACTTTCAGTTCACCAAAGTAGATTCTTCACTTTTTATTTTATCTATCGAATTAAAGGAACTGCTTCTAAATCTAGGAGTGAGAGGTGAAAAGAGAAAGATGTTCAAACATACAAGCTGAATGAAGGTACGATTTCACTCAGCAGGCACAAATGTATAGAGAATTGGCAGCAAACAAAATAAGGTTTTCATCTGTTTCTCTTTTAAACATCCATCTTTAAAGAAGTGATATTAGTTATCTCTGATGAAGGCAAATGTAGAATAAACATCTGTTTAAAAATTAACTTAGGAAAAAAAATTTTTCCAAAAAAATATTTCATTTGTAGAATAGCGACTACAGCCTCTCACAGCGAGCTGTGAGCTGCCCCTTCTGCTCCAGCTTCTCTCACTGTGAAAGGGGGACAGTAATGTGACCCTAGAGCGGGTTGGGGTGCGCAGGCTCAGGGGAGGAGAACGAGGAGAGAGGATGCAACCTGTAACAAAGTGAGAAAAAAAAAACTGTCCCAGAAAAGCTCGTTACTGCAGATAACAGAAGCTTAATGATTAAGAGGGATTTTGAAAATTATAATATGAATTATTCACAATAATATTGACATCATCTGCATGTCAGGCATTCATTCATACCTTTCCTTTTTTATAATTTTCAGTAGCGCTAACAGCTTAACCCTTTGTAATTTTTAATGTAGAAAACAGGGCTCATGGTTGAAGTGGAAGAAGAATCAACATAGCAGTAAATGACCAGTTTTAATCATTTCTCTCCTCACTTTCCTTTCTGCTGTCTGTGTGTTCATGAGTAACAACAGGCCAAAAGGCATAACACAGGAAGAATTTAAAAAGTTGCAAAGATAACTCATAAATTCATTTCAAGAATAAATATGAGTTCTGTATAACACATGATATCAAAATGTTAACAATACTGGGGATTTTGACACTACCTTAATTTCATATTCTATTATTAAATAGTTACTCAACTTTAAAGTGCGATAGCCTTTGAGATTATGGGCTGTTGGTTCATCCCTTTTTGACTTTCGTACTTGTACTGTACTTGACTTTTGTACAGTAAAACGCTAATGAAGCATGAGGACCGAAGAGAAAGGCAACTCACACACCCTGGCTGCCTGCCCTACGCCTGGCACGGCACCAGGCGCATCGCTTAGAGGAGACCCTCTTGGTCACTTCCCTGTGAATGTTTTGTTCTTAATTTAGAGGGAGTTTTAAAAGCATGATGCTCTAATACACTAGCCTACGAGTGACTGAAGCAGCAACCCCAGCAAGCAATCAGGGAGTTGGGGTGGGGGACGCTTCTGCTCCTCTCCTACTGTTTCCTCCAACCCGGAGATGGATAAACCAAACATCCCTGCCTGCGCAGTGATTTCCCAGATTGTGAGACTAGCGTGGTCTGGGCAACCCAGAAGCCTGCTCCTTCATTGCCAGAGCAGCCACCGGGAACATACATTCTCCTTCACTTCAATTTTTTTAAGGAATCTCCCCATGGAGGCAAGCTCTGGTCCCAGGGAGAGGAGCGGGTCAGAGAGAACTGTAACTTGGAGGGCACGAGGGCACACAAACAAAGGGGGCAAGAGCCCAGATCCTCCACCTCCCCTCTGCGTCCTCCCGTCGGTCCTTTCCTCTGCCTGGCACAGTCCTCCTCAACCTGTCCACCTGGGCTTCTCTGTCTTACCTCAAACGTCACCTCTTCAGGGAGACATTTACCTGCCCCTAAACTACTGTGTGACCCCTCAATGCTCAATGCTGTCTTATTTACAATTATCTCACTTAACTTCCTGTTTCATTAATGGAGATTGCTACCTACATACCCATCTTGGTAATAAACTCACCATGTCCCCAGGGCTCCAGATAGGTATAGCACTTGGTAGGTGTCTGTCTTAACGAAAATGTTCCTTGCAAGAAAGTGAAATCTACGGAGACCAGGTAAAAATCAGAGCTAACACTTCCTGAGGGCTCGCTATGCACCAAACACTATTCCCCTCACTTTTACATATAGCAATTCACTTAATCCTCAAAATAAAAATATGGGATCGAAACAAATGGTCAGTTGGCCGATAAACCCCTTCCAAAAACCTTGAGGCTAGATCGCATAATCGTATCCATCACTATTTCTGCAGGAAAGCATGTGACTATTCAAACCAAGAGACAGACAAATATACTTCCTATGAGTTCAGATGGGTTAGGTTTTGCTGCCTAACGGTAATGAAAATTTTACTAGTTTTGAAAACATTTTCAATTTCATTTTATGGTGAGAAAACTCAGGCACAGAGCAGATAAGTGACTCACTCAAGATCACACAGCTAGTAAATGACGGCTGTGTAGCCAGACCTGTGCTCTTAACCGCTCCCCAACACTGCCTCACAATTAGTTTGACCTGTTCTGGTGCCAAAAGCAAAACCTAGAAGAGAATCGAACGGCCTCTTCCTACATTCAGATTCGTCTCTAGTCAAGTAATAGCTGGGGGATGCGTGGGGTCACTGTGCACAAGCCAGGCTGCCCAGGCCCCCCACCCCCTCCACAGACGTGGAGCCCATCAGGACCAGGCTGCTCAAAAGACTGTACATGTGCGGAGACAATGCCTGCACCTTTAGCAAAACACTGACTGAGTAATTTTTAGGAAGGCAGGCAAGGCCAGAAATCAGAGCGGGAAGAGGTAAGTTAGTGTCAGTTCTATTTGCAGGGCTATTTTGGATTTCTGGGTGCTTTGGGGTTCGAAGTAAATGGACGGCAGATGAACATTTTGTGAAACACAAAAACAAACGGTCAGCAAGGTGCCCTTTGTGTTGATTTGTGGACTCGAGCGAGGCCAACTGGTAGAATATGGGTGTCCGTTCCCTGGCGTTGTGACTTTTAAAAGCATCCTGTCTGACATTAAGCTCTCCAAGGCAAAAATATAAATGGGAGATTCAGTCAATGAAAGCATTAATAAAATGAAAAGATTTGTCTTTTTCATATGAAATACAGCACATCTGACAGCATAACGCACACAGACAAATTCATATTTTACAAGAACATACAGATGTTGAATGACAAACTACTCCATATGGCGGAGCAGTTGGTCCTGAGTTAAAATAATGGCACGAGGTGAGGGAGGTTTAGAAAGAACATTAACATCACTACATGCTGTACTAACGATGCAGGCGGCAGTTGCAGCTATGGGGTAAAGGCATCTCTGTTGATGTAAAATGAACAGATATGTACAGCGTCTGTGTCAGCCCAGATGGAAAATAACATCAAAATGCATGCAGAGGCAACTACAGTAGATATTACAAAGAAATTGCTATTGAGAGAAGAAATACTTGATAAACAAGGATCTCTTCGAACCCTTAACTAGATGCAAATACAGTACAACCTTAGCATCACTACTTATTTCTCTTCATTCTCCGATCTTAGTTTACGCCTAGATATCGCATCAGAGAATAAGCTTTTCAGAAATGTTGGCGTTCTTCACAGCCCACCGTCACCGCAATGTTTTCACACTTCATGATTATTCCTTACAAACTATGGAAAGCAACTGCACCCTTGGGAGAAAACTCAGCCATGCTAGTGTGGCGTTACCACAACACAACATTAAGTAAGATGAGCTGTTTCCATTTTCCACCTGGTGAGCGTTCTTTTCAGTATGTAAGTCCTACATCACTGACCTCTAAATTTTACACCCATTAAGGAAAATTTGAAATAAGGCATGCAGAAGAGTTTGCGCGTGCAGCACTCTGATCTTAGAGTCGTGCAACCTTCTAACGAGCAACTAGCAAACACTTGAGTCCTAGAACAGAGAAAGTCAGATACATTTTTCAACAATGGTTTCCAGATGGAATCCAGAGATTTAAATGAGAGTCTTCAAGCAATACTGTTGGATGCATGTGTGAATGAGCAAATAAATAAATGAATGAATAAAAAACTCTCAGTCCCCAACAGTGCCTAGTGCAGTGCTTGCACAAAACTGGCGACCAATAAGTGTTGGTCAGATTAAAGTGCACCACCAGCAACCTTTGTGGCAGCCATGGAGACATGCCCCTTGAGTCGCCCAGCTTCCAAGAGCGGAGCTGGGTGACAGCATCCCCGTTCAGGACCCGCTACAACAATCAAGCCAGCCTAGCTCCTCCCTAGACTGCTCCCGGACTGAGCATGGCTGGGATACCAGAGAGGGGCTACTTCTGCCCAGGATGGTCCCTCTTACAAGCAGTCTTTGCTCTGGGCTCCCCGTCAGCCTGCCAAGCCTTTCTCAGAACTTCATTACGGTCTGACGCTCTTTCTCCCCAATCCTCCCGCCTTCCATTCTCTTCCTGCCCACTCCCGCTCTCTCTCCCCTCCGTCTTTCTTGGATGTTTTCTCTTATAAACCTCTCTCACTTTTAATTCTGTCTTATCTGCTTCCCAGGGGACTGCACTGCCCTAGACTTCCAATGACTACTGACTGCTATCCCAGTCCAGGGAAGGGTGGATCTGACGGATCCACATCTAGATCAGTTAAACGACTTAATTCCTTGGGCTTTTAAATGGGTAACTCAATATCTAATTCTACATTCTATAGCTGGCCCATATTTCTAGGTTTCTTTTTGTTTTCTTGGATGCAGTTTCTAGCTTTATAAAGCAATAGCACGGGCTTTGAAGGGACAGTCAATCAAATGGTCAACACGTTACGACCCAAAAGAAAATTTTTTATACGTCATTTCTACTTATGCTACAGAAAATTATTCTACTTAAGGAGAATTCTTAGTAAAATAAAATACATCTGAGAAACAGCCTGGCATGAGGATCCT